>NW_024496525.1:2990396-3475521 GCF_017590055.1 Onychostruthus taczanowskii | reverse complement strand
TTGGAAAAAGAAAGGAAAGGGGGGGGGGGGGGGGGGGGGGGGGGGGGGGGGGGGAGAATTAGATTGCATTGATAGGGCATTGCTTAGAGAAATTCCAGTTCCTGAAGCTCTTAACAAAAGAATTCACTACGAGGAGGGGGAAGGGTTGGCAATGAAGGCCTTTTTTTCTCAAGAACTCCCATTTGGAACATATTATGCTCTTGCAACATGGGATGGATAAACACTGTATTAATGATTAGATGGAGACCAAGAGCTGAATTTGTTTGCGTTTGATAAAGCAGTCGTTCTCTTGACCATACGTCTTTACTCTGGGGAAGAAATAGCTGTTAAGGGAAAGCACGTCTCTTCATGAGAATTAACTGGGATTTTGTGTAAAGGATGAACAGTCACTTGAACTTGCCTAAAGCCACTGACATTTTACCTCTGTGCAAGTTTCACTTTCAGAAACCAGCCGCCAAGTTATCAGGCTGAGAGATGATGGTTTCAATCTGCTAGGTTTCTGGTGATATGCATGACAAGCGTCACAGGACTGCCATGAACTGGAATCCAATGCATTGCAAGTGAAAGGAAAAATAAACCATACACATTTATAAAAAAGTAAATATAGAAGTGAAGCATTGCACCTGGGCTGATGTGAAGGTGCACAGAAGCATCCAGATTTGCCTTATGTAGAAATTCCAGTGTGTTCTTCTGGATCTTTTTCCTAAACCTACTGTTTAATTTCTAAGCCACAGTCCTCATGTTTTCAGGTACTTTTTCCAGGTGCAAAATGTTTGGAAGATCCACACCAAAATCTGAGCAGAGCTTCCAGCTGGTTGCCTGGACAGGCAGTCCTGCTCCCATTTGTCCTGGTTGGGATCCCCTGGAAGGGATCCCTCAAGAAAAAATCTTTTCCATGTAAACCAGATGGGCCCTGGAAAGGACATAAACAAAAGTGTTTTGCAAGATTTTGCACCTGCTGCTCTCATACCAAAATTTTTAGGAATTTTTTCTCTACAGCTTAAAAACAATGATTCACCTTTTAGATAGGAAATAATAAATTGGCAGCCTTTGACCAGGAATTTCTCTTGGACTGGTCTGTCCAGCAGAAAGACCAGCACTGGGATGACAGCATTAGATTTTTTGGTTTTTTAAATATTACCCTCAGTTAAGTTGCTAATTTATTTTCTTTTCCAAAATGAACCATATATTCTTTGCTGGTTTTCCCATTTTACTGAAGCTGTGTGGCTTTGGAAAATCTGAATTTTATCTACATGCTGAAGTTCACCCCAGGTGTCACAAACAGCGACAAACTAATTCTCAGTAAAGAACCCGAAGTTCTTGAGTACTAAAAAATACTGCTTTTTTCATAAAATTAAATACTTTGTGAGAAGTTGTAGCATCCCTAGATAATGATTTGGCAGTGCAGAGAAAGATTTTATTTGTTGCCTCTCGTAGCGATTTTCTCCCTCCCTGAATCAAAACGGAAAAAGGTTTCAACAAGCCTGAAGGACTGAAGAGGGCTTAGTTTTGAGTAATATCAGTTTTCCACCCTTGAGTATAAGGGAAAATCTTGTTCCTCTGCTATTCAGGAATGGGAATGACTCAATGTCAGACCACAGGATAAATTCCATGAGTGTGGGTGAGACTGTTGGATTGAGAACAAATAAGACAGTGCAAAAAGAAATAGGCTGGAACATCGACAGACGCTCGTGATTGCTCAGGAATCTCAGATGTGCAGCTGGAAGAGGAGATTATATATAGTGGTGTGGTTGGGAAGGATGCAAAGTGGAGAGCAGAGATGCTCTTCCAGTTGGAAAAAGGAGACTTGCTGAGGGAACTGCCAGGGTCCCTACGACCAAGAGCTGCCCAAGCAACAAGGCATTCCCAAGACATGATGCTTGATAAAGGAGGGACTGCTTCAAGTGAGAGCAGAAATTGGACATATCTCAAACAGGCACATGGGAAGGACAATGGCCAGTAATTTATACAGAGTAGACATGTTTCCAGGGGAAACACAAGACATGGAGACAGATCACTTGGATAGGCACCTCAGTGAATGTGTGAAAAGAGTGGAAAACAGAGGTTGTGGGAGAAATTTGGGTGCCTCAAAAGGACAATGTACAATGCAGATTTGCTGGGGCATCAGAACAGTGTCCAGGCAGGAACAGTTTTTGAAGGATTCAGACCTGACAAGGTGTAGTGATGAAGACCATATTTTATGACAGTCTTCATCAGGGTGTCTGGATGCTCCACAGGTGTGGGAGTTTGGACCACTAGGCCCAGCAGAGCATAAGGGCTGCTCCTCTGTGCTGCATCCGGGAAGGGGTCACCTCTTATCTGGATGTGAGTTACTGTTGTGCCACCATCTAGGGTCCATGGTATCAAAAGCAAAAGGAAGAACTTCCTATAGAGGTTATTCCTCTCTAATGGATGATTTGCCTACTGCTTTCTACAGGAGGTTGCAATTGTTCCACTGCAGTGACTGCTAAAAAAGGGAAAAAAGGCCTTTGTAGCAACAGGAAGGATAACCTCTTCCAGCACATACCTGACATGCAATGAATGGTGAATGCAGATCTATGGAATTGCAGCTAGAAGATCCCCACAGTCCATTGCCAGGGAGCCTTCTACATCCAAAGCAGGTCCCTCTTGATACTTCTCTAGGTTTTAGGCAAGTGTCAGCCACCTCCTCAGCTACTGGTGTCCTGCACATATCTTGGCTTGTGACTGTGCCACTGCTCACCAGAGCTGCTTACGGGAGGTAGAAGCTGGTGCAACTACTGGGCTAATAAAGAAGAGAACTTCCCCGGAACTTGCAGAGTCTTGTTGGAAAGTCATAAACCAGGCACATGGTGAGAAAACAAGGATGCCCCACTTCTCCTCACCAACAGCTTCCCAGGTTGTTTTCTGCATGTAATTTTCATTTTTGGAGACATTTAAAGACTACCAGATACAGATGATGGCTACTGAGTACGCTGGTTGGCATCCTGGGAAAGCACTCACCAAAAAGCCCCAGAAGGGAGCCTTCTGAGCAGAGTGCTGCCAGCTCTGGGCCCACAAGAGCAGGGTCTCCGTGGGGTACCGCGCTCTCCGGCAGCCGCGCTGCACCGCGGGCTGAGGGCGCCTGGCACAGCGATGACTCCTCTTACAGAGGCAGACCACGAGAGCACACAGTAGATAAAGCCTGTCCCTGGCAATGCTGGTGTATATCAGAGGAGTCTATGACATGTTTCTCCCTACTTTTCCTTTAATGTGGAGCCTGGCAGCCTCAGGATCCAGGATCCAGTGAAGCATGGCCACACTCCATAGACTGTAGACTTTCAAACTGTAGATTGTAGACTTTTCAATGGTAGACTTAATTTGACCTCATAGATGATCCATCTACCCTTCATAATTTTTATTAAAACCCTCATGGGTTTTAATGCAGTTGTTTGATGTTATTAGCAATAGAGCTGCTATTGCCTAGTGTAGAGAGAAATTTTCAGCTGGTCTGATACTGATTTTCTCCTACTATACAAGTGGGCAAGCCAATGGTCACAATGGACCAGGAGACAGGTCTAATGTGGAAGTGGGACAAGCAGTGCCTGAGTTACAATGGGGAATGGCTGGTGTCCCTCACAGCAGCTTCCTCACACAACCATCTGCACCAGGGAAGCTGCTCCACAGCATCATTTTTAGCCTCCTTAGCACTAAGCTGAGGGGTGCACTTACAGCACTACACATCCTCTTTACATTGGTTTGGTACATGGATTTAACAAGCTCAGTAGAATAATTTAGTATTATTTAGCTTCAGGTAAAATAGATCAGTATTAAACTCGTGTATGTCACTCAGAAATACTGTTAGAACATTAAGGTAATATTATCTACTCTTCTGCTATATGTCTCCTCTCATGTGTGTGAAGGTATCACTTTGGCTGTAGATAAGAGTGTTGCTGTGCAATAGTCTCAACCACATTTGTTTTTGGCTGACGAGTAGCATCCCTTTTCACTCTCAGTTGCTCTGATCAAATAAATGTCTGACCAGATTTTCTTTCCTTAGTGCTGTTGCAAGCCACTCAGGAGCCTGCAAACTAAAAAGTTTAAATCTGGACAGAGGGGTGGAGCGTCTCCTGCAGCTGCAGCATGGTGGAGTGGAGCCAGCAGCTCAGCTGAGGAGCTTGTCCAAGAGTGTCACAGATGTGACAACTTGTATAACCCTATTCATGACCACAGATTAGGATCCAGGAAAGGAGTGGTATGTTTGTGTTCAAAAAATGACTGGTCATGGCACTTAGTGCCCCAGTCTAGTTGACAAGGTGGTGATCAGCTGAAAGCTGGTCTTGATGAACTTAGAGGTCTTTTCCAACCTAAATAACTCTGTGATTCCTTGATATGAGTGTTAGCAGCTATGGTGCACTGGCTTCCCAGGGTTAGCCCTTTAGGGAAAATTTTGCAAGAGTGCCATTAGGGAGACATTCCTAGTTACTTGACTGCCCAGGAGCTCACGACTCTCCTCAGCACAGACAGATGCATATCAGATTCCTAGGATGGCAGTGACATCTTCATTGCGGAGTGCTGGGGACAGAGGTGTGTGAATCACTAACATCAGGGGACAGCCCCAGTCCTAATCTCTGTTGGGGACCTCAGTAATCTCTGAAAGACAGAGTTTACCTGGAGTGAAGAGCAGTATTCCTTATTTTTCTTAGTGAAATCCACAGCAAAGTGTAACATATGTGGATGTGTGGAAGGCTGGCAAGAGCTCTTATCTGCAGAGCAGCACATAGTGGTTCTGCAGAGGTGGATTTATTGCTGTCAGTTCTCCTCAGCTGATACCAGCACCCTGGATACGGGAACTCTCTTTTGTGGTGACGTTATCTTTGGGTCCCTGAAATCATTTGTGTGACTGAGATGCTGCAGAGACCTTTTGTTGTCCTGTCCAATTCCCAATAACAATAACAATGTGTGAACAAATACCATTCCTGTAAATTGGCATTTAATTAGATTAGTGGATGGAGTTCAGTGAGATGTAGCTTAGAAACAAGATTTCACTGAGAGGTTTCTGTGGCTTCATGTCCTGAACACATCTGGCTCTGCAAGCGAGATGTTGAGCCCATTGGGAAGACTGTGCCAGACAATTGCTGAGTGCCAGCATCACCCAGAGGGTCCCAGCAAAGGGGTCCAGTCCCAGCTGTGCTGTGTGGGGAGTGCCCATCTGCAGGCTGCTTGTTGGGAACCTCCCCAGACACGCACATTGTTTTTCAAGTATACTTGAGAACACACCAAGGAGTGCCAGAGGTCTCCTTGCCTTGTAGCTACAGGACATGCAGTGGCTGATGCAACTACACTGACATCCATGCAGCAATGGCTGCCCGTGGCACCTTGGACTTTGGGGTGATATAGACACAGATTACTGCAGATGTTAATTTCAGCATCCTGTGAGGTTTTGTTTGGCTGAGTCCTGCACTCACTCTGATGTTATTCCCTATTCTGGTCTGTTCTGGATTTGCATTCACCTTGCCTCCATCCTGAAGCTGTGCAGGATTATGCCATGACACCACCTGTCTTTCCCTCACTTGTGATAAAGGTGGAGGGAAATTCCTCCCACTGGGGAGATGATTTTTAAAATCAATGTGTTTAGTCCTGGGATGGATATGGAAATGGATACACCAAGTTTCATTGAAGAGGACTCTCTTGTTCACACTGCTTCTGATCCCAAGAAAAAGGGCAAGAGACAAAGTTGCTTGTACAAGCAAAAGTATCAAATACTTCTGTGAAGGACACATTGCAGTTCCTCCATGCATCACCAATTATTTCCAGATAGTCCAGATTCTGTGTGCCAATATGACTTGCCTTTCCTTGTGTTCCTCCCCCCTTCTCTAACACAAAGAAGCAAGATGGAGTGCTCACTTCAAGAGTTATTTCCAAACTGTTGTATTTTCTTTCCAGAGGCTCTCAGCAGAAGCAGGGAACAGCCTTCTGTACGTGTCAGCATGAACTAGAACACTTCCTAGTTTGACCTGCTTCCAGCAGAGTAAACACAGATGCCTGAAATGTGAGTTAAAAATTGTACTGCGCACACATAAATAATCTTCTAGCTATGGTAGTAAAATAACACAGCTGTGCTTCTCTAGAACTAAAAGAGTCAGACTGTCATGAGGAGGTGCACTGATTTAAGTGACTGCTTCTCTGGTCTTCTGTTTCCCTGAAAGCTACACAGTCACCACTTCTTGGTTTTGGGAGCTATGATGGTGCTGCTCTGTAGTGATCTCCCTGTACGTCGTTGGCTACTGCCCTGTGCAGTGCCTGGGGTGGTGTTGCCTCCTGGGCTGAGATTCTGTCCAGTGCTCCTATAGCAGCAAGTGTGGTGGACTCTCTTGGACTCACTTTTACCTGTGCTCTGACTGGTCCTGAGCTGGATGCAGCCACATGCACTGGCCTGTTCCCAGCCTCCTGCCACTTCTGAGTAGGGTTGCTGCACCTCAAAGCCCTCTTGCTTCAGTTAGCAAAAGCTGCAATGGAGCAAAATCCCCATACCTTGGTTTGCAGAGCAGAAATGAAGCAATGCCAAAATGCTGCCTTCCCTGCAGTGGTAAAAGATGGGCTTTGACCCCTCCTGTCAGGTGCCCAGGCCAGGTTAACTCATCTGCCTTCAGATGGGTTGCTTCAAGTATTCACGGTGCTGTTCAAGAGCAAAACAAGGTTCATAAAACAGCTGGGTTTCAGAGAACAGTCTTTTTTTTTTTGGTTATGTCTCAGGGATGGGTGAACTACAGAGCCCAGGGCAACACTTACAGCACTGCCTTCCATTGCTGCCCTAAAGATCCTCTGCTGGGGAGGAGGAAGGGAAGGAGTTTTAGAGCGGGTAATTATTCAGTGCCAGGTGAGCCAGGGCACTCTCAGCTCAGTCAGAGCACTGCTTTACTTGCCTCTTATCTTTATGTTAATCACATTTTATAATTTTTATGGTTAGGAAAAGTAAATAAACCTTAGAAATACAGAAAACCCTGAACAAAATATCCAGGCAAAGACACTCTTCTGGCCGAATGCAGCTTCTGGTGTCAGTTACATCCAGACTTTGATCTTCTTCCATGTCAGCTCCTTATGCTATCAGAAATAAATATACATTTTGATTTACACCAGTGCAAATAAGAGACACTGTCCAACAATGCTGCATTTGTAGGAATAGTTTGGCCTGCCTCACATTTCAGTTTCTTCCAGAGCCTTCTGGCTGTGGTGGAGTTGTAGTGAGTTGATGCTCATCTGTGAAGAGGAGCTCTTTTCTTACAGTCACATTTGCCAAATCATAACACACTAAATGGTCTCTGAGTTTCAGCATGACAGGGGAAATTCCCCCAAGCTTCCTTTACTACTCTAACAGAAGGCAGTCTCATAGATTTTCACAGTTTTGGAGAAGCTTAGAAGAAAAGAATTTATGAGGGAGGAGAGAACTCACGAGATGTCAAAAGATTTCTTCTTGCTCTTTCCAAAACTCCTGGGATTTCCCTGCTGGTGAAAGACTCTGATGCTTTCCCCGCTTCTCATTTCTGTGACTCCCTTAGGGCTGGGCTTGTCCAATCTGCAAGCTGCAGGTAAGGCAGACCCAGTGGATCCAGGAGGGACGAGCTCTGGGGTTACAAGCACGATCAGGAGCTACTGGAAATGTCCCAACACAGTGGCTACAGCTTCTGCTAACAAGCTCGGTTAGGGCAGGCAGGCAGGCAGGTGGGACTGCGGCAGCTGCAGCTCATGTGGGAAGGGTTATGCTGCAGCTGCCGCAGTCCCACCTGCCTGCCTGCCCCAGCTGAGCTCCACAGTAGCTCTGCTTAAGCTTCTGCTGCTCATATCTTCCTGTCCCTGGGTTACAAGGAGTCTGGGCTGCTTCCCTTCCCTCCATTTCCTTCCCCTGCCCGTTTGCAGCCTCATCAGGTAACTGAAAGGCAAGAGAGGAGCCAGTGCTTTGGCTCCAGGCATTTCTTGATGAGACACACGTCCTGTGCACCACACAAAGGTGACACTGTCACAGGTAAGTGACATCCTTTCCAGCATGGATCTGGCAGATGGAGCATGCTTACAGCACATGCACGGAAATTGTACACAGGACAACTGGAAATTCATACTGTGAGTGAAGATGAAACACTTGGTGTGGAAGAAGCTGATTTGTATTCTCTTGGATCTGGGTCCCTCATTCTAGGCAAGAAGATTTCAATACCAGAGCACCTGGCAGCACTCTGCCACAGATAATGACCTATTTACAGAGGAAATGAAATATGCTCCCTTCTCGTGCACTTTCAAACTGGAGGAAAAAATTCAGTATCATCATAGCAGTCTTGCCAAGCTGGGATAATCCTTTTTAGAGTCAAAATTAATTGATAGTGGCTCTCCAACTGTTAGAGTTGCCTTTTCTATGCTCTCCACTGGTTTATCTGACTCCTGTACTGCAGTCAGTCTCTTCAGCACCATTGGCATGAAGAGCAGTTGACTTAACTTGCATTTTTCAGAGTCTTATCTCAGAAGTGGATGTCTTCTTTTTAGCTCAGCCATGAGCCTGTCATTTTGCTTTGATGAGAAGTGATGTTTTTCAGAGTGGGGGATTGGCATATGCACTCGGCAGGAGGGAAGTTGCTTTCCTTCCTTTTCTTTCCCCCTTTCTTCCTTGAGTTGATTTTTTTTGTCTCTATTAAAAATGGCTTTTTGTTTACTCACAGTCTTTACTCACATCCCTTCTTACAGTTGTAATTCAGCTTTCTTCTTTATGCCTCTTCAATGCTCTGGTTTCCTAAAATATCTGAGCAGAATCTCTGAGTTACAAAGGAAGAGGGAGGCCTTCCTTAGCCCCCTGAACATACAATAAATAAAGTGCTGAGAAAATCTTTTATGATCATGAATGAACAGCCACAGCTACTTCAAAATGAAAACCCTAAAGAAATGTTTTCACTTGATGGTAGACGTTTAAGGCTAAGACAATGTTTTCTGTCCTGGGTTTCCCCAGAGGTTTCTCCCTGAAGCCAGCTGAGTTGCTGTTCACTTCCCAGCCTGCCTTGGGTGGGAACAGATACTGTGGTGGCAGCAGCAGGCAAAAAGCTGAATGAGCTCAGCCCCTTTTCTGCCCAACCTAAGAGGAGGCACAGGCCTCCGTCACCAGGGCTTCAGGTCACAGCCTCTCCTTAATCACTGCAGTAACACCAACAGGGAGAAAAAGGGAGTTTCTTAATGGTGAGCTGTATCTGAACCTTCCTGTTGCTGGTAGTGGAGCTCACAGTGTTAAACAGGAGAGCTGTACTTGACGCTCGCGTGTTGGTTTTAGTTCAGCTCATTAATCTAACTGAAGCATTGCTGGCTTCAGCCACAGCGAGGATTAAGTGGGGCAGCAAAACAAACGGAAGCCTGAATATCTGCCCAGGTTATCAGCACCTCCCTTCCACCAGCAAACACCCTGGGATTGATCAGTTTGGGGGGTTCTAACCCCTACTCTGTTGTCTTTTTTATTACTAAAATTTCTCTTCAGGATTTATTGTGAGGAATATTGACCAGGCGGGCATGAAATACACAGAAATGAGAATAAATCATTACCTGTGCTGCCAGCCAAAATTGAGGACAGACAGGGTGGTTTTCCAGTTCATACTGATGATTCCCTTTTTGCCCTTATGTACAGAATTGACAGTTCCTTGTGACCTGAATAACACCATCTGTAGATAAAGCGCAGGTGCTGCAATTTGCTGAAGGATATTTCTGATTATTTCATCCCCAGAGCTCTTGTTTCCTTATCAATGCTCGAAAGCTTTCCTTCTTTCAAATTTATCCTTTTATTTATTGGAAGGTGAGATGATTTTTAGAAAGCTTTCTTCTTCTGGATGGCTCAGTTCAGATGGATCACATTGACCCTGTTTGTGGCTGATCCTCTGTACAATTCAGCACTAAAGCTCAGATCTTGGGAGGATGTGCTTTTAAAGCATCGAATCTCAGCTTCTCTCCAAGACCTGTACAGATGTTGCACAAGAAACTGTACTAGTACCAGGAGGGTTACACCCATGCAAAATAGACATGAACAATGGGGACAACAGGGCTGCACAATGACCAGGAATAATATCTGTTGACCCTCAGGGTGCAGTTTCCCATTTAGGCTTAATCTGATTTACCATGAGCTGCTGGTGAAAGGGTGGTCCTGCTCTTCCTGCCTGCTCCTACCCATGCATTCCTGGCACCTCCTTTGCACTGGAAGTTGTGATCCTAGAGGCTACAGAAAGAACCAACAGAATTTTTTTTCTTTTTTCCTTTTTTCCTTTTTTTTTTTTTTTTTTTGTAAATTAGTTTTCTGTATAATTAACAAGCAAATCCAAATCACTTCTAGAGCAATACCCCTAGGTACGATGCAGGAGATCAACAGGTCATCTGGAAACCTAGAGCTGGACTGGATTAAAGATAATCAGAAAACAGATTATTCAACACCCACCTTTTACACTACAGCCTCTGGGGAACCACCCCTCTCTCCAGCTATCAATGTAATAACGCAACTCCTGCTGGGTAGCCAGCACGAGAGCAAGGGGCCAGTATCAGCCCTGGTTCTCTGTGCTCAACCACAGCAGTCACCTTGTCTGCATTTCCCATGCTCTATCTCCCGCTGCAGTTCCACCTGCACAAAGCACCAACCAGAAAATGCTCTCGAGGGAACCTGGGACACTTCCACAAGCTGTTCCGCCTTCAACTGTGGTGGAAAAAAGAAATATATGTAATAGTTTGATCTCATCCTCTGCAGGCTCCTGGGAGGTGGGATGGCTCTGGGGATGACAGTGATGTCCTGATTCCTCAGACTGGAATACTTTTGCCTGTGATGTGGCATGGTGTGGAAGCTGATTTCTGCCTCATGGATGGCTGCCATCCTGCTCCTCTTAAGGCAGTGTAAAGGGACAATAGCTGGAAGAAAGCCTCTGCAGGTGCAGAGAGTTTTGTGAAAAGGTGATGGCTAAGCAGATGCAAGAGCACAGGAGAGCCAAAGCCATGGAAGGGGCTCTGAGCAGAAGTATATTTTCCAAGGAGCCCTGTGCAGGAAGCCCATTTGCAAAGACATGCTGGCAAATGCAACCTTGGAGGTGTATGCCTGTCCTGCAAAGAGACATGCATGCTCAGTAACACAGTTTGCAAGTGGCAAAATCCATTGCAGCATCTCCTGGATGTTTCCCTGTGTTGTTTTTATGCACCCAGCTGTCCATTTATATTCTTAAAACCCAGCCTCCTGTTTCACCTCTGACATGGGTTTCTTCTCAGGTTAATTCCCTCTGGCTTCAAGAAGAGCGGGATGTGACCCCTCCTGACATTTGTTTAGTGAGTTATGCTTGCCTTCCGGAGAACAAAAACAAGCTCCTGGACTTCCTCCCTTTAACTTTAGCTCTGGTCCAGCTCCTTGCTGCACCTACTCTGGCCTCATGCCGATACAGCAGAGATTGGCATCAGGCTTCTCAACTTCTGCCTGCAAAAGTGCCTGGGAGACTTAGAGTTTGTGCTCTGTTTTCAAGAGGAACTTATGCCCAAACATATTAAAAGACATATAAGTATGTAATCCCCTGGATTTCACACAAAATGAGACTATCTTAAAGGATCTGGTCTTAGTCATTTGAGAAAGTCACTTGGATTTACGTCTGTAAGTAGTGATGTCCTTTCTAAAAATGTCTCATACTCCAAAGGCGCCCTGTCAATGCCAACATTGTCCCTCCTGTCCCAGCAGGCAATTTGAGGACTATTATGAGAAAAATATAAATAATTTCTATCTCACAACAGCCAGACCTGAATGTAATCACTAATGAAACTGTAAGCCCACCTTCACAATAATGTTTGGAAACCAAAATGAAGTATCCTCTTTGCTCATGGGAACAGAAATTGTATTCACATAACAAAGAAATTAGGTAAAAGGAAGTATATTGAGGAACTCAGGAAGTGAAAAGTCTTTCATTGCTATATTCTTGCAAGAGCTAATACAAAGCAACATGATTAGTCGGTTCTTCAGCAGCTTCCTATTTCCATCACCAGACTACTTTAATCTTTATGGTACTGAACACTGTTTTTATGAAGGTAATCTGGATGAACTTGATGCCTGGCAGTGTCCAACTGCGTCTCTGTGCACGGGTGTAGTATGGATGATCTGGTGGGGATCAGATTTCAGAGATATCTTTCACACCACTCATCTGCCCCCCTTGCTCTCTTCATTGACCTCAGCCACAGCATCTCTTTGTAGAGATGCTATTTCTTGCATTTTCATTATTGTTTTTCAGTGCTACTTGACCATGGGAGGAGCAGCCTATTGATGTGTTACATTTGAGCATCCCAGCTTTTGGCCAGGCTGACAACATTGAGGTAAAAATACTGGACTGTCATTAATGAGCAAATTCCACTTCTAGGACAATTTTGCTGCATGCATCAGCAGTTGGCCCAACTCACTTTCTCTTCTCTCAAATGGAGAATTCATTTCTTCATCCTTTCTCTTGCCCACAAATTCTAGAGGTACAGGCTTCTGTACCTTGCCTCCCCTCGTGCCCCTGTGGAGGACACTGCCTAGACACGTGTAATTTGAGAGTTTGCCTGAGATGGGTGGCTGCAGCCAAAAAGTCCCTGGAGCAGAGCAACCACCAAGGTTTCCATATTTACCAATTTCTTCCCTGGAGAGCAGGGGTTCAGTGTTAACAGTACAACACATTACAATAAGGGTTTTCTTTATTGTCAAAACTACTGTCTATTTCTAAGATGACTTTTAATGAAAAGTGTTGATCAGTGTTGCAGTCAGAAGGATTGGAGGATGTGCTGCTTTTTCTCATGTTATTTATCTTTCCCTTCACTTTAAAAAATAAGAATGGAATGAAGGAGAGAACTGGAGCTAGAGGTGAAGAAGACTATAAACTGAAATGTTTTCAAAGGCAGGTTTTCTGTTTAACTTTCTTTGTCATATTTTGAAAAACGTGCATATTTCAAATGCAAACACAAATTGAAAAGGCCAGGCAATGTCCTCAGTGGAGACACGCTGGCTCTGTGCCAGGCTGCCCCCATAGTAAGGGACCCAGCCTGGCAGTGGCAGCACATCTGCTCCTACACCCACTTCTGTTCTGGGGGACAGCACATCCCAGCCTGGTTTAATCTGCAGAGGAAAGGTAGCACAGAGACCTTTACACTGGTCACCATCTTCCATAAAGCACCTCCATATCTGGGCCATTCATTTCAGCCAAGCCGCTTCTCATTTATGATGATCTGAGAGAAGGAGGGTGTCCTAAATATACAGGACCAGACTCCCATGGGCGTAGGCTTGTTTCAGTTGCCTTCAAGGCAAGCAGGGACAAGGTCTGAGGCGTGTGTGAAGAAGAGAATGAGGAAAATAGGTCTAAAAGCCAAAAGGACATAATAAAATTTACAGTGATTAAAACTAACCAGGTACAACAGCTGTCTGTGCTTGCAGATTTGCAAACAAGGCACCCTCTGTTCTTCAGCACTGCAAACAGGGAGACAATTAAACAACACACAAAACCCCCTCAGAAGTTTAATAAGGACCTTGCTGTGTAAGAAGAGCCGTGCTGATGTGAGGGTTTCCTGCTAGCCAGTCACCTGTCCCTGCAGCCAGGGGTGGTGGGTGCTAATCAGGGCTATTGTGCAGACACCTGGTACAGCAGAGGAGAAACCAGCATGGCTGTACCACCTGATTTCCCTTCACCTGTTTTACTGAGACCCACTTGACTCTTCAACACTTTCTCTGTGTCCAGTTTGAGATCGGATTACAGATCATTTCAGGTGGCAGAAGAAATTTGAAATTATGTGTTTCCTCACATTCATCCCTATTCTAGTTGGGAAGATCTCCTGGATGAATCTGACAATAAAACTGACCAAGCTTAACCCAGGATAGCAGTGCTGGCATGACTCAGCCAGCAGCACTGATCTGAGTCCTAGGGCTCCTGTCCCATGTGCCAGCTGGCTGTGCAGCACCTTCCATCTGCAGAGGGAAGACCCTTCTGAAGCAACAGTTATGTAACGTTGGATCAGATCACTCATCCCAAAAATCTGAGACACTCTTTCCAGCAATGGCCAGTGGTGCTTCAGAAAAGCATCTCCATTTAATATCCCCCCTTCCCACAAAGCAAATAACTGGCTGTATGTGAAGGCTGTCTGAGTTTTTCTCCTTGTTCCTCAGCTTGACAAGCCCCCGTGGGGTGGTGGCATTGGTGGGACAGGCAGGAGCTGATCCAACATACCTGGACAGTGCCACAATGCTGTGCCAGAGAGGGCACAGCAGGAGTCCTGTATCCCAAAGCTAATCAGACCTGTTCCTGAAGTGAGGCATTTCATCACCTTTTTTTTCCTGGCTCAGCTACCGCACAAAAGTTACAACTTTCTTACAGTATTTTGGTACTTTCCCTTTGGATGCCAGCTGAAACTGGGAAGTTTGGTGGTGAGTAGAAATATATAAAACCTTGATATCTTCAAAGTGAGAGCCTGAAAATGGGAGAGGTGTCAAGGCAGGTTAATTTAACAGCCTATTGGTGTTGGCAGCATCGCTCTTGTTATTCCCAGAGCTATGCACCTTCCTTCTGACCTCACCGACGATGCTCGGCTACTTGCAAGGAAGTAAACAAAAAGGACTCATGGGGACTTCGGTTCCATAGAAACAGCAGGGAAAATGTCCATGCGTGCCAAGTGGAAAAGGACTAAATCAGTGGGGAAGGAAATTTTATTGTCACGAGTTCAAAGGGGATGTTACAAACAAGACAGTGGGGGGAAAAAAAAAGAAAAGAAAAAAAAGAACTTCAGAAAGCCATCCCTGAAGTCAGATCACAAAATACTACTAATGAAACCTTGCCTTAGAGCAGTTGTCAAATATGATGTGTTATTTACATCAACAGTGACTCAGGCAGCATTTACTATTTCCCCTTTAAACACAGCAGGACACTGCCTGCCCTCAGAGATTTGTGGATCCTAACCCTGCAGATGGATGGATGGACCCAGGGCTGGTGAAGGGAAGGAAAAACAATGCACCGGGCAAGGGCATGGGAGAGCATGCAGACCAGCAACCACAGCTCTGCATCAGTGTTTGGTGTGAGGGAAACAAGCAAATGGTGTGATGGCTGTGGTGGGCAGAAAGCCTGGAGACATTTCTGCACTGAGGGGCTCTGCAGCCAGGTGAAACACGCTCCTGGCTCCCAGCCTGGCAGCTCTTGCAGAGCAGGGGAGTTGCTGTGGTGTGATCCGGGCTGGTGTGGTGCCAGCAGTGCCTTGGGGCCGGGGTGGAATCGCTTTAAGCTATGCCATCTGGCCACAGTCCCCAGGGCCACCACAACCTGGGCATGCTGGAGGGGAGCAGGCATTGCCAACACCCCTGCCCACTCTGCCAGTGGTGGGAGGAATGGCATCAAGGCTGTCTGGCATGGCCCATAGGGGAGTCCAGGGTGGGTCCCCTGAGACGTGGCAGGCCTGAGAGTCCAGTCATTATATCACATCCTAGCAGTGGCAGCATCTGGATAGCACAGATTTGTAAACAGGAGAGAATATCCAAAGGTTCAAAAGTGGACATATCTGAAGCTGTGATGAATTTCACTGTGAGCCAAGTACAAACATGACTTTGTGTCTCTGAGGAGATTTAGGGTTACAAATGAAGAGGGATGGTAGAGCTGGGCCACTGATAATTCTTTTATTTTCCATTGCCTCCTCAAGTTGTGGAAGACCTGCATAAACATGGGAGCAGCAGAACCTGTGTTTCACAGGACAAAGGGCTCACTATATTTAAGTGCCACTGACAGCAATGGTTGCATGCCATTGTTATTGCTGCATACCTGTTACTGTACACTTCATGAAGGCTGAATAAAGGTAGTCTTCATACCCCCACATTTTCCTGAGATCTTGAAAGGTGAAAGAGCAAAGTGCTGTGAATAAGGGAAGCCCTTGGGTGGGCTGTGCCCTCCAGTTTGTGGAATAGCACCTGACTGTGTGCCTCCTTCCTCCAAGGAGCCCTGAGCTCCTTGCAATCCCATGGAGCAGTGACATGGTTCATGGGATCAGCAGGGAGATAAAATACAAGGTCCCTGCCTCTCCTGTTGCCATGTAACTGCCACTGCTCATCCAAGACAGCCTAGAGAAGGCTTTAGAAGTAGTAATTAATTTTGGTAAATCTTCCAGGTTGTGTTGCTCCTGCCTGCATCAGTTTGGTGGCAGTATACAGAATCTGCAAGCATCTTAATCTAGACTCTGAAATAAAACCTGCAGCTGTGCATGGGTCATGGTGCTGAGGTTTGCAACATGTTGCAGCAGGTCTGAGTCACAGCAGCAGACTCCATCTTTGCTGAGTGAAACTTCACCAAATGCATCTTCATTCCTGTAAAGCTGTGGGCTGGTCTCATACCTCTCTTGGAGGTTGCTCCTGCTTGCATATTGGCAAGTGTGGACACTTACAAAGAGGGAGTAACTTTAGAGGCTCCTTTTGACCATCAGGCTTAAAGACCTTTGATTTGGGCCTATGTGCTCTGGAAGTGGGAGGATATTTTCTAAATTATTCATGCCAAATTCACCCTTCTTTCACCCTCACTGCAGCATACGTGACTGAGCTTGTTATCTTTTCCTCTTAGATGATTATTTGTTCACATTACTCATTGAAACTTTGTGGCATCCTAACACCCTCCATAAGGATCTCTAAGAATCTCTACCATAGTGTCAAAAGCATAGGCATGTGTTTTGCAGTGCCAGACTCTTGGAAAGTTGTTTTAACAGGCTTCTGCTTTCAATTAGCAAGTAAACTCCTTGGGGCACGAGTCTGGCTTCCCGTCAGTCCTGGCAGGCACTCTGGTACTTTCTAAGCAAATCCTCCTCATTCTCATCTTCCTACTCAGGTTGGCAAAAATCCAAAGCTAGCAGAGATTTCAACTACCCCAAATTCCCCATCTGAAAGGCATGTAAGATGTTGGTGAGTGGGGCTTGTCTTACAGAGAGGAACATCCCTTCACCCTACCTTCAGGACCACTCCTCACATAACATAGCATTTGAAAGAAGGTTTTCTGGAATCATGTCTCTCAGCACTGCAAACAAGATATGAGAAAGATGTAAATCACACTTCTGTGAGCATCACCTGGATAGGCTTCTCCCCAGCTTCTCCAATTTACTGAGCAGTGATGCAGTCAGGTCTCCCAGTGCTTGCTAGAGCTTTAGCCAATTCAGAACTTGCCTGCTGGGATTTTGAACCCTCCCATCCCCCATGCATTTGTTTGAAGAGATAACTCTTGAGATATATATATATATATACACACACTTGCTTTTTGGACAGTGGGGAAACCTTTATTGTTGTCTCTGAGCTTCTGCAGCATAAAGTTCCAGGATTCCTCCATTCCCAGCTGCTGGATTCAGAAAGCTTTTCCTTTTCAAGCTTCCTGTTCACACAGGGTGGGGGTGGGAAGTGGGGGATGAGGGGGGAGGTTAGGCATTGAATAAAAGGAATTAACCATTTCCCTTCTCTGACCTTTGGGAATTTCCATATGTGAAAGTGGCAGCTTGTGTGTCTAAGAATTATAAATGATGGGACCTTGCAAGTTACTGAATGGATGTGTGACCAAAGACCACAGGCTGCTGCTCCCTGAGCAGGACTGTGAGTAAGGAGGGCAAAGGGGATCAAGAAGAAGCAGGAAAGGCTGTAGATACTGGAAGACTGCATGTTTTACAGGAATGAAAACTGCTTATAGTGCTTCAGAGAGCTCGTGAAATTGCAGCTTCCCTCCACCATGCCTTAGTTCATCTCCTGTTCACAGTACACAGCAAAAAGAGGCCAGGAAGTAAGTTTCCATGAGAAGTTCTCATGACTCAGATCTCCCTCCTGTAGGGTTTCATCAGTTTCCCTAGAACAGGGTCACCATCCTGAAAGGAAAAGAGCCATCCTGACTTGTGTTTAACTGTATGTGTATATAATAAACATAGCGTGTGTGTGCATGATTCTTTCTAGGCCCTTAAAATGGACTTGACAGTGCTTGAAAGTGGAACTTGCATTGCTGTTTTTGAGAAACCAGTGTGTGTGCTATAAGCCACCCTTGCTGCTGGTTCCTGGGCACTAGGCAGACTCTCAGTGCACACCCCAACAGGCTCACAGCCACTCCTGTGGCACAGCAGTGCACACACATGCAGCAGGGCTGTGGTATTTGCATTTACCAGCACCCATTACCACTGTTATTTGAGAGGAGCAGCAAATATCCCTGCAGGGCCACCCTGGCAAACTGGTGTGGGAGTAAAAATTTTATTCAGGTAGGTTTCTGTTCTCACTTTTTGTTCTCTTGCCCCCTAATCCATAGGGAAATTTGGTCTTAAACTTAAATTTCAGTCTTTTTCCTAAAGCCACCGAGGTTCAGGGGCAAGTGAGAGGGGTTATATAAGCCTGGAGGGTAAGCCAAGCAGAAAGGAGATGGCAAATAGTGGCAGCTGATGAGGGTCAGCAAGACTGGTGTGAGTAGCACAGATGGGGCTTCAGGCATGGCCTCATAAAAGCTGCTCTTGGCCTCCCAGATATCACACCCATTACTCAGTGCTCCCACAAACACACATATGGATGGTGGGACCTATTGCAGGGCTTCAGGCAGAGTGAGCCCACAACCCCCTTTTACTTTCAGGAAGCTGTTTGGGATCACTGAATTGAGGCACTCGCTGTCTGAGTTTGTGTCACATTACTTCATGTGCCTGAGAAGCATCCAGGCACCAAGCTTAGCTCCAAGCTAAGCATGCACCTTCATCCTGACACCCAAAGCATACCCAGCTCTTCCTTCTCCACCAGCAACAGCAGAGAGATTTTCTAAACACAGGAGGGAAAAAAACCACCTGCTCATACTCACTGCTGGCTGCAATTTGCAAGATGCAGAGGAAAAAATATGTTGCTCCGCAGGGCCCCTGCTGTATCCTGTATTGCATTTCTGTGGAACTAGCCAGGCCCATCTGTCAAAGCATTTGCAAATTGTAAATCTAACAGGGGTGACCTGGGGAGTCCTACGCCCTGCTGCTTTGCCAGGGTGACAGAACCAGACCAAGGATGCCTTATTCCCTGCCAGGCTGCCAGAGGATGGGCATGGAGGGAAGCGGGTGGCCTCTTGCCTTGTAGAAAGCACCCAAACTGAAGCACCCAAGCAGAAGCACCCAAACTGCATTTACAGGGAGCCTCAAGTGTGGTTTAGGAAAGAACTCCTCACCCTTCCTTTTCTTCCTCTGCTGTGGAGATGATGGGGACAGCTAAGTTGGAAGCTTGTTTTCACTCTGTAGCTGAGCATCCCTGTTCCACTGCCGCCCTCAGCACTTTCATCAGCCTGTAGATGCGACAGGGACCAGGCTGCGCATCAAAGGCTTGTTAAGTTACTGCTGTGCTGTGAAAGAGAGGCAAAAAAAATCCTGTTGACTGTGACAAATTAGTGAAGTTCAGGGGTGGCACTCACCCTTTTATTGGAGAGCTGCTTGTGTCTGTGCACTGCTAAAGGGATTAAAGCAGCGTGTGGCATGTTTCTGGTTCTGACAGAAACTTGAACACGCTCTAGCAGAGCTATAAAGAGAAAGGCCATGTCAATGGCAGGAGGGCTGAGGAGGGCTGGGAGTGATTAGCCACACTTGGAAGGTACCGGGGTTGTGAACTGTACGTGCAGTGTTAACTGTCGAGGTGCTGAATCCTCCTAAGCATTGTGTTTGCAGCCAGGGGAGCTGGCTTTCTTTTCCTACCTGTGCTTTTGGGCACAGTGTGCTCTCCCAAGGTCTCTGGTGGTGCTGGCTCCTGGAGAATAAGGCCTGGGTGTGTGGCTCAGCCCCTACTGCAACAATCTCCTCGAGAGATGGAGAGGGCCTTGGGGTGTGAGGGGTGTCTCCATTCCCATTCAAACCTTGCTCATTCAGCAAAGCCCAAAGTGAAAGCATCAGATCTTGACATCACACAAGTAAATTAATGTTAATGAGATTTTTAAAATGAAAAGAAAGTCACAATTTACTGGGAGGTAAGACAGTCACCATGCCTAAGGCTTAGCATTCATATGGGCTTCCAAGGCAACAAGCTGATCATGGATGGGGGGGCTGACTTGTACCTGGTTACTCTGAGCTAGATATTCTAAAGGTTTCAAGAAAATGGCCCTTTTGAATGAGGCACAGTGGGAGACTGCTCTGAGAATAAGTTCAGAAACTAACCCTACAGCCTGATGCATAACCTGAATGGTATACTCCTAAGGACACCTGCTCAGTAGTAGGAACACAAATTACAAAAATGAAGATGTTAAGAGCAACCTGGCACAACAGACTTGGAGAGATGGGACAGATATGTCTGGAAGGACATCACAGCAAGCACTGCTTTCCCCAAATGTATCCCTAGAGCAGGATTAGTCAGGAGCTCTCCAGATGGAGGGGGCAGGATCCAGACTGGTCATTCATGGACTGAAATAGACTTCCATCAGCTCTCCAGGTTATCAGAGCTCACAGCCAGCTGGGTCCAGAAGGCTCTGCAATTGATGAACTGTAACACTGGAGATGAAATTTAAGTGGAACAAAACAGTTCAAACGTCCAGGAAAACTGCTAAAAAAAATTGAATAGACAGGCCACTGGGACAATGAATTAGAATCAGAATGAATAACATTTTTTAGCTGCTGCAAGACATAAAGCCATTTCAAGAAGTCAGCAAGAAATCATCATCATGTATCACACTTCTTCCTGCGTGATGGCATCAGTGACAGCTTGGTATCTGGCTTCCCAAGAAATAAAGGTAAAGCAGAGATGACTAAAAGACAGGGGACTTGATGAAAGTAAGGAAAGAAATCTAACAACAATCCCTAGGAGGAGCACTCAGGAAAAAGACATAGAAAAATGCCTGTTCAAAAAAAAAGTAAAGTAATACCAATGTGAGAGGTGACAAGAGACCCTCAGATAATGCCTCAGAAATTCAATGCTTTGCTGAGGAAGTTGAGAATAATAAATTTTCCCGGTAGCAAGGTGTAAACTGGAGACAAGGTTTTTCACATTCTTGTGGAAGTTATTTGAAATTTCAAAAATGCTATTATTCCTATTTGTCAGGGGGGAAAAAAAGACACCTATGGAAAAAGATCATGAGAAATAACCCAATTTGTTCTTTCCTTTCTGTTGTCTCAACACAAAAATGAGAACAGGAACACATGTGGGACTGAGATTTGGGTTCATGTCCTAGAATGAGGTGAACACACTGACCTCCCAGCCACTAACCCATTTACTAATCTGAGAAAAGTCTAGATGCAACTGGATAGACTGATGGGTTAAAGTATGTCAAAGTGTGCTCTGGGCTCCTCATCTCTTCGCTTCATGGAGCAAGAAGGAGCAGAGCTGGACACCACCCAGCTTGTCAGTCCTGACAAAAGCAGACCGTGGCAGAGGGGAGCAGGTCAGAACAGTTCAGAGCACCTGAGCTACAGGGACTCAGGAACTTCAAAAGCACTTTTCAGTTAGCTAAAACTGAGGTATGTTGTTTAGTTAATTTTCACCAGAGACTTGGGAAATCTACCCCACAGAGTATCTTGAAACTCAAATTGCTCAGCAAATTTTTGTTTTTAATGAATTATCACTTGCACACACAAAATTCAAAATATTTTCAGAATTTTTTCATAATTTCATTTCATTTTTCAGAAGTTTTATTTCTGGCAGAAATTTTTGCAGTGAATCACTAATAATGAACAAGGAGAGACACTTAATAATACCATAAATCCAGAAAAAAAAATTAGGGAGAACATACACAGGAGACACCAAGCACATAAACACAAAAGGACTAGAGCTTGGGAAATGCCTTGCACTATAAGAAAAGACATGGGAGATGCAAGACAAAAAATAAATGCACTAACTGAAAGCCTGTTTGAAAGGTTTATGATAGTGGATTCACCAGCCAGTCCATTGTACCTTTCAGTGCCATTGGTGAAAAGCTCATGAACACTGGGAGAATGCTGCTGTAGTCAGCATTACCAAGAAAGGCTGAATGAACACACATCCAGCTGTCTTTTGGAGTTTTGTACAGTTTGTTTTTGTGGGCACCAAAGGAGTGATTTGGACAAAATTAAAGGAAAAGAGGCCTGAACATTGACCTGAAAGATCAGATGCTGACTACATTTTAAAAACATTCCTCAAAGAAAGCACAGGATGGAGGAAATCACTCATTGTTGTTGTTCATAAGAAATAATTTTCTAGCCTTCCTCACAAATTTGAAAAGTTAAAATACTAATCATCCAAGACACTGGTTAGCCAGAAAGACCAGCTAAGGGAATTCCTACCCCAAGTTGTGCTGGAGAACGAAAAGCACTGAATGGCCCAGGGCTTGACAGTACAGACCCCTTGTGAAGAGCCTTCAGGGCAGACACCTAGAGCCAGGTTCAGACATCAGGCAGCCTTTGAAGACATCAGTGTTCAGCGCATGCTTCTGGCAATATTCCCAGAAGATATTTGAAAGTCTACAAACTACTCCCCATTGTTATATAAATTAATTGCTCCACAGAGCAGTTATTCCTACACTTCCAGAGTTATGAGTTACACGTTCAACTGGTATAAAACTGCACAACAAGTAGGTGACTTCTTTTCCTTCCTGTCTAATTCCCCTCTTTCAAGTAAACATTATTCTAGTCACTCAAATGAGCCCAAACAAACTGGTTTACATTAGCAGTCAGTAAGCAAATAAATGGCCTTTGAGATCCTGAATTCCATTGAGCAAGATGTTCAAGTGGATTAATACACCATTTCACTGGCTTGCCAGTAGTCTCAAGTTTTTGATAAGCAAGTGATCTGACCAACACTGAGCTATTAAGCCACAGGCAAAAAAATACTTGCAGCATTTTGAAGTCTCCCTCGGGTGCTAGTTTCACATTCCTAACCAAAATGATACAACATATCATTTTCTGGCATTTGCTGAATTTGCTTGCTTTGGCACATTACATTAAACCCCTCAATTCCCAAACTCATATTTACAATATTAGTTAGGAAGTTCTGGGAAATGCAGTGGGGATTGTCAGCTGCTGCAGAATTGAGGCATGTCTTGGTTTCTGCCTGGATGTGAGAAGTGTCTGTGAACATCCCTTGTCCTTATGGTCTTCCTTAGATGCTTTCTTCTGTTGCCTTCCCCTGTTCCAGTGCCATCCTTCTGTCTTTCACCCAGCCACGTTTTTCAACTGTCCCACACACCAGACACCACCCACGGCAGCAGAAACACTGGCTGCCTGCACTTCCCTGCTGCCAGTGCCAGTGTCAGTGCAGGCTGGAGCAAGCCTTCCCCAGTGAAGCCTCATCAGGCCTCGCTGGGGGCCCAGAAATGTGGCCTTCCCCTAAAGCCCACTGCATCCAGGCTGGTGCAGACCCCTGCCACGTCAGCTTCCCTGCAGCAGTGTCAGCCCTGCCAGGGCCAGCTGGGTGAGCCACACTGAATTGAGACTCACTTCCCATCCCCATCTCCAAACCATGAGTCAGTGTGCTCACGCCATCCGCCTGCTGCCAACTGATCCCAGTGGATGGTGAAGCATACTTTGTTCTGCCCATGGGATGGGGGCATCTGCTTCCTACAGCTAAAACTGAGTCAGAGCTACATCATGCTATGGAAGAGGGTAAATCTAAACAAAACCTCCCCCTGACATATTGCGTGTGGTCAGTCTGACAGGGCTGCACTCTGTGTACATGACACACAGCTTCCAGGGGAAAGTACAGGAAGAGGTTAGAGATGAGAATCCCTGCAGCCTGCAATAAAACAAGAGGCTCTGGTTTAACAAGCAGTAAATGTTTCTCAGCTAGACAGCACATACTAGTCTACGAGATGTCTCACCCCCAGAGACATCACATGCTGACACAGCATGGATTAGTGAAACAGGCACTAGGGACGGGATGGGTCAGCAAGTTGGGTGCATTTTGCAAAGGATGGCAGGGATACTGCAAGTGGGAGCTGAGTCTAGCCAAATGTGTTCACCATGAGCATTTTGGGATCCTTCTCCTGCAAGCTGGGCTAAACAAGGATGTTTTAGGTGGGAATGTGCTCTTCTTCCCCTGCCACATGGATTTTTCTCACCAAGGTGCCTTTGAGGCATCTAGTCAAGTAGTAGTTAATCTAGGGATGTCAGGGAAGGATAGCAAGGACACTTGGGTGATGGGTGTTTTGGAGATACCCTACTCCCAGAGCACAGCACTGCCCTCAGTCACATACAAGCTATTAGCAGCCCCCTGGCACCAGAGAAAGGGCACCTTCTTAGAGCCCTCCTTTGGAGCAGGTGGTACAGATACTGTCTGCCACTTGGCCCTTGGCAGGTGTCCCTTCTGTCCAGGACAGAGGGCTTTCAAAGGAGCAGCTGCTTTGAGCCAGCCTGGTGACTCTTGCCTGCTGATTGAATGGTGGCATTGATTTTGGTATCCCCGGTGCATCTGGCATCTGCAGCTGAAAGTCCTGTGACCCTGTGAGTGCACGGGCCCTCCCTCTGCCAGGGGCAGCTCCTGACACTGCCATGGGCTGTGCTGACCGGCAACTGCCTGGAGGGTCTGGCTGGACAATGAGCCAAGGCAGTGTCTCTGCCAGCATGTCCCGACACTGCCATGGACTGTGCTGACCGGCAACACTGCCTGGAGGGTCTGGCTGGACAATGAGCAAAGGCAGTGTCTCTGCCAGCATGTCCTGCACAATTTAGGCAGGACTTAAAGTTCACCTCCCCAGAGAGCTCAGAAGGGAAAACAGACATAGAAATACCTCCAGCAGTGGAAAGGCGGGTGAGCGGAAGATCTGGGAGGTGCAGTAGGAGGTCAGCCCAGCCCACACCACTCGGCACAGCACACAGATGGGACCGTGGTCTGTTTATCTGTAAACAGGGGCACTGCTCAGCACAAACATGCAATCAGCCTCAGCTTGGGAAGCTTCACATCCTTCTTGGTAACAGTATGATAGAAAATAAGACCTTGGCTTGTTGCCCTGAGTACATTGCTGAAATGGCTGGGTAAGGAGCAAGGAAGAGCTGAAACAGAAAAGTTGGGCTTTGATTTTCAACTCTGGTTACCTCAACAATGTAATTTGGGCAGTCCCAGCAAGGGAGGCTCTTGGAGCTGCATGTCTGGGGAGGATGCAGAGTCCTAGGACAGCTCAGAAGAACTTTTTAGTACCCTGCTTACTTTCTGGGAAAAGCTGTCCATGACATCTCAGGCTGCACACTTGAAGATGCTTTCTGTTGACCATAGGCACCTACAAGGTATCTATTACTCTTGTGTACAAGAATCCTCACAAGCCCCTCCCCTCTTTAGGCAGAAGTGTCATCCCCATCTGACGAGTAGGGACATGAGGCACAGCAGGATCAAGTGATCATGCAAGACCCAAAGGCCAGACCTCCACTGGTCTGTGGACCAGCAGCTGGCACAGCTGCTTAGCACAGATCAGAGCCATCTGTGTGAATCCCAGGATGTATCTGCCCCAGCAAAAGAGAATCATCCATTCGAGTTCTCATACTAGGGAAACTAAAGCCCAGTCTATTAGTTAGGTGATACTAATTCATGTAACCCCGTGGGACCCCCTGCTCCTTTTCTCCAAATGTGAGCATATCTGCAATAAAGAACTATCTGCTTCACAGGCAGCTGGCAGGAACAGAACAGCACGAGTCTCCTACTGCTGATGGAGAAGGGACATTTCAGTTTCCAGCTGGTAAGAAACTTTCTACTTACCATCACGGACACAGATAAAACCACTGGACATCCAGCTATATGAATACAGTTAAACCTAGGCATGAGTGTAACAAAAAAAGCCCTGATATGATAAAGCTTGCAATCCTGTCCCATGGGTTGAATTAGTGCTTTCTCTGAAGCAATTTCTTTTAGTCAGCAAGCTTTAAGTTATAACTTGCATCCATTAGATTTGCCAAATGCTGATAATTGGCTCTCTTAATACTCATGCACAGACAGGACCATGGTGTTAAGGTTTCATCTGAGGCATCAGCTGCACAGCAAACAGCAAGGGACATTAACACTGACTCCTCGAGCCTGTGAAAGGCTGAGGAGGCTCCACAGCCCTAGATTTGAGTGTTGATACAGCCATCCTCTTGCTGTGACCTTCCAATTCCCCACCCACCCTTTACCTGGAGAACCAATCTGGGAGAAAGACTGACCAAGGTGCATCCAAACCTGGGCTCTTGGTGTCAAGATAATCATGCTGGTCACTTATTTTACAGCAAAATCCCCATTAAACCTCCATTTCCCCTCCTCCTTAGGAACATCCATGAGTGACTGGCTCACATTTGCCACAGTATTTCTAAGAGTGGCCTGTGAGCTCTGCAGTTCCTCCTCACCATGAAGCCACAGCAGCACTGTGGTCTCTCTGCCAGGCCTTGAGGACAGAGTACGGGAAGGGGGTTTTGGGAGAAAGCAGCCATATTTTTCCACTGCACACAGGTTGGTTTATTCCCCACTCTTATTCCACTGGAGAAGTCTTTAGAAGAAGAGACGTGCATGAAATTTGCCTCCTTACATTTACCTTGGGGAATCTTTCCAGACATTGTCCCCAACAGCATCTTATTTCTGAGACATTAAAAAGCCACCCTATTCAAATGCAAATCAAGCCCTTCCTGACAATAACTGTTGAGTAATTTTGACGTCAATACAAGCACTCTAGCCGGACGTTCCAAGAATAGACCTGGTGTTTGGGAACGGAGCAAAAAGGAAGCGACCACAGATAATACACAGGAGCAACTCTTTAAAGGAGAGACTGTGAGGGGAAGATAGCACAGCTGGGGGTATCAGGTACCAATGTATCACAGGTTTAGAGCAAGGGACATGCATGGAAAGCTAGACTGGAGAAGGCTGAGGCTTCCTCAGACCTAGGGTGAAAATGCTGAGGCTTTCATCTTAGGTGAGTCCACTTGCCCACAGCCAACCCCAAGCTCTTTCCCTTAGATTGCATTTTGATGAAGATTTATACATTTGGATCTTGCTTAGGTGCCTCTGTTCTGTGCTGTGTTATATAATGTGCCCTCTGAAAGTTTTCTTCTGCCAAGTGCGTGCTTTTAGGTTCCTGAGGCTGGTTGCAGACAGGACACAGAACTCGCTGGTTCAGAGGGAAAGTCTTTCAACCACAAAAAAGTGGTTGATACCAAAAAGTACATTCAGCCACAGCACTAGCCCACCCCAAGCAAGAGATGCACACAGCAGATACGGCTGATGGGTTGATAGAGCAAACTGCTGGCCCCCCAAGGCTCTCCAAGGCAAATAGCATGCTCTAGAGCTGAAGTAGACCCCTCAGGAAACATGATCCAGCAGAGATGCCATTGATGTGCCTGCGTGATCAGAGGAATACATGCAGGGCTTCCCGAGTGCTGTGGCATTTGAGCACTATATGGAATACAATGGCCTTTCTGCCTGTTTTGGAAATTTCTGACATTCTAAGTACAATTGTATTTGTAATGGTTACATCTGGCCTTTCTGATCTGCTTGCTCATCATCCAGTGGAGAGCCCTCAGGTACAAATCTCCTCTTAGGGCAGAGGCCCTGTTCCACTATTTCATCTTGTGCTAATTAATCACTGAGGGCTACGAGCTTTATAACATTAACCCATTCACATCTGAAAAACCTCCCTTTCCCATTCATAATGAGTCACATACTTATCTGCTAAGGACTAAGTAATTGGTGAAGCCTGAAATCATCACATTATGGCAGGCAATTATTTCATCACCATTCTTTTGCAAAGCTAACATCCAAAATCACAAGGCAAAGCAGTGAGAGAGATGGGGAATAAACATGGTTGTTCAAACCTTCTTCTGTAGCCACTAGCAAAAATTCTTCACAAAAATGCTATCTCATTATTTCATGCAAACCCAAGCATAACCTCAGCAGTCAGGAGCCCACCTTTAGTCATGGGTAGGACCATATTTACATCTTGAGGGCCCTTCTGCCCGTTTCTAGGAAACCACAGATCTTTTTCTACTAGAAAGTGCCATGGTAAAATGCTAACATGCTGAAGAAGAAGGTGTCATCAGTCAGTTTATGCCCCGCTAAGAACAACTCATCAATAGATACCACCTGCTCTTCTCTGTGGCCTGCTTCTCTTCCACACCTTGGAGGACAACAGCACACATCTACATTAGGAGAGACCTGCACTCCATATGCTCCCAAACCTGTTCCCCTCCTCCCACACATTTTCTGTCAGCTGTGGATTTCTTGGAGGGGACAGTGAAGACATGGTTGCTGGAGCATGCAGCCCCTGTTCTGTCACTGGCTTCTGTGATGTGCTACGGACCATGGCACAGGGTGACCACAGAGCTGCACAACCTCCCAACCAGACTTGGCCGTAGCTTCTCACCTGAATGCTGGTCATCCCATCTTGGCTGTGAACAGGGAAGAGAAAAACACCTTATGGGTTTCCTATATCATCCCTCCTTTTATCTTCATACATGTTTGGAAACATTTCAGTACATTTAAAGGGAGGGGTATGTTCTCCAGCAAGTGTAGCTTTATCAGGAGGGAAAAAAGAGAGATGGCAGTAAACAAAGTGCACAATTGCTGAAGCACAATGGACATATGGACCTTAAAGAAGTGCTGACCTCACTCTTTCTAATGAATATGATCTATATTGCTCATTCAGAGAAGGCTACTGTCAGGAAATGGAGCACAGCCTAACCCTGCTGCGGATCCTCCTGCCGGCTGCAGGGCCCCTGGCAGTGAGACCCCTGCCTTGCCTTTGGCTGTCCCAGGCTGGGGGCTGGCTCTGGGTGCCCGAGGCACTCCCTCACAAACCTGGGCCCCGCTGGGGCACGTCCAGGCAAGGTCCTACCCTCACCAGACTCCAGACTGTCTTCAGCTGTATCAAGAGGAAGGAAACAAGCTCCTGAAACCCTTGGCTGATTTCATCTAGACCCTGCAGGTAGAAAAACTATCTCCAGGCTCCCCCAGCCCAGGCTTACCATATTACAAAGTTCACTTCATATTTAAAGTGGAGACACACCTCAGATATTCTTGACACCCACTTTCTTTCTCTGGATGCCTCCACAAACCTCTCATCATCTTCATCCTCGGGTGAGGCCAGGCAGACCAGCATCCCCAGCCAGCCATTCCCACCGCTCCCTGCCATACCCACGCTCCTTCACTCGCTGCCCATGAGCACTGGTGTCCCATCCCCGCCCTGGGGGATCCCTCGCTCCCTTCGGCGGGCCCGAGCCCAGCGATCCCGGGCGGCAGCGTGCGGCAGGCAGGGGCAGCGGGCCGGGCCGGGCGTACAGCGCAGGAAGCACCTGCTCCTGAAGTGACGGCTCTCTTATCTGACCCCAGTCACATCAGGTGGCTTCCTTGTTTGCCTTGGCAGCAGGCCCCCGCCGCCCCCTCCGGCTGCCACTGGCGAGCTGTTCCTCCGCTCCTTTTATTTATTTTTTTTTCGGGAAAAAGCTCCCATTGATCTGAAGAGAAAAATGCCCAGCCACATGCCCAAAGCACAACTCTGGCCGCCGCTTTTCCTGCTTGGGGCAACGGTGGGGAGCACAGATGAGTGGCATGGGATGAACCCCCTAAATCTCACACTAAAGCTGTCGATGTGCTTGGCCACCATCATGCAATGCAGATTCCTCTCTCCCGTGGAAAAGCAGAGGATGGGGATCCCTGTGCAGGGGTCGTGAATGGTGGACAGCTGTTGGATCCATTGTGGGCACCGGGAGAGGGACACAACTTACCGCAGAGCAAGGGTGGACACGTGCGGCCATGGCTCCCTAGAGCCAGAGTGTCAGGGCTTGAAAAAATTAAATCAAAGCTTGCGGTTCCTCTTCCTTCCCCCCTCCGTCCCTCCCTCGGTCTGGATGATTTACGGAATGACGGCTGGTCCCGGCTGCAGGGCGGCCGTGCCGGGGGCCTGCCCCAGGCAGCACCAGGGGAGAGCCCACCTGGCCACACCGAGGTGCCGCATGGCATCCCGCCACCATCCCGGGAGCCAGCGGCTTTCAGCAGCAATTCCCCGCATCTCTTTCCAGTTCTGCCCCAGGGGCAAATCACAAGGCTGAGAGGGGCGTGGGCGTTTGTGCTGATCTGCATTTCAGCCGCAGAAGTTGGCTGGACTCCAAGACGGTGCCTTTTTCAGTTTGACATCCATCCCTTAAATAATCTTCAAAATAAATTTAACCAGTGGGTTAGATACTGGCACATTGAAATGTAGCACTTCTGCCATGTAAAGATAAGAACTGACTCAAAGCACATGCAATATTTTAAAAGTGTACTCTGGTCAACAGTCCCCTGTAAGTTTTAGATGTATGACAGAAATTGTTTGGCTTTGGATTTTATGAGACATGCAAAGAACAGTGAACAGTCTTGCAACACATTTTCCTTTTTCTTTTTCTTTTTTCTTTTTTTTTTTTTTTTTTTTTTTTTACTTTATCCTTAGTCTTAGGCTCTTCTCAAAAGAACTTCTCCAGGAACTTCTCAAAGTTTGCAATGAAAAACCCACAGAAGAACAGAAGAAACTTTTCATACTTAATGTACTATGCAAAGAAGACCAATGAGATAATAAAAGAGCTGAATATTCATTATGTTAATCAAATGTTAATAAACCATGAGATAGTGTGCAGCTCAGTCTGGCTCTCATCTCCATCTTTCTTCCATTCTTGTTTGCTTGCTTCTGTCCTCCGTTCTTCTTTTTTGCTTCTTCTCCTGTCCTAGGAGCAGAGACTGGGGAAATTATCTTGATCAAGATGACAAACATTCAGATTGAAAGCATTATTTATTTAAAAGAGTCCTGCAAATAGTAAACACTGTCAAACAGATGTGCAACATCTGTGTAGTTCAGGCAGTTGGTGAGTATTTCTACTCCATCCTTCGGGAAGACTCAGGTCCAGAAACAGACAATAGTCAATAATCAGAGAAACCCCAAGCAGATGTGTTCAGCTATGTTCAAGACATGAATAATTAAAAGTGAAGACTACCTCACACAACTGTCACCTCAAAATGGAATAATAGTTATGTTTGGGCATCAGTCAGCCTCACAGTTATGTGGACAGTATTTTCATTTCACTGTATTAATTATGTAAGAAAACAAAACAAAACAACAAAAAAAAAAAAACTACAAGGCAACACACTCATGATCAGTAAGAGCAAAGGCTTGGGTATAATATCTGTAACCAGAGATGCACCAACATTGTGTGTCTCTAGTTTCAGGTAATCACCTGGTGTCAAATCCTTTGTGCTGGGGGTGTACCGCAGAGCAAGGGATAAGAGACTAAAGCAGTGTGCAGTGCTGAAATACAACCCCGCAGGTGACCCTCTTCCTCTCTCCCTCCAGCAGGATCCTGCCTTAGATATTCCATGTCTGCTACAGCAGCAGGCTTCCTCTTTGCCTCCTGCACGAGTAGCCAGTGGAGCAGTCAGCCAAGTAGTGTTACTCTGAATACAGTGAGCTGTGCCCAAGCAGCTCTGGGATGCCTCTTTCAGCAGCAGCCTGATAGCTGGGGGAGCTGTGTGCCCTTGGTCCCTCAGCTGGAAAATCCTCACGCTGGGGACAATCAGCTCTAGTCCCCTTTGCTCTGATGATATTTATGCGAGCACAGCATTGGTCTTGTTCTCTTTGGGCAGAGAAGAGACTGCTCAAGGAACAGCACAGCCACAGCCTTTACAGTTCTTGGAGGTGCCCATACAGTGCAGTAGCTCCTCAGTCCCCAGCACTGAATGCTCAGGGTCTGTCAGCAGCACAGTCATGGGAGGCTTGGTCTTTCTCTGCTGGCTGAGCTCTGGGTGGCCGGGTCAGAGCTCTCCTGACCTGGGCTTTCATCACATGTCATGTTGTGGGAGTCACTCAGCAACTGCGCCGTGGGAGATGAATATCAACCTCACTGAGTATGGCTGGAAAGGCTGCAGGGTCACTGCAGCAGCCCCACAGGGTTGCTCAGGGCACACCACAGTGAAGGTTGAGTTAGGAATAGATGGGTTGTTTTGGTGGCTCCAGTGAAGGCACAAGGCTTCTGCCAGCCCAGAGCAGGGAGCACACAGTGCACAGCTCAGTCTGGGTGTTTGTATGAGTGCTGGCACCAAGGGACCACCTCCAGCCCTCTTGCTTCTGTCACAGCAATCCAGAACAGCAGTAAGATACGAAAGGCAGCAGTGGTATGCCAGCCTTGCTTGCCTGACCTGCAGCTACGCTCAAAGAAGCTGTGCTTCCTCAGAGCCCCAAACCCTGAGTATCCCTCTCTGTGGAGAGACAGAAACACCAGCTCCTGCAGGCATGCTGCCTCCAAAGCCCTTACTTCTTCTCTGCGACCATGTGTGTGCCCACTCCTCACTCTGCCTCTTGACAAAGGTCCACAAAGCACGGACACCCAGACTCCTTGCGCTGCTGCCCCACGCTGCTGCAGGACCTGCTCGCTGAGCTGTGTGCTCGCTGGGACTTCCCAAGCAGCAGCAGGGAGTTTTCACCAGGCCAGCTGAAACTAGCAGAGTTTTGCTTTCTGGGTCCTGTGTTTGCGCCACTCTGTGAGACCAGGAGCTCTGCTGGGAAAGGTCCCTTTGTAGTGGGGAAGCTGCCTGCTGGGTGGGCAGCCAGCAGACTGTGAAATAGCTGCAGTTTTTTCAAGACTGTAGCTTGGGAGTATGCACTGGTCAAGGGACGGGAAGGAGTCGCAGTCTCTTTTGTACTGAGGGACTTGCATGTGGCCTGGCCTTTGCCAAACTGACCCCAAATGAATATTTCCCATTACTTTCAGCCTAGAACACATAGCAAAGCTAATCCATGTGAACTTGCCTTAATTTGTCACTGGCATTAACCTTTTTGGCCCTATTTGCTTTTCTCTCCACTCTATAAAATCCACTTCACTGCCCATACTCCCCCTTCCCATCAGTTTCTGTCTCAGATCCACTGTCTTTTTCATGTGGTTCATGCTGTGTCCTCACCACCGTGAAGGTAAAAAACAAAACACAAAAAAAAAAAAAAAAAAAAAAAGAAAAAAAAGAAAAAAAAAAAAAAGAAAAAAGAGAAAATAAGAAAAGAAGAAGACCTCCCAGGAAGATGTTTTCAAAATACAAACATCTTTTTTTCATGCAGCTCCACTGCTCACAGTTATTTTGGGAAGAAATCAGCCCTATCAGCTCTACATACCTTCCAAATGTGTTGGAATTCAAGTGGATGGATGCCAGACAGAGCATTCTAAGGCATGTATGAAAGCTGCTGCCCAGGATGCCCCCCAAGCACCTCCTCAGGGGGCAGAAATGCTCCTACCTTCCTTGATGCAGCTTCCAACCAGGATGAGTATTTCAAATGCCCAGGTGTTTGCTTGGAAACAAATGCCAGTCTAGTTTAATGCCCATGTGCATTGTCTTCACTTTTGCCTGTCTCTGACGGGCTGCCTGTCGAGGGCAGAGGTGGGACCACAGTGTTCCCTGTGTGATCATGTTAGCTGGTGGCTCTGCAGTGGAACAGCTTAGCCAAATTTCTTGTCTCAGCAGAGCAGATATATGGATAGCAGGGGCTGAAGGAGGGTGCTGGTGTGAAGCTGGGTGCAAGCCTGTGGCTGCTGCTGGGGAGGACATTGGTTTTTTTTCTTAGGCCTGGTTTCTGTGTTTGTTTTGTCAAAGCTGGGGTGCTGGTGACACTGTGGGCAGAGCTCAGGATATCACCAGAAACTGAATTTCTGAATTAATTTGTGTTGAAATAACAAAGGAAATTCTCTCTCAGCATGCCACGTTCTACCAACACAGATGCACTTGCTGAGGCTGTGGGACTCTGCTTCCTCCAACCCATCCCCAGAGTCCCAATTCTCCCCAGGAGCAGTAGGGGAGCAGCAGATATCAAGTTTCTTTGCTCACTGGGGCTGGAGATTCCTGCCTTCCTCAATCCTTTGCAGAACACAGGAGAAGAGGAGAAGCTCAGCCTGTCCTGATGCTTTTACATCACCAATCAGGTGCTCCCCCAGGGAATATTTCCACAGCAAGAGGAAGGGGATGCAGCCATAGCAGTTCCCTACCCAAGCTAATGTCACATCCCCAGGGACAGAGACAGCTGTGCTAAGGCCAGATCCACCTTGGCCATTGTAGAGGAGTGCAAAAGCAGGCTGGAAGGGAGGAAGCAGGACTCTGCACACACTGACTGAGTCACAGTGCACGGCTGCCGCAGGAGGACTCTCTTTTATAAGCAAGACAAGGCTCCATCCCTTCATGAAAGCTGAAAGCAAGCACAACTTCTTTGGAGGAGATAGATCGTGGAGTCCTGTCTGCATCAAGTACAACAGAGTATTTCCCTGCAGTTCTTCTCCTCCATCAAAAATACACATACTCATCTTCTGTCAAACAGCTCCTGCCCTGCACATAACACACCCAGCACAAAGTGACTTAGGAAAGCTCACAAGGTCCCCAAGTCCATGTGGCATTGAGCATGTTGAGACAGTCAAGATGCAAGTTCCTTGGCCATCATGCGGGATGTCATAATCTCCATTTCTCATCCAATCATTCTACTCCAGAGGCTCATTTGTTTTGTCCCTCACCAGAATATGCTGCTGCACTTTTAAGCTGAGAAAGCAAAACAGCTGACTCAACAGCTGCTGGATTTGGGGAAGGGGAAGGGAGGGATATGATTTCAGTTTTGACTTTTAACCACAAAATGCACATTGGATTCTTCCTGCCAAAAGTGACAAGAAACAGAGCCATAGGTCTTTGCTGGAAACAGAGAGAGAAAGTAACAGAGCATGTATTCCCTGATGTTTGTGTTTCTCTGGAATTTTCTCGTAACAACAGTGAGAGGAGGCAACGGATCAGGCAGGAGAAGGTACTGCTGTCCTCCACACAGCTGAGCAGAAGAGGGTTACAGCTAACTACATACAGGGAGCTGAGCAGTAGACTTGAAAGTGAACTGAAATCTACTGCATCCTTAGGCCTCCTGCTTTCATCCATCTTCTTGGCTGTTGTTCCAAGTGTCCCTACCATGACGTGGAAGATCTGAGCTTTCTGCTTGAGTCTGACCAGATTGGTGGAAAGCCAACAGGAGAGAGCTCAGCATCAAGTCTGATGTTTCTAAACCCTGCTACTGCTCATGAAGGGCACTATCTTAACAACTCCAGTGCTATCCAGCATACCCAGTATTACACCCAAATATCCTGGCAGGAGAGGTTCCTGTCTAGCACTTAGTCTTGTGCTGTGGTCTTTGCCAGAAGGACACCTTCCACCAGATTATTAATTCAGGACCCACTAACACCCACCATTACTGAGTCGGACACACTTTTTACTCTTTCCTCACTCAGGGAATCGTGTCATTTGAAGGCAGAGGGACCACACGATGTATGAGTAGGGGTGGAGCTCTGCAGGGCTGCTGACTTGGTGTAAGGCTTTTAAGAGCTGTTTGTGTCTATAGATGAAGCTTTGCATCCAAATTCCCCAGAGAGGCCTTCCTGGCTCCATGGCAGTCAAGACCTATGGAAAACACCAAGTCATTCCCCCAGTGAGGATACTAATGAGCTCTGACAGACTCTGTGTCCATATGGATATGAACATGCTCATGGACTTTCTTTCAAAAGTGGAGCAATACTTTGTTAGCAGGAGAAAAGGCTACTTCTGGGCAGCATGTCCTTGACTGCCTCAGACAAGGTAGCACTACTGAGTAGGAAATGCTCTTTTGGATCCATTTGCTCTATAAACAGAAACAAGGAAGGAAGGAAAGAGAGGAGAGAAGGACATGGTTGATGTGTCAAAAACAAAGAAACCCCTTAGAGCATGTATTTCTTTTCCAATTTATGGTGAGACCTGCCTTGCAGATATAGGGCAATTCTTATGTTTGGTAGAACCTCACCAAGTCAGTGCAATTTGAGAGTAGACAACGCAGGCTCCCCAAGGCTCACTCCTGTGGGGAATGTGGAATTTCTTCAGACTCAGTCAGGACTTTCTACTAGAGTCCCCAGCAGCAGCAGAGGGTGGCTTGTTGCCCCCACAGCTAATGAGGGACCATGCCAAGGCTACACACTCCAAGGATGGAGAAGGTACTTGCTGTGTATCTCTCTGTCCAGGGAGGAGGAAAGGGAGCTTGCTCAGGTCTCAGAGGGACTCATTGATTGCCCAGCAATAGGAGGGGTTATTCTGGGATGGGAGGAGGCAGGGGGACCAGAGCTTTGTCATAGCTCAGGAGTGTGGAATGATGTGGATCCTTGTGCCCTCTGTTCCCCTCACACAGCAGTGCAGCAATCAGGTGTAGCCAAGCCACACGTAGCCCCATCCCACAGAGGAACATTTCCCATTGTCCCACTATTTTTTTTCCTCCATTACAAATTTTATTACCTCAAAGGTATGGAATTAGGAAATGAAATATGTGGAAAAATTCCTTGGACCAAAGCACTCATTTCCACCATTTCCACCTTGCCCTGGATTTCCTTCTCGATTAGTTCCAGCAGTGTCCTTGGTTCAAGCCTTAGAATCATTAAAGTCTTTTTGAAGCTCTAGTGCCTCACACCAGTTCTCATTGCTCAGCAGAATGGTGCATCAAGAATAACAAAGTCCACTTTGATCAACAACTTCCATCCTTTACAGCTGCTTCTGTGGGGGTGATTAATCCCAGCCCTTCCTCCGCTAATAATAAGTGCAGAGCATCAGCTACATCCTTTGTTGTTGTTATTTTCTCTTTTCATTTCCCTTTTTGGGGAGAGCTGAGGAAGGGACTCGATGACTTTGGTCCAGTCTTTGCCAGAGGAGTGGCCACAGCCATACTGGTGGTGGAGAGCATGGATAGCTGGTGGGCTCGGGTGGACCGACCTCTCCCCCAGTTGAGGCTGTGAACTAAGCTCCCTGTGCACCTGTTCTGGAAAGCTGTGCAGCACCACTTGTGCCTGAAATCCTACCTACGTGCAGGAGATTAGTGTTTCCTATTGGCAGGGAGCCTTGGGAGGTGCAGGGCCATGCAATAGGAAACACAAGGCACAGGGAATTTGCTGGGAATTAGTCCATTTTTTAGTAAATCCTGCAGTCTCTTGGGCTGCTGATCTGGCACCTTGCTCCTCCATGAACTTCTCCTTACAAATAAAAATTATTCCTGGCCTTTGGTTTCTGTTTTAAGCCAACACTGAACCGGAATTGCTCTTGATTTCCACAATTTAATTGAGAGAAAGAGGAAGCACATTGTTTATTTAAGGACAAATGCCAGCTAAAGAAGAGGAGGTTGAATTATCAGTGACCATCAACTTTTACAGATAAGATTCCAGTGTCTAGACCCACAGTGCACTATGTTTTGAGGACTGCAGAGGAAAAAAGTCTTGGATGTGGAAAGCACCCCCTAAAAGAAGAGCATTCCAGGGCAGAAGCAAAGCTGCAAATGCCTGGTAACACCTCCTAGTAATGGCTGACAAGGTCTGGGCTATGCATTATGCACACTGCCTTCAAGGAGAGGGCATTGTACCTTTTAAATTTAATCTTTGTCTACTGAAACAGCTGGTACCTGAAGTATATCCTGGTATGCATATGCACCTCCAGTTATCTCTTCCCAGTCCCACTGTGCAATATTGGGATACCAAGCTCCATCCAGATCAGCCCTGGTATGATGTGGGAAGGATTGGGCATGGCTAGCAATAGGAAAGTGAAAGACAAGAGAGATGGTTGGTACCACTTGTTTCTGCCCCAGGCAGGGGTGAAACAGGGAGAGGAAAGTCCAAGGTCTGAAGGGAACAGATTTGTATTTTCTGTGAGATCTAGTTTGGGGAAAGACCACCTTGTGTGGGGCAGACTGTGGTGTCAGGCTGTTCTTCCATAAGCTTTTGGGCCCTCCTATGGCTTGGAAGTGCACTGACAGACCAGAGAGGATTTAATCAGGAAACCTAAACTGAATAAAATAATTTGCTTTCTCAGTCTGAATGCAGCAGATATGCTTTGATTTCTAATGACATTAGGTCTCTGGAAAATGGCTTCAAATTCTGAGAAATCAGGAGAACTATGTAAGAAATGTGTCGTGCTTCCCACCAAAGTTTTCTAGTCATAAACTGGTCTAGACATAAACAGATAAAATAGTCTGACAAAACAGGCTGAAATTTCCAACTGCTTTGGAAGAGAAAATTAGACATCCTTGGCAAGGTTCACGGCCTGGAAACCACATGTTCCTCTTGTAGGGCTGGAGGTGGCTAGGAAGAGTCAGTAAGGAAGAGAACACCAGCAGCCCTGAGAAGTAGCTCAAGGAAGATAGCACCATCATGGCACAGGTTAGAGCTGTTTCACATTCCAGTCACATCTGGATTTCACTTACCATTTCACTGGAAAGGCATGTTCCAGCAGTGAAATGACCAGCCTTTCCCAGGGATCTCTATTTAGAAAAGATATTGAGGGTGCACTTCTGACATTTCCAGGCAGTAAAGCTGTGTATATATGATTCCTGTGTAAATGCAGAGAAATGTGTACCAACAAACATTGTGTTCCATGCCTGCACATTCCTACATATCATATAGATCAGGTTTGTTAGACTAAAAGATGGGGACAGAGTGACAAAGTATAATTCAGATTCACCCCGGTCATCTTTGAAGCCAAAAGGAAAAGGAATATTTAGACCTGCTCATCTGATTTGGTCCAGTTTACACAAAATGGGTGATTTTAAATTGGGGTCCAAGCTGAGCTTCCTTCATGGTAGAGCATATTTTGATCAAGTTCCTGCTGCACTGCTGGCAGCACCCAGGAAAGTTAGTTTAAAGCAATACAAGATGGGTGAACATATCCTGACACTAATCTATCCCAGTGGCCACCTATTTACAGCTGTAGTGTCTTCTGAGTTTTTCTCCTGAACAAACTGTCCCTGGGATTGATAATTTACTCTTTTATACCTGTCCTGTGTAGTGGGAGGGTGGATGAGGGCAGGTACATTGCAAAATTACTGCAGGACTTCTTGTAAGGCCTGTTTTCAATACACAGTGATGATTCAACTCAAGTGGTGCTTCTCTTTGCATGCAGTGTCATCAAAAGTTAGGAGATATGAGAGTTAATGTCCCCACAGGGGTGGCATTTGCATCAGCTGCTGTTGTCTGCTGGGCTGCAGATGTGCTGAGGAGGGTGGAATGGCAACTATCCTCCCTTTTCATACACCTCAAAGCTTGGAAACAGTGATGAAGTCAGTCAGTCCCTTCTGATTTTTTATTACCAAATGTAGCTCAAGTCAATTCACTAAACTTGGTGGAATAATTCCCCCTCCAAAATCAGTACTGAGAACAGAACCAGGCTGATATGTGTTTTTCTATCATGTGCTAACTTGTTCTGCCATCCTGTGAATGAACTTCTTGTTTTCGTCTCCTTGATAAGACAGTTCCACCTAAACCAGGACTGGACACTGAAGTAAATCTGGTAGGAGAATACACTTCCCGTTTATAAAAATATCCTTCCTGTGTGGAAGAGCCCTCTTCCTGCAAACACTCATCTGTGTACAGCATCCCAGACCTGTTTCTGTGCGAACACAGGCAGAGCCGCTGGGGGCGGGGAGTATAGCTACTACAGATATTCCATCAGCCTGAAGCTCAAAAAAAATGAACATACTGGTTGTACCACCTCTGGAAATCAAACATAATCCCAAGCAATCCCAGTATGTGCTCAAGATGCCATTCTTCTGGAATGAAGGGCTTTATCTCTGACTTACAGTGAAATCTATCTGTGATGACTTCTGGAACCAGTGTCTCACTGCCATGAACTTATTTAGCCAACTTATACACAGGGTATCCGCCTCTTGTGCTTTGGCTGTGGCTCATGGCTCACCCAATCACAGCAGCTGAGCATTTGAGCTGTGTGCATGAACTGATAAATTAAAAATAAAACCAAAAGGCAGTGAGCTGTATGTTTCTATTAATATCCCTCACTATGAGTTTTCCTGTAACTTCTGAAAGGACCTTGTTGAGATCTTCACCAAGATGGATGTATTAATCCACTCTCCCCTCAGGTGGCCTCTCCACTCATGCACATCAAGAGATTAATGGTGAAAGAACTGCATCCCTCCATCTGCCATGACTCCCAACAGCAGCTCAAGACCCTGCCAAACTTTGGGGGTCAACAGACAGACTTCTTCAAGTTTATGAAAGGCCCCAGCCACCATTTCACCTTTCCCTCTGGTTTCATCATCTTCCTCTGCTTTGTATCTTTCCAAGTCCTTTGGTGCTTGTGGAGCACAGCGTCTGAAATAGCTTCTCATAGGCTCACCTGTGCTGTTTTCCTTTCCCTCTTGGATGGTCCTCCTTGCGCTGCTCTATGTTGGAATTCGATGTTTGCTGTCAACACCTAGCCAACATGTTCTGGCACCTCATCCCAGGTGTGAATAGCACTCAGACAGTTAATCTGTTTTCTTTTCCCTCATCACAACAATGCTCATTTCTGCAAATTCTTGTTGCCAGTCAGGAAGCTAGTGATCTCACTGCACTAGCATTTATCACTTTATGGCCACACAGTGTTGAGAAGTGCTGGTTGAAAGGCAACGTACTGGGTCGAGGAAAGTTCACCTGGCTGGGGCAGTGCCTGCTCTTTGGGTCTTTTCCTGCCCATGTCACTTCCCAGAGTCCCCACCGGTGCTCCCAGGCTCCCCAAACACTGCTTCCCTGGGGATGAAGCTCTCTAAGGGAGTTTGTTCCCTGGCTGGGGCTCCAGCTCCGAGGTGTCCCAGGGCCATGGGCAGCAGACAGCCCCCCGGGCCGCACCTGCCTTGTGGGGCAGGTGTGCCGCAGCAAATCCCCTCTGCTGCCCGAGTCCTGCCGCGGCTGCCGGGACCCCCCGGTGCTCTTCCGCCCTGCTTGCCCAGATTTCCTTCACGGGGAAAACAGGATACAAGCGGAGGGGGAGGGGAGCGGAGCGTGCCTCCGGCTCATCCTGACACGGAGGTGACAAACACAAACATGCCCATCTGCACGGGGAGCGCCCCTGGGTCCCACGCTGTATGTACAGCCCCTCTGCTGAGCCCAGGGACAGGCGTGGGAGACCGCGCTCCTAAATTTGGCACCTGTGTTTTGGCTTGGGGCCAGCAGTGCAAACATCCCCTTTCATCTTTTCTTCCTGCTCCCCAGTTTTGAAGAATTGTCTCCCCAGTCCAAGTAGCTGATGATTTGAAGGGTGCTCACCCTCAGTTTGCCAAGCAACATTACTGTGCTCCCTGGGATCCTCAGCAGAGCTGGAGTCCAATGAAAGAAGTCCAGCTCCTTATCATACCACACCTAAAGAAATTTAACAAGTTGGCTTGAGGGAATAGGGACTGGCCTATTCTCATGTTAGATGCCATCTGTTCAAAGTCCATGTCATGCCTGAGTCTGCTGACAATGTCCAAGGGGAAAAAAAAGAGAACCCAAGCTCCACTTGGTTATTTGTGGTAAGACCAGAGGAGTAAAAAAGGAGTTTGACTGTTTTTGGCTACTGAAATCAGCAGATCTGATTCTGCATGCACACAAGGATCAGACTGGGCAAGTCTTACTTATGCAAAAAATACTTTGCAGAGGACAACTGCACTTTAACAGCTTTCCTGTAAAAAAGGAAGGAAAAAATGGCCTAAGCATTTGAAGGAAAAACACATTTCCTGTAAGGAGGTTCAGCCAGTGGAGATAGTACCTCTGCTCGCTGTATACCAGTGTATTTCAGCCTCAGGTATGACTGCCCAAGTGAAAGGGCCGGAACTGTGGTGTCCTCCAGAAGGTGGCACTCCAGTTTCCTGGTGACCTTTGTGCTCATCATCGTGAAATCAGCTGATGCTATGCTGGGGTTTCAAAGATGCACTCCCATCCCAACCTTTGCTCTGGATTTGTGACCTTTATTCTGCTTGTGACACCTGAACCTTTCTACTCCTGCCTAGACTCCTCCTCGGTCCTTCCTGGACACCTGACAAACTGCAGCTTTGCAAAGGGAAGGCACGAAGTTTACCTGCTCTTTGTTCAAAATGTCCAGGGTAACTTCTGCCCCCAAATCCACCTTCTCTTCTGTTCATAATGGTGGAATAGCTGGTGAATCGTTCTCCACTTGCAGAGACTTGGGCTGTAATTTGCTCCTGGGAAGGGCATGAGGGGCTAAGCTGGCCCTGGACACAAGAACCTGCAAAACTGTCCACAGCTGGGGCCTGGGCATAGAGAAAGAAACGAGAAATTTGCTTTAGCAAAGACATTTTAAAGCTTACCTCAAACTGTTTGTTGGGATCCCACAATGCTGAAGCACAGCCCTGCCAGGAGAACAACCAACCCAATGTATGCCACTTTTAACTCCAAGGAGAATTCTGTGAGAAACAGAAAAAAAGCCTTTTTTCTTGGATTTCCCTGAGAAGTATAGGCAGCTATAGGAGATGTTGTAGGGTAGGCAGCCAGCCTCTCTTGCCACAGCCACAAAAAATAAGCACCTTGATCCTATAAGCAAAGAGTTGATCCTTGCTTGTGCTATGCTAGTTATGAGCAATTAGGATAGATATTGCACAGAGTCTGTGTTTTAATTGATAAAGGATGCTGGAGGGGCACCTCCTGCCTTTTACATATACAAGGGATTACATCAAAATTCCTAGGCACATTGCCACATTGAGACCATCCCCCAGTTACTTTTGGGAAGTGGGGCAATCTGAAAAAACATGGAGAGAAACATCTGGGAAGTAAACTGTCCGATCAAAAGTTTACATTTCAGCTCAGCCCAAACCATTCAGATAAAATGAGAGCTGCCTCATGTTGTTAACCTCAGAGGCTCTTGGAATCAGACATTTGTGTCAGATCCAAATAAAATAAAAGTCAATCTCAAAATGCAGCCTAAAATGCAAATGAAACCAGAATGGGAACCAGTTGTTTAAAAGAATAATCATATAGAGAAAGGGCAGAAAAATCATGTTATTTCTTGAGGAACCTTAAGAGGTTCCTCACCATTTTCTGCATCTAAAAAATTGAGGCTTTTATTCCCTGCAAAGCAAGGAAGAGAGGGGCTCTGTGTTGGATCAGCTCATGCTGCCCTCAGCTCAGCTGTTGCTGGGCCTTAATGACTGATGCCTTTCCCAAGAGGCTGAATGAGCAAGTCCCAAAATTTGGACCCCAAGTCGCACAGTGCAAGAACTAAGATAAGAGTCAGAGTAGCTTTACCTAACTAAAACCCTGGCAGGCTGATGTCAGTGTAGTGCAGTATGGGCTGGGGGCTGCTGCAGCTGCACGAGGCTCTGCACAGGTATGGCTGCAACACGGCTGCAGCCGTCAGGCCAACAGCTGCACTTGAGCGACATGGAGGAGTGCAGTAACCACAGCAAGCCAGCTGCAACAACAGGGACCTTGGCATGGGCTTAAAAAGTGGCTCAGAAGCTGGAAAAGCCCATGAGAGCTTAGTTCGTGCTGAGCTCCACGTTGCTCCAGCTCGCCTGCTACTGCTGGCCAAACGAGCCCAGCACTGTTGCTGGCAGGTCTGCGTGGTGTGGTGGTGCTGCTGGGGTTGCTCCAGTGTGCACAACTACTCTGAGGTGCTCGTCTTGCCATGGGGCTTTAATACCTGGGGGGTTCATCCATAGCTCTCCCTCTCCCACATCTTCACTGCCCTCACAGCTGAGTTTATGAGTGCTATTCTGGAGCCAGGGTTATCTGAGGACATATTCTGAAGGATCAATACTTTGAAAAGTGCACATCTACATATGTGAAAATCCAGGACTAGTTCTCCACTTCTTAATTCCACCCAGATGAAACTTGTTGGTGTCATTCCTGACTGATGTTAGAATAAGTAAAAGCAGACTTGAGCCTTCAGTTTCTGCATGCACAGAAGAATTTGTTTTCCTTCGTGGAAGAAATATTTGAATTAATTGTTACACTTGCATAACATTATGCTGAAGTGCATTTTTTTCCACTGTATAATTTCTAGATGAAATAGCAATGTTAGAGTGAAGTTATACAATAAAGGACCAAAGAGAAAATGTATGAAATATCTGCAGAAAATACCCTCATAGTACATTTAGAAATGCCAACATTTTGAAGTTAAACAATAAAAGAACTCCAAATGCAAAATAACAAATTAGGAAAAGTATACACCCTTAATCCTGGCCCAAAATAAAGGCTGAACAGGGAAGAGTGTGAAAGAAGTGAACAAATAAAAACTTACTCTAGGACTTTTCCTGAAAAACGAGTATCAGTTAAGTATGAACTGCAAACACTCCAATGCCGTGATCTCACTACAACTGTTCCTGGAGCAGGTGGAGAGCTGTGGGCTGAGCAAGGTGTTGGTAAACACGATTTCCTGAGTGTATCCATCCACTGCCCGTGCAGCAGGTGCTGTGCCTCTGCCCTCCACGGGGCGAAGCGCAGAGCTGGAGGAGCACAGGGCGAGACGGTGCCTTGCAGCTGTGCCTTGGCTGACACTCCCTGCTCCTCCTTCTCCCCCAGGAGCCAGAAGATGCTGCTGCACTTCCTCACAGCCAGGGTTGGGTATAAGGGACGGAGAGAGGAAACACAGCCCTTGTGAGGCCGTGCACTCGCTCTGCCTTACATCAACTATCCTCATTTACCTAAGGTCCCACAGGCAGGCTTATGAAAAGGACCTGTCTCTTTGGCTGCACACTTGAGACACATCCTGCACACTGCTTTCCCAGCTGGGCCCATCCCATCCCGGCCAGTGACTCAACTGTGAGAGAGATGGAAGTGTCGCATGCCCCCTCATCCTGAGTCACCAGCTATTATTGTCGCACACAGGTGGACAACGCTGGTGAGAGGAATTTCTCCAGGGCTGCCAGAAAAAGCAGGATCACCATCTCCACATCACTACTGTAAAAATAGACACTCCTCTTTGGGAATCACTACTTCAGATGGATTTCTAGAAGCTTGTGGCCTCCTGACAGAGATGAGATGAATTAGTCCCAATGAAGTAGTTAGAAGTAGTTCAGGGATCCTGTCCTGGCAGTAAACCTTGGGGAGAGGTATGTTTGGAAGTTCTGTCTGGGTTCAGGCTCACTTACCCTAAGCCAGCCCCCACAAAGTGAGTACATCTGGATGCTGTATATGGGACGAGTGCTGTCTACAGAGCAGATATGCAATATCATGCTGTACGTGGCTCCAGCAAAGCTGCCTTTGCCAAACTGAAAACTTCCTGATTTATCAGCTTTGATCTCTTTGGCAGATGAGCATTTCAGCGCTCAACATTTTGCAACAAAGCCCTGACTACATTGGTTTCTGGTGACATCCCCTGCATTTTTATTTTGGGAGGATTCTTTTCTGCACTCTCCAAGAGTCAGTCAGGAGTGGCCCGAGGGTTCAGGAGGGAACAAACGGGGCCATTTCCCCTCCAGATGCTGGGGACTTCCAGGCAAACCTAGCTTATGCAGTGAGCACAGGGGGTCGCAGAGCCCAGCCCGGGGCCCTGGCCTCTCGGCCAGCGGCTGCCTACGTGAGTTCCCAGCTCCCCGCGCAGGTGCTAGGGAATCCCGGCTGCGTTTCCTAGGGCAAGGTTTAAATCTGAAGCAGGTTTTGGCTGCGGGCTGCTCACGGGTCCCAGGCGTTTCCTGAGGAAACAGAGGCTGATGGCACCGCTCCGCCGTGCTCGGTCCCGTCCTTCCGCAGGCCCGGGACACCTGGTGCGGCCCGGCGCGGGGCCCGGCCCGGCCCAGCTGCGGCGGGCGCCGCGCACCTGAGCCGCACAGGGCGCTGGGGCCGTGCCCGCCGCCCCGAGCCCGGCCCGGCCCTCGGTACCCCCCTAGCGGCCGCGGCTTCCCCCGGGCCACCCGCCCCTTGCCGTGCGCCGGACACTGGAAACGCGATAAACCCCCGGGAGAAGCACTGTCCTCTCCTGTGCCCGCAGGAGCCCGGGGCAACAAGCCCCTGGCTGCACAGAGGAGCATTAGCCCCGCGCCTGCCTAGGCTGTCACCCGAGAGTCCTGCCGGCACTGCCCCACCCGAGCTGCTGCCTTGGTGGGGCTGCGGAGACCGAAGGTTCCCCCAGGAGCCACGGGTTAGGGGAAAGGCTGTGTTTAGCTCACAGGGGCCCTCCCGGATTGCACCAGGACTATGGCAGGGTTCTGTCTTTCCCTGCAGTGTGTGATAACAGCCACATACCCACTGCCAACCACAACTCTGAGACTACACAGACATTTCCCACCTCAACCCCAATGACCTCCTCAGCTGTTACAGTATCCTACAAACAGCTGCATCTCTCAGATGTCTCAGGTCAAGAGGAGACCAGTGATGTTACAACCTGGTTTATGTCCCTGGTTTACACTCTCCCAAATGTCCCTGACATCTCCACACAGGGAAGTTTCATCCATCCCCTTCTTGTTGGTCATTTTGTGGGCTGCAAAAACAATGCTGCTGGAGCTACTGCTCTGGCTTCTGCAAGGGAGAATGCCTCTTCCTGTGCAAGGCTGATTTCCAGGTCAGACTGCACTCTAACACTCATTTACCACCCCTTGACTCTCATTAGTGTTTGCTTTTTCAGCAAACCTTCAACTGATGAGTGAGAAAAACAGGTCTTCTTCCCTGCTTCTTCTACTGTAGTTCAAAACATCTCAGAAATGCAGTCAGGGAGCCCCTCTGAAAGACAAAGAGAAAGTAGGTTTGTGCAGCTATGGTGGAACAGGACTTGTCTGAAACTGGGATTGGGGCAGGGTTAACTTTGCAGTTTGTTTAGAGCAAAGAGCAGAGCTGAGTCTTATTTTAATTCCTGACCTGTTAGGCATCTCAGCTTCAACATTCCTCTTGCTTAGGCAACATAAATCATCTATAAGCTACTCAGATCTGAAGTGGACATTTTTAGTTGGAGAAGTCCAGGGCACATTCTTCTTTACCTAGCAGCTTTTGAATTTCATGAACCCAGTCTATATTTAGCCTTAATTTGAAGGATGTGTAGAGTGGATGTCCTGTTGGAAACGCATGGAAAACTGCCTGCTGACCTGACCCGTGCTTGCATTTCACCCAGAAGCTGCAGCCCGATTGGCTCATTAAACACTTTCAAGTCATATTCTCCTGTATAAAGAAATATCCTGAGTTACTTTGGCTGTGAGCAGGAGGGGAAGTGACCTCTTGGGTCAGTATTTATTGCAGCAGTTATAAGAAACTAAGGAGTGACTCCATAAGGAGGGGCATGGTCCCAAGACAATGCCTCTGGTAGGATGACGACCTCTCTCAATTCTCCCAATTTGGAGAACCACATCTGAAATGGCAAAAGTAGGGCTTGAGGGATTGCTGTTTTCTTCTGCCATTGGTATACTCTACAATCTTACACTTCCCACTTTCCTCTCTGTAAAGCAGGGACAATAGCACCATGTTTTGCAAGACCCCACTGTGATTTAACTAGATAGAGCTTGCATTACGCTGTAGGATTGCCCAGCAGCTCAGCTGTGCATGGCTCAGAAGAGGAGACAAGTCAGTCACTTCTCTTATCTTGCAGTGACAGCAGTGCCAGGATGCAGATATTGCTTTGTGAATCCTTCTGAGACCTTGGCCTGCACAAACTGGCACTTGGAAATAGTCTCCAGCTTGTTCAGTCTCTGCATTCACATGTCCACCTCCAGTCTCTGACCTAGAATGCTGTTGTCCTTCCACACACAATAATATCATTTACATATTAGGCCATGGGCTTTTCAAGGTCAGTGCCATCAATATGTGGAAAGCACTAGAGAACAATAACAGGTTGATAAATCACATGGCAAATTAGGAAAAGGCCCTCAAGGGCTGTGAAATGTATCAGATCCACCTACCACAACCCTTTCTGATAGTTTATCTGAATCCCTGGTAGTAAACATTCTGCTTACAGTGCTAAGGTTTCTTCCTCATTGTGTGGTATCAGGCAGCTGTAAATCTCAACCACTTCTGGTATAAACCTGACATTCTCTTTTCTTTCCCTTGACAGGAACAACTCGAGTCACTCACCCTGCAGAGCTGTGCAATCTCTTCTGATTTCAAAGCTCATGAGACACAAGCAAGGGCTCTGTGAAGAAACGCTGCTGAATCCCTTTGGATAGTGCCAAGATGTTTGCACTCCTTGAAGAATACATTTGGTATTGTCAGCTCAGTGTGCAGCTGAAGGGCAAATGACTGGACACTCAGAGACAGCAGGAGCCAATGATGCCAGGCTTTGGCACACTTAGATTGTGAGGGTATAGAAGCTGAGGGTTTCCTTTTTTGGGGTCCCTCCCTGGAGGCACACAGCTCAAGTTGTTATTTTGTTTTTGCACCATGATTAAATTACTTTAAGAATCCTGACATCTGAGTCTGCTATGGAGAAAGCTGGGGCTGAGCTGGTAAGGAAACCTGGTCTGACTGGGATGGGGGGTGTGGTGTGTCACCATGAAGGAGCCTTGGTCCCAGGTCAGGTGATGCAAATGTGACTGCCAGTGTGGCTCCTGGATGGTCACATAGGGAAGTTCCCTCCTTGCTTTGCTCCAGAGTCAGTAGCTGGGACAGCAGCCAGAGGCGCTTTGGGAATGGTAGGGCAGGGCAATATTATGAGACACCTGTAAAACAGTGATGTGGCTGGGGTAATCTAGGATCCAGGTTCCTCTGTCCTAGTAAAACTAATGTTGCCAGGCACTGGTATATTGCCTACTCTGTGAAATAGAAGTGTCTATTGCACAGTTTTGTCCTGTGAAGCAACTCCAGGCATGGCACAGGAATTAGCACAATATGAACATGAATGGTTCAATGCTACCTGGCCTCAGTGCTGAAAAAATAGGTTTCATTTAATTTATTAGTACAGATGTACCATATGGTTCCAGAGCTGTAATTTGCTGCCTCTTGGAAGAAAGGAACACAGACCTCTTATCTGTCCTAAGCATCTGATTCCTGGGAGGAAGGTGGCTCACCATTCAGTTTAGCAGAGAAGAGACTGACACACCACTGAGCAGCACAGGCACGTCCAGCAAACACACTCCTTCCTACCCATCCTTGGGGCGGGATTCACCTCCCCTGAGAACAGCTCTGTCTCCCTGCAGAAGGGTGAAAGAGGACAGACACCTCCAGGAGGTGGTTCCTCCCTTCTTGGCCGATGCTAGGTGCCTAATCTGAGTTTGGCTGAAAGGAGATGTTTTCTCACAGCTCATGGGCTGGCATATGCCAAAAGGGTGATTTGTGTCCCCCAGTCAGAGAACAATTCTCCCCATAGGATATAGACACAGCAGACAAGTGAAACATTCACTGAGGAAGAAATGACCCAGTTATCTTCATCCTGTTAGCTCTGTTCCTGCCAAACTGGGTCCAGTGTCACTTGGAGATAAACAGCAAGCACCTTATTATCACCACCATGTCTGCCCTTGAGGGTTTATTCTTTCACCCCCTCCTGTCTTTGTTTCTTTCCCCCTTCCCTGATTTTTTTCTGTGTTGTCTCCCTACTTCCTACCATGCAATTCCCACTTCCCATATGGGTTTCATTCCTACCCTGTCCCCATCCTGTCTGCTAAAATAATCAGCAGTGAAACCCTGAATATGGCTGTTCACATTGTTTCCATGGGACTCGGTGGCAAGTCTCCTAGTGCGATGAATGAAGGCAGGACGCACTTCTCAGAGCCATTGTTTCAAGCTGTCTGCTGTCTCAGGAAAGCACTGCCAGCTCCATTTACACTGAGTCCTTGACTGCTGTGTTTTCTCCTCCATCTGCTTTGAGTAAGAAAAGAATCAAGTCCTTGCAATTTAAACAGTGGCTGCTTAGTTTGTGGAGTGCATGCTTCATCACCATGCTTCCCATGGGCCAGAGTTGATCCATGGGGAGGATGTCAGATGAGAGCATCATGAGGTGGTTCTTTGTAAGCTGCCACAGACTATATTCACTCCTTGATGTGGTTATTAAGAGCAGGAATCTGGCTCATGACTGTGGAATAGAATTGACAAACCTGAATTGATGTTCTCCTTCTCCCTGGAAGTCCTGATGTCATGTTCATCATATTTACAGTTATCAGTCAACTGAAAGCATGGAAGGAAACAGCCCACATGTGTTTGGAGAGAGCTGCACAGGCATCTCCTAACTCAAAATAACAATAATTAAAACATGCTGCAGCACCTTTTAGCTATGACACATGGTACCTCCAGTCTGTGCTGATTATTTGAAACATTTGAAACATTGAAACGTGATCTAAAACTGCCCTCAAGGAAGCAGGAATTATGATAGATGAACCTGGAAGACATCAGTAGGATTTGCAGGTTCTAAAATAGTTTCTTTTTGGACATTTCAGATTATTTTAATCGTTTCCAGGCTTCCAGCATACAGAAACCGGCAGGACCTTGTCCAATGTCTGAATAGCTGAACCATACAGTTTACAAACATGATTCACAAAAAGAAGAATAAGTGGAATCTGAATGCAGACGTAACAAAAATGAATATGAAGTGAGACATCCCATCTGCTGAAGAAACCAGTTTTCTGGTAATTTACCAGTTCAAGTACCAGTTTTCTGGTAATTGAAAATTCAAGGCAGTCTCATCTATTTCAGTAAAAACATATTCCCATACCAGGAGAACAGCTTCCCATCCATGTCCTGCCCAGTGTTGCAAGAAATTTGTTCTGTCTGCTACTGCTCTTCCCCTTTTGACCCAAGCGATGGATCCACTCTCTGCTGTGTGGTTTGTATATGCTTGAAGTGTGTAGATAGAGGCCCTGGTATAACAGAGCCTGGAGGGTGCCAACCTCCTATCCTAAAAAAGAGATTCCCTGAACATAGGGGAGGGTGAAAATTTCTTGTAAAATGCCATTCCTTTCACAACCACAGATAATCTCTCAAAACTCTCCTACTTCCCCCCATGCAGAACCAGGCTGTGACGATTCCTCTGTGGGCACAATGAGAGAGTTTCACTCCTTCAACCTGAGCAGGAGGTAGCTGTCCTATCCAAAGATCTCTGTGAAAATCTCCCAGCTCCTGTGATCACAGTGTGAAGTCCTTAGGTCTGGTTCTAGGTTTGTTTCTGGTTTATTTCTTTTTCTGGGTTGTTTCTTGCTTTATCACATATAATTCCAGGCTAAGATTGAAGATTCCTGGAAGAAGGGGGATTCAGCAGCCAAACTCTTCCAACCCCAATTCCTCTGAAGTAGGAGGACCTAAATTATTTGTGATGCTGCTATTCATCACAGTCCCTGGCTAGTCACACGAGGGAAACGGGTTCAGCCTAAGAGTTTAAGAGTGCCCTTCCACTCCAAATGCTCCAGAGGTGGAGCATTTGCCTGAGACATGCATGTCCAGGAGAGAGAGAAACTCCTCTAGCTGTTCCTGTGGAAGAAACCACTAAGGACTAGAGAGCAGGCAACATGTACAGCACTCAAGTAGTATTCCTGGGTGGATGGGTTCAGACTGTGATAATTGAGCAGTTTGTGCTCTTTGTAGAACAACTGCTATTTTACAAATACATCAGAATGCACAGTGCCCTCAGAACATCAGAGGCATGGCTACAACATTAGGTGAGTGGGATTTCTGCAACACATGATTAATCCTTGAGGGCTCCAGTCCTTTCCCAGACCCAAGCCTTTTTCAGATCTAAGCCTATGCAACTCATCAGTTTGCCGAAATCAGGTTGCCTAGGGTAAATAGGTCTTTAACCACTGTGCTATCCTGTGTCTTTGTGCCACTTGTTATTTCATAATCTTTCCTAGGCTGCTGACAGTTTCAAAAAATCAGTTCTTTTAGAGGTAATTACAGTTTCAGTTTGCTTTCCACAACAGCTGGAGAAGGCGGTACAAGCACAAAGCACATATGTGGCATTGTGGGTGGGTAGGGAGAAATTCTTCTGCAGTATTTGTATATTAGAAAAATGGCTGCCAAAAAGCAAGTTCCCAAGTGCCTGGGGTACACATGTTGCATAAAAGCAGAGTACCATCTTGGCATGGAAAAGGAACGTTGCATGAAGGACCTCAAAATCTCCCATTGTCACATTGTCCTCACCAGAGATGAAAGCCCATGAGCTGCAAAGTGGTACCCCATCAGCTGCCTTTGCCACCAGGCAATGACTTGCTTTGCTTTGACTGCTTTGAAAGAAAGCCCCTTACAGGAAACATGTGCTGGGTATACAAATGCAGGGTTTCGTTTATTTATGACACAAATGCAAAACCAAACAGGCTTTCACAGTTCTAGGTCACAGATGTCTTTAACGAAAACCAGCTATTGGAATGTTAATAACAGCTTCTTGTATCGTAAGCAATGAGTCCACTCAGTCATGCTTTTAGGAAGTTAACAGTTTCAACAAATCAACCTATTAATCACTTGGCCTCCTAATAGTTCACGTAAGGGCAGCTCTTATGAATTTGTTAGTGTGCCGTGCTGACAGTCTGCCGAATATTATGTACAAAAGCCCCAGATTCTGGTCCTCTGAGGTCCAAAAATGACAGTCTCCTCCGGGATAGCAATGAACAAACCATTTGAACCCAAACTGCTTCCATTCATTCAGTCTTTAAGTTAACTTGGAAATGCTGCTGTGGCTACAAAATATTCATCAGTGCTAAGAAGATAGCAATTCATGACCCCACACCAGCCACTTTGGAAACCCAAGTGACAAGCTGGTGTAAAATATTGTCCTGTAGTGCAGTCAGGGAATGATGATGACTTATACTGGCCATAAGAAAAACTGTAAGGTGAAATTGTTATTTTCTTTCATTGGTAAGAGACAGGCAGTCTGGGTAAATATTTCTAAAAAGTGTTAGCTTGGAAAAATTGTGGAGTTCCCGTAGATTAAATCGCTGTGTTTTCCTATGAAAAGTCTGGTGCCTCTGCTCTGCAGCTTCATTCCTCAGAGCCTTCATGTCAAGCTGCTTAAATTTATATGGGATGAAACAGACAATGACACCTGTGAGTTTTTGTCCAATTTTCAGCCAGAAGTACCATGTAAGCTCATTACTTCTATGTATTTTCAGACATTCTTTCAAGGTTAATCACTACTGTTGCCATTAGAAAGCCAGGATAGATTAGCTACAGCTGGACTTCCCTCTCCTAAAGCTTCAGCTTCAGAAGTCAGCAAAGGTTTTGTGATCAGTCCTGGTGCATAGCACAGAGTTACAGCTCAGAGAAGCTTTAGCTGTTCTCGCTCTCCGGTTCCTCTGCTGCAGCCCTGTGCTTAACGCGGTGCCACAACTCCTCTCCAGGTCCTGAGGCTGTTCGTAGGAGGGTTGAGCTAAGACTTGATGTTTCCCAGTGCAGAAGCAGGTACATGTCGTGGTGGGGATGGTAACTTCTGGCACGGGAGCAGGATGGGCAGTTGGAGTCATAAGTCTGATTGTCAAACCTTTGAATCAGCAGTTGGTGGCTGTGCAGAATGGTGTAATTTATCCTCTCTGCTAAAGGCATGAGAAATGCCTGTAGCAATTCTTCATGGGAGAATACAGGGCAGATGAAGCTGCCCATTCTTTGTTCCATATCTGTATCTTACCCACTGTGTGCTATATTTCCCTCCCCTTCTCAGAACACGAGTAACTAGCTGTGTAATCGAGGTGACAGCCTGAAAGATATTTTCCCTTTATTCCTAGCAAAAGACACAGAGTCATGTTTTGAACCATTTTGGGCTTGTGTCCTCCAGCTGAAAATCCAAGTCATGGCAGTGAGATGCTGCTACAGCAGCTTACCCAGTGCTGGGCAGCTGGCTCACAAGGAGGGACATGCTTTGCAATTGAAACAATACTGTCTACAGAGAGCAATGCAGACCAATACTCCAAGTGTGCAACCCTTGTCCTTTGCTACACCTCATTCCAACAGAAGCTCACATTTTTAATCAAGGCATTCCATTATTAAATGAGAAACTTATGGCTAACAAGAGCTGATTACATGATGTAATCTAATACAATACTGTCTACAATACTGTCTACATGATGTACCCAGGTTTTCTCCCCATCTCTACTCATAGATACAATTTACTACCCTCACCAGGTGAGCTGGTATATTTTCTTCATCACAACCAATCATATTCCAATTATAGAGACAATATCACAATTTACATCATAATGCTGGACTGACATTTAATACATGTGTCTTGGCATCTCTACCCTAATGGGACATAAGCACTTGTGCCTGCCAGTGCCACCAGGAAAGGTCTGTCCTTACCCCAAAGAAAACAGAGTCCCATAATCTGCAAACCATCATCTCTTTTCCAGTAAGATCAATTCACAGATAATAATTGGTTAATGGGAAAGGAAGAAGACATGTAAGGAGAGAACTGCTGAAAATGCAATGGTAACACTGATGCTTAGCCTGCTGTTGTCAAAGGTGAAAGTTTAAGAATGAAGCGTCCTTGCCTCCCCATGCTGCATGAGAAAAACCAGCGTCACAGCCCACAGAAGGCAGTTGTTTTTGTGCAGGGTTCCTGTTTGTTACTCATTTCCCCTCCTGTGTCCCAACACTCTGCCTCTTTAAAGCTCTTCCAAGATTCCTTATAGGAGAAGGTCTGCTGCCAGCTCAGAGCTTCCTGTTGTACTCTGAGAGAGCCTTATCTCTGCAATCTTCATGCAGACTGCAAGGAGATTTTGTGTTTGTTTGTGTTTTTACAAACCAGGCCATTTCTATGGACTAAGCAGTCTCTCAGTGCTGACTGTGGTGGGGCACTTTGTCAGAAAAGTCATTAAGTAGATTTGTTTAGATTGAAGGTTTCAAATAATCCTCTGCCTCTATAATTTCTGACAAATTAACACTGCCAGGTTGCCTTATTTAAAAGTCCTTTTAAAGGTTCTTAAAATGCCCCAGAGAGATGCCTAGGGATCTGGCAAGTGGGTCTCTCTGGCAAGTGGGTGCCTTTCTTTGGTCTGTTTTGTCTTTTGGTTTTCTAGCACAACTCTCATCTCTGGGCCTTTACATCATAATTGTGCTCAGGAAATAAGGGCTTAATTTTCTTGTAGTTCTTCTCAACAGCAAGGGCATCACTGTATTTCTCAGGTCCACTGAAAGTCTGTTAGCATTCAAAATTAATGTAAAAAAAAAGCTTCATTTCTGAGATCCTCCTTAATTTTAAATGTCTCCTTACCTCTGCATTTGTGCATCTCTGCATAGAAGCTGTATGAAAGTGAAGTTTTAAAAATATTATTGTATCAATAATCCTTTCTTACCAAGTTCTACTCTGGCTCTGGATAGAGATGGCTGTTTATGTCTGCTCAGAGGTACAAGAATCCGTCTGTTGCAAAGCAATGATGTTACTTCTCCAGTGGCATCCCAGGCAGCTGCCAGCAATAGGATAAGAGCAGTGGCTGTATCTGCCAGAACAACTTTTATCCAGGAGAAGTCAGCTTAAGCTTGCTCACAGCAAGCCAACAACACATGCTCCCTGGGTCAAACTCCAGATGCTAAATTTATTGAGAAGCAGGTAGCATCTCTAAGCATACCTAGGACTGGAGCCCCCAGAATGTTCCACTTATTGCAGTAACTACTGAGCATTGACATCCTGGAGCATCTGGTTTGTTAATGGCACCAAAGTGACCAACAGCAGGGTTAGCTCTCAGGAAGGTCCCTGCCCAGAGCAGAATTCAGACCAGGGAGTCCTGAATCTCAGCTCTGCCCTGTGCCCATTTCTCTGAGGCCATTGAATATATTTCACGTTTGGAGGAGAGGTTGTACCAGCTACTTAGACAGCTCTCATGCTAATGAATAATTAGGACCTTTCCAGATACTCAGTCTGTACTAGGAAAGGATTTCTCTGCTATTAGTTAAAATAAGAACAGCAGGAAGGCCTAATATCCTGGATCAGCTCTTCATGCAAGAGGAGCCAGGCTGAGCTGGCTTTGCTCTCCACATGAATCACACACTTGCTGTTGTGACTCTGTCTCGGAATGAGGTTTGGATGCCCTGAGGCTGCTCTCTGGGGAAGAGCTACAGTGTCCCAGTGCTGCCGTGGAGAGGGTGCTTTCTTATTTCTGTTCTTCTGATGAAACTGGCAGTGAAAATGTTGTGGTGCCCAACCAGATGATCGCATATCACCTGAGATGCTGCAGTGAGCAGCTTGGGCATGCTCATGGCTTTGGGATCCATAGAGGCAGTGTCATCTATGTACACCAATACATTGACTCCAGAGATGGACAGTTCAAGGGAGCTTGGAAGTGAAGCAGTGGCAGTTTGCTCTGTGTTGGAGTGAAAGAGTGTAAATTCCAGCTTGTCCATGTGTTTGCATTCAAGAAAAATTGGTGTGCTGAGTGGTAGCTTTCCTTTCCCTTTGTGAGGAAAATAAAGGAGTCAGAGCAGCTTGTGACACACAGTGTGGATGAGAAGGTGAGCATTATTTCCAGGACTGAGAACAGAACAGTGACAAATGCTGCACTGTGTGACAATATGGGAGCAGGGAAGGCTGCAGTTAATGCACAGGGCGGCAAATGCTTCGTGTGTGCAAATGGAGAATGAAGTACTCTGCTAAAATCAGTGAAAGGAGAGGGAAACAATCTGCTGAAGAAAACTTGTGAGATCCTAACTGGGGGCTTGAGAGGAAAAAAAAGAATATGGAAGAGGTGAGAAAAGTCCATCTGGTGCTTGGGAACAAAGCAGAGCAATGTAATATGCTATCTCCTCAAGTGAATGTTCAAAACAAGAGAGCAATATGTAGCGTAGAAGTGTGGTCTGGTCTCCCACTTAACAAGTCAAGGGTGATCATCTTTACCAGGAATTCACTCGTGAGGGCATGAGAGGAAAACATCAGCTTTGAACAGACCTGTCCAACTGAGAATGTTAACATTTTGCCTCATAGAACAAACACTTGCAGAATTTCTACAACACTAACCTTTCAACATGACTTCATGCACTGCAAGGATCCTGTTTCCAAGTAGTCCCATGAAACTGGCAGACACAAATTTTACCTTTCATTTCTCAACAGTTTACTCTTCTTTTCTAATGAGGTTGTTCCAACTGTCCTCACCAGAAACCTGTCAAGCCAGGCAGACTGTCAAGTCTGGGCAGACTGTGACTATGGCAGTGTCAGATGAAGAAGGAGCAGGTGGCCACGCCCCTAAGCTCTTTTCTTCCCCCACTGTCACCCTTGGAGAATGGTTATCAATGCAGCAGCCTTGCTTTTGGCATCAGAAATTAATTTTGTAGCAAATTATTGAAAATTCAAAGTTAGTCTCATTTCCCACACAGCAGCAAATAATAAACTACTAATATTGTGGTGAGTTGAAGACCTGTGTGGTTTGCCAAAGTGAGATAATTATTTGGCTACTTTGAGCAGACGCCATCAGGTAGCCTTTTGTGGCACTCATTTATTGCTGGGTCCCCAAAGCCTCATTATATGGTGCCCTGAGGAGGAGGTAGAAAACTCCTCTCTCTCCACTGTCAGCACAAGACTACATTACGGAGTGCTGAGCCGTGACATGCTCAGTTCTTCTCCACCATGGCCCAGACAGTTTTGGAGATGCTGGTGATCCCTGGGGTGTTACTGGCCCTGGCTGAGGGAGATACCAGTTTAGCTGCTGTACCCATCTGTAGCACAGATGTCCATATTTGATCTCGTTGACTGGACTCCCTTCTAACACCTGAAAAGATCAGGCACTTCTAAAGTATGGTTCACCTCAGCCTAAAGCAGAGAGCTGGAACAGCTCACATGATTTGCTCTCTCTCCACTGACTGAAAAGATATTGTCTGTTCAGTTTGGGGGATAGGTTTGCTCTATTTACCAAAAGCTGACTCTAGCAAAGCACTCATCTGGGGGTCAGAATAATATTACAGTGTGACTTTATATGAAAGTGTGACATTTAACATAAAGTCCTGGAAGGAGGGAGATCAGCCTGAGTTGGGCAGTCTGACTCTCAGCACAAAATGTGATGGGAGCAGCATGGTTCCCCAAGCACCACAGCCCCAGCAGAACCACTGAAGCACCAAAGAATACATGGTTCCCCAAGGAGAGCTGCAGCACCACAGCCCCAGCAGAACCACTGAAGCACCAAAGAATCTCAGTTGCCTCCAGCTGCCACCACCCTTATTGGGTGAGAAAAGGAAAAAGTCCTGGGTGAAAGAGCAGGGTAGCCCAATAGCCAAACCACTTCTGCATATGTGGGTTTGAGCCCTGTGTGGGCCATTCAATTAAGGACTGGACTTGATCCTTCTGGGTCCCTTCTGACTGATATTCTGTGATTCTGTAACTTCTGAATGCTTTTGAAGAGCTACCACTATCACACTGATGGTTTTGCTTGGTCATCCATAACCCATTCTCCTTCAGTCTCCAGACATTGTTTGTCTGTAACCTTTCCAGGTTCCCCTTCCAAACATGAGCAGCTAAGCTGCTCTGGGCTAAACCCTGACCCAGCCCTGCCAGCCCATGGAGGACTGAAAACTGCCACAGCATATACCAAGAAAGGATCAAAGAGTAGTTCAAATGTAGGGTAAATAAGGAGGTCTCCTAGATGGTCACATGAGCACTCACATGACACTCCCATCTCCCATTTTCTGTCTGCGCAGCTCGGTCATCCCCTCATTTGAGACAGTTTTCAAAGCTGCCAACTCTCCTGTGCTCTAACAACTCCAGGCTCTTTTCACAAACAATAACGTGGTGACAAAAAGAGAAGAGTAACAAAGTTTGTCCTCTTCCACTTCTGATCAACATCAATAACTTACTAATAATCATTAATTTGATATTTTCTGTTTTCCCTTTTTATTTTTCATTTCCAGACCAGTTCAGGGAAGGGAGGAAGAAGTGGCAGACAGTATTTTGAACCTATCAGTCATGGTGTGAGATGAAACTGAAAAGTTTCTAAGTCACTGCAAGGTCTAAGTCCCCTTGAAGGTTCTTTAGGTACTCAAACCCCTAAACCTCAGAGGAAATCAGAGGTAATGATAGTCTTAGAAGTCTAAATTGCTTGATCAGGGGATGGCAGCTGATAAGTATACTCTGACACCTTGCAAAATTTTGCCTATTTATAAATGAGCTTTTCCCCTGGCTTTCCTCAGTGCCAATTGAGTGCAAGTGTTGGCAAGATCTGCGCTAGTTTGTCTGGACTCTGAACCACTTTGCTGAATACTTAATCAAGCTGCTCGCCTCCCTTTCCCAACAGAGGCCATTTATACAGCAAGAGAATCAGCTGGTCGATGAAGCAGACAAGTGGAGCAGGGGAGAGGGAGCAAGCTCTTTGAATGGGATGAGAACAGAGCCACCGGCACCTCAAGAAAGTTTATCTGTCTCCAGTGCCAAGCATACACAGTGCTAATCTTTTGTTGCCATGAATATTCAAGCCCAGCTGCCAGCAACAGAGGGAGCAGCTGCAGTGGCAGAGCTGGCAGGTCCCCTCGTGGTGCCCTCGCTTGCCGACCCTGGCATCTGGGTCTGTCTGGGTGTGGGGAGGGGGAGATGCTGCTTGCATTGCAGACAACAGACAACAAGCCATTGAGCAGCCCAGCCCCACGCTTGCTAAGCAGCAAGAAGTCAGGAACTCACTCACCCTGGAGAGCCCAGGACTGTCCTGTCTTGCTAACGTGGGTATGCCAGCTGCTCCAGATGTCTGGGGTCCTGTGAAGCCTTGGAGGGAAGAGGTGAGTCTGAGATAAGAAAGTGCAACAGCTGGGGCAATATAGGATTGAGAGATGTCTGCTGCTGCTTGGACAAAATAGTGAGACAAAACCCTGCAGGCTCCCTGGAAAGCTAGACATACATAGCCCTAGGCAGATCACAAGTCTCGTGGCTTATTTGGCAAAGATGCCTGTTTGTTATGACAGGGTAGGCTGGTGAAATGCCATTACAAGAATGCAGCACTGGTCATAGACAAGTTGGCAGGTGAATGTTGCTGCAGTGTTATAGAAGAGTTGAAGGATTTTTGTCACATGAGGTGGGAAGCAGCAGTGGGAGGAAGCCATGAACTCTCCTCTGATGACCAACTTGTGCTTCTCCACAATTTAGGGCAGCATTTCAGGGACAGGGCAATGTAAGAGCAAGTCTTTGCTTCAGCATACTCCATAGGGGCAGATAAACGCTCTGGTGCAAGTGACAAGAAACAACAGGTCAGAGCAGACATCCATGCTGCCAAGGAATCACTCTGCCCAGCACCACAGTTATCAGAGGCTGTAATGACCCTGCCTTGGCGTGGAAGATCACTGAGACCCACTTTGCTTAGATTTCACCTGTAATGCAATATGCATGGGGGAAAAAATAAATTAAGAAAAAAAACACAAACAACCCCCCCCCCCCCACGCTCAAAAAAAAACAAAAAAAAAAAAAAAAAAAAAAAAAACCCCCCCCCCCCAAAAAAAAAAAAACAAAAAAAAAAACAAAATATGACTGGGGAAGACAAGACCAAGCTTCAAGAAACACCTGAGGCTCAGATTACTTCCCACCAAACTCAGAGTGGTTACTGTCATAGAGCTTTGGGAGGCTGGAGACTGCTGCTGAACTTTTTGCTTCTGTGTGTTGAAGATGGTGGCTCCTGGAGCCCTTGCTATGGTCATCTGTCAACTGCTGACATTCAAAAATGTTCAATCCCATTCTTCTGAAGCTCCAATTCCCTTCAGGAAAGCAGAGCCTCAGACCAGCAATAGATTCATGTTACATTCATGTTACAATGCCACAAGCATAACATCGCCTAACCAGAACTGCAAATTTCCCCTCTCTTGCACATAACTTTCCATCAAGCACAGGCATACAACCACAAAACAGACCAGTTACCCAGGCCTCCTTGGTACAGGGCTCAGAAGTAGCTGATATTGCTAGAAAAGCTACCAGAAACTGAGATAGACAGGTATCCTATGAGAGGCAACAGCCTTTGAAGGCTGGAGGTGGACATTGTGCAGTTAGCTATTGATCTCCAAGAAATGAGGGACTGGAATTTTCCAGAAGTGACCTGAAAGATCTGGAAGAGACCTGGACCAGAAGATACCTAGAAGATTATCAGACCTGATCATCTGGGAGTTTGCATCCCCAGAATAATTTCTGTAGGCAGCCTGTAAGGAAAAACGAGCCACAGACCTGCCCTGGGATTTACATTTCAGAACACCGCATGGACCAGCTTAAACACTCTTAAGCAGGAAGTAATGCAGCACAGCAAAGGGAAAAAAAAAAGTGATCTCTTGATGATGCTGAACTTTCCAGTCCTCAGTCCTGTCTCTATCCTTCCAAATTAAAAAAGAAATTCTATCCTAACTGTATCTGCAAATAGGCCCTCTCAAACAAAGAGGGGAAAACAGGAATAAAGGCAGGAGAAATCATCACATCTATCAAAATATTTCATGTTTTCTTTGCCTTTTTTGTATCAATTTTTAAAAGATAACCTAAATTGAAAAAGCTAATGACATATTTTACATTTAAATAGGAGCCTTAATGATAAACACAAATGTTATAATATCTACTTGAATAATCTGATTTTTTGCCTAAACATAATTTTCCCAATTTTCTGGCAAAACCCTTCACAGAGTAAGAGCCCAGCCACCCCACAGTCCTTTTGCATGGCACACATCCCATTCAGTATTAGAATGGACACAATGTATAGATGCTTCACATAGATTTATGGCTATCTTTGTCCCTAGATTGATATTAAATGATAAATAGTTTGTGGAAAAGAGCTTTATCCACAGCAAATCCACCTCCGCCTGCTGCTGCTTTTTCACACGAAGAGGTCAAGGGTTTAGATACTGACTTCAGACTCCCAAGCTGTTACAGACAGAGTGCTGATATAGCAGAAGGAAGGACCATGGTCACAAAAGGTATCTTTGTTTCCAAGAATTTAAAATCCCTTCTCATATTCCACTGCTTCTGTATTTCCTTCCTCCAGGTTTCACCTTGGATCGAGCTACATCCTTCTGGACTTAGTACCATTAGATCTATTTTTCTCATGCTTTTTTCTGGATTTGAACACAGTGGATCACATGAAATTCAGTAGCACATCTCTGTGCTCTGGGAGCTCTCATGACTTTAGCCAAAGTGCCCCGGATGCTCCCTGATTGCTTTGAAATGCTGCTCTGCACTCTCCAACCCATCAGGTGTGCACAAAGCGCTGCTGCTGTGCCACACAAGCACATTATAGACCAGATAAGCATAGAGCAAGGATCTGATAAAAGGAAAAGGGGGACAGAGCTGTACCTGGGCTCCCCTTGCACCACAGTGCTCTGGATGGATTCAGTCGGCTCCTGCCAGTGTCTGAGTGACACTTGGCTCCGTGACATTCCTCATGTACAAATTCACCTGACGGAGTTGGATACCTCATTTAAGGCTACTTTGGGATGTATCCTCCAAAATGAGAAAGCCCCTTGGAACTCTCATCACAAACCACTGCAAAGGGGAGAAGGGTTTTAATAGGGAGAGAGAGCAGAGGTTGACAATGCCAAGAAACAGGTGAAGGGTCCTACATATCAGATTTAGGGAAAGATGGTCAAGGGAATATTTAGACTTTATTTTTACCTGTATGCCACTAAAAACACAGCTGAAATGCCACCAGGGCATACTCAGCTCCACGTGCAAAGAGTTTTAACCCCATCTGAAGAAAGCTAAGGGACTTGGTGTAGCCACATCTAGCTCCCTGATGCCCAGCATCCAGAAAGGAGTCCAGATCCACAGGCTGGGGGGAGGCACTGAGTCTCCTCACAAGACTGCTCCACCTTGCAGTCTTGCAAGGTGTAAATGACATCCCCCAGACTGACTAAAGGAGAAGTGTGCACTTCCCACAGAGGAAGGCAGCTCAGCAGAGAAGGAGGTTTGGGCTTCCAAGGAGATGTAGAGTGAGAATCCCTCTTGCACTCATCTTCTGACTTGATGGGTATTGGGTTCTTCCCCACACAGTGAAACTTTTTAATAGGAGCCATCAAAACTATTCCTCAGGATCCTGTGTTTTTTCTCAGCAAATCCACACTTGGGAATGGTTTAGGTGAGCTGTGAGAAGACAGGTACTAAATTGTTCAGAAAAACAAAAACAAAGCTTGTACTGGCCATAGTGATTTCTTATGAGGGTGGGAGGAAAAGAAATAGGAGGTAGATTTTAGCTAAGTGAGAGAGGGGAGAGTAGGAATTTCTGGGTTTACAAGCTGAACTCAACTTCCTGAATTCTGCCAAACAACCTGTTCAAACACCTAACTCTTCACTTAGGCCAAGCAAATAATGAGTACAGTTAATCAGCTATATTTGCAATCTGGGAATAGTTTGTGCATGTGTTGTGGTGGGAGGGAGAGTGTCATGCAGAGACTTGCAGACTTACCTGTGCTTGGTGTACACATTTCCCTTTATCCCTCCCATCTGACATAAGATTAGTTACACAGAATGGAAGCGTCTCATGTCTTGGTGATGTGGAACTCCTCAGTGCTGCATCCCATCCTCTGCTGGGGGGAGCATGTGTGCTCAAACACATCAGCTGCTCTTGGCATTCTGGCTGATCCCAGTACGTAGAGGCAGCTGGCAGGAGCCTAGCAAAAGAGGAGGAAGAACGGATGGGAAATAAGTGACACGTATCTGGGGTGGCGAAATCTTGTTGCAGCCCTGACCTGAGGGCAATCAGTGAGAAGGGGCCTGATTCAGAGGGCTTTCTTCTGATGCCTTCAAAGGTAGGAACAAACCATACAGGCAGCACTCCATTCTGTCCCCTCTCCTGAAATCCAGCCCATGGTGTTCTTTAGAGGGAAGCATGTGCTGCTCTCTGGAAGCCCCTTTTCCCAGGTGGGCTGGAGGCACTCCCTCAGCCCAGCGTTGTCTCCAGCCCACTGGCCATTAAAGTTTGCTAAGCCTCCCACTGCTTCCTGCATGTCTGATATCTTCCTCTGCCAGGCTAGCGTCTGGCCTCTTCTCCCTGTTTAAATACAGGCAAGATGTTTTTCTGGTAGTTATTTTGTAACAGTTTCTTAAGATATTTCCTGTTTGGTTGGGGTTTTTTTTTAATTTTTAGCTTTTTACCACAATTGGGTTTTAATGTATTCAAAGCAAGAACCTGCCCAACCCACAGGCCAAAGGGCACCTTGTTTGTCAGGTGCCAGAAACAGCAACTGGACTCTACCCACTGCCTGGTGGGTGGCAATATTCTTCACAGTTTCTACAGAACTTCCAATTTCCAATTTGTATAAATCCCTCCAAGTCTGCTGAATAGCACAGATACTGTTGTAAATCACTCTGATGCTGGTTTAACATCTTTAGTCTTTGGTGCTAGAGTGATCTAGAGGGCAGAGGGTCGTGCTGGCAAATTTAACTGAGGCTTGGCACAGAAAACACAAAGACCTTAATTCAAGATTTTCAAATGACCCTCGGGACTTCACAGAGTAAAAGGAGATGTATAGGAACATCTGTAATTCTTTCTCTTGCACCCTCTCATTTGGAGGCCTCCAGAAAATCTGTGCCCAGAACAACAAATATGGCCAAATCCATACTGCAGTTGAACCTATAACAAACCAAAACCAGCAGCATCAATTTCTAACCAAGACTCATACAAAAAGTCCAGTTCTACCCAAAAAAATGGACAGACAGAATTCCTTGATCCTTTCTACCGTCACAGGAACGGGCTGGTGCTCTGGGGCTTTTGTCCTCAGTGGAGTAGGGGGCCACAGCCTTCTCAGATGCTGGGGAGGACAGGCTTTACAATGTGCATAAATTAGAGGAGAAGCTGGAGGATGCACTCTCTGCACTGCATGTGTCAGGCAGCACTGAATCCTACATTCATGATGGGACAACTCTTTCACAATCATCTGTCAGCTCGAGGGCCATGGAATACCACAAGCCAGCAACCACCCAACACGTGTTAGACAGCTCAGGGCTGCCTGTGTCTCCCTGCACTCCTTCAGCCCCAGGAAGCTGCTGCTGCTGCACTTTCCACGTGGACATGCAAGCAGAGTCTGCAGCCTACAGTGTTCCTGCAATCCTGAAAGCAGCTTGAGACTCTGGTGGAAGTGGTTCAGTGTAAGTGTCTGCAGCACACAAGAATGTTTTGGATTCTTGACAAGTGACAAAGCTTCCATTTCGGCATGAGAAAAAGATGAGGGTGCATCGCAGGGCTGGAAAGGGATATTTCAGATACTCTTTTGCCATCCCTGCCTATTTTTATCTGCCTTACAGGTGCTTAACTGCTGATGTAGTTCTTTTAAGCTCTGTGTTGCTCAGGTCTGCGTTTTTTGACTTGTGCTATGTGTTTGGCTCCAAGGTGTCCCCTTTCTCATGGCAAATCCATCAATAAGAAAAGTTTGAAGACATCTGTAGGATGAGGACTTGAAACTGAACTCAGCCTCATTTCATCAAAGTACTTCCATGCAAGCACTTTAAGTGGGGCCATAAATTACAGTATAGTAAACTTCTTCTAGACTGATCCCTGTCCAATGTAACACTGCAATGCCATTGTGATATGCACATTGATACATGGCATTAAGAGCTTCAAAGAATAAAAAATAAAAAATAAAAAAACTTAAACCAGTGATCACTTCTGAGCCTAAATAACTAAAACAAAAATCCGAATCTCTGTTTTGTTGCTCTCTTAATAGTATAATTGTGGCCAGATGTATGGTGCCTATTTTTTCAAAGTAAACTGAATTTTAGAGGGAAAAAAACCTGATTTCACAATTTGCTGATGCAGTACCTCAGGCTGATGCCAGACAAGATTTGTCTGACATGCAAATTTTCCAGTTCATGCATCTTATGGTAAATTATCATATTTATGCTTCTATGCTTAGTTCAGTACTAGAAACTTTCCTCCTGGGTCACTAGAAAACTTTATAGCATGTCTGAGCAGGGATTATGTGATGCACAGTGCTTCCTGCCATTCTAAGGGTGCAGGTGCAGCTTGGTACTATGGTGCCGGACACAAAGCTGTGTCCCACCCACGCCCTCCACCTGGGAATCTCAAAGGTGCCAGCAGGGGCAGATAGTGGGAACCTGGCTCTGGAGGGGTGAGTGAACTACAAAAGGGGTAAAAGCATTCCCTGACATTACACAGCTGCAAAAACGTGCACCTGAGCAAGCCCAGCCAGCGAGGGGATGGAAGCGCGACCAGCCTTGAGCTGCAGTGGAGCTCTAATCCCAGCTGCCCCTGTGGCAGGTGACAACTGAGGCAGCGACTGGGGTATTTTGTGCGCCTGTCAGTCATGTGCCATCGCCACAAGAGCAGATGGGGCAGGCACGGCACGCAGGGACCTGCCTGCGCGACAAGTAAATACACAGAGCTCATTCAAGGCTCTTGCCTTGAATACGCTCACTGGTTCACCCTCAACCCAGTCCCGCGTGTGGGCAGTCGGCAAATTTGGCCTCAGGCCCAGCCTTGAGGCTGCTCTTAAAATTCAGCGTGGCTGCAGCACGGTGTCGGCTTTGGCGCCGCAGGGCCCGGGGGCTGAGCGGCACGGCAGGCCGCGCTCGGACACCGCAGCGGGCACAGCCCGGGACTGCGGCCGGCTCCTCACGGGCCGCAACTGCAGGCCAGGAGGAACGAGGCTCCTCCCGACAAAGCGAGCTGCATGGAAGCAAAGTGTTCGCTTACCCCAAACTGTGAATCACTTCTGAAAAGGCAGACCTCTTCCTGGTGTGTTTATACATATAGGGAATCTGCACAAACATGCCACATGTCTAAGCACATGGGCGCAGCCATATGCACCCATGAATACACACACGCTTCCTTCCGTGTGTGTGCGTGTGCGTATGGATCCCTCTGCCAGCACCAGATTTCTGGCAGGAGCTCCTTCTGCCCTTGCCCCACAAACAGCAGGCACTAATTCTCCCATCTGCAGGCTTCACCCTTTTCCTTGCCTTGCTTTCTTGCCTGCCAGCAGACGTGCCCTCTCTTTACCTAGTCAGTCTTGCAGTCTCCCCACCACTTCCTAAGCTGGTGCTTTTTATCAAGCAAATTCTCTGTTGAAACAAGGTGTCATCAGGGGAAGAGCTGCAGGGGCCAAATGCTGCAGAGATTAAGAGAGCACGATGTGCCGAAGCCTGCCCACACCCCAGCTGTGAGTGGCACTCCAGAGGCACAGCTGGGCACACCTGAAAACCCCAGAACCAGAGCAATGACATGCCGTTTATCTCTGCCTTGGCTCGTGGTGAACGCTGTTGCATACTGCGGATAAAAACACAATAGCAAGAGATCACAAGCAGAGTTTCAAATATGCTGATTTCTGGTTTTCTTTTGTTTTCTAAATTTGTCTATAGGTTATTGTAATTCTGTGTAGCACAGTGATGCTTTGGCTCAAAGCCAAAGACAGTAGAATTTTGAGGCAGCTGACTGAAAGGTTAGAAATTGGGTTAATACATTTTTAAAAACAGCTTTAATATTAGGTGGTCATCTGCTTTCCCTATTAGATCAGTCTTTTAATCTTTAGCTATGCTATTTAGCTGCATGCTGTTCATGAGATTTCACAGTTATTTAAAAACCAGACTTCGTCCCGGCACTTCTATCTTACGTGTTTCGAGAGACAGCTTCAAATCTGGCCTCATCCACTGAAAAGATTAAACCTTCATAGAGAACTGCCTTAGGTTTGCTTAAAGTAGAAATGCAATTATACTTTCTTTTCCTGACCCTTTACAGAAGTTTTTTAAGGCCATACAAGTGTTAAATTCACTCTGAGGTGAAGCTGGTGAACATATTTGTTCTGAATGATTGTTTACTTTTTACCACTTTCAAATAAGAATGACAAATTTGACAACAAGTTCTGTAATATTTGTTTTGACAGCACTACTGAATTCAAAAAGCTTGAAGGACCATCCTGATATCTCTTCAAACCAACTTTATATCATTTTATCAGATATGATTACCATGTCTCTTTCTAGCACCATCTCCTTAAAATAAACAATCAGAGGCAAAGGAGGGTAAAAAGAAAACAGAGTGTGTAGATGAGGAAAATTTTCTTTTTTTCTTACAACAAAAACAGCTCCAAAGCTAGCCAGTATGTATCTCTCACATGTTTTATCCTCTCCCTAAATCCTTCCTAGGTTGTGTAATTTTAAAAACCTGCAAGCTGGAACATCAAAGAGAGTCCACGCACAAGAAGAAAGCAAGCATGGAGGCACTGTAAAGAATTAATACACAAAGACCTGTGGGATTAGTGCCTGGAGATTTAGGTCTGTTCACAGCCACAGTGGAGACTGTGCAGGCAGGGATGAGAAAAGATCTGCCTTGAATATCAGAGTTTCCTGGTCAAGGGTTTTTTCAGCTCTGCTTTGCAGGATGGGAAGGTAAGTCAGCATAAGCAAATCTACACTGAAACAACAGCTGACTTATCAACTCAAGATCCCTTCCTGCCAGTCAGGGCTGTCACAAAGGCAGGTTTGGTTTTGTTGGGGCAGTTTGTTTTGGTTTTGGAAGGATATGCTTTGTCCTTGAGATTTTTTCTTGTTGGACAACCAGCATTTGGGGCAATGCCATAGATTCCATCAATGCGAGAGCCTGCTGCGCCTTTTCTTTCTAGACTGAGCCCCCAGCCTGTGAGACCAGCATGGTGTCTCTTGATCCCTCCAAATGAAATTAGGAAAATGGGCTGGCTGACTTGCATCTGCCCTACGCTGCACGAAACAGCATTGCAGAGAGGGCGCATTTGCTAGGAGAAGTAATAAATGTAATTTCCTCCACGAATTAGCTGTGCCACACTGTCTCCAAGGGGTCAAAGGGAAAACAAGAAAAGAGCCACTGTCTGTTAAACTACCAGCCCCTGACTTATCAAAGGAAATGGGATATCAGGTCATACTTCAAAACCTAATGACAGCAGTTCAGGGGATTTGATCAGACCCATTTCCTTTGCCCAATTTTTACGGGGCACTGGGTACCTTAGAGTGAGCACAGAGCCCTCTGTGCCTTTGAGGAGAAGGTGACTAAGGATAGACCAAAAGGATGGAGGGGAGGGCAAAGCAGGGCACTGGGTTGTAACCAGCTGGCTCTGTTGGTGCCTAAAGTGACCTTGTGTAGAAGCAGGAAGAATTTCAGGTCGGCAGAATGTAATTACTCTGGTTGGAAAGTTGCCAAGATTCTGGCATTAACATCCCCATGCCTCTAAAAAATGCCACAGGGCCAGAACTATAGATTTCTCCATGGCTAAAAAACAGCACTGGAGAGGTAGAGGAGCCTGTAAGCTTTGTGAGCAGCTTGAATTATTATATAGTGGGGGTTGCAAGAGCAGTTAGGTTTTCCAAATCTCTCTTTTAGCTTAAAAAAACATGACTAAACAAAAGTTAAATGGTGGATATTCCCTTCCACTCTCCATCCCCCACCCTTTCTTCTTTCCAAGAAAAGCAAGAAGAAATTCCCATAGGACTGCAGCAAATACAACCTGGTAAAATAGCACACACGGATTGTTTATCTTCCCCTCTTCCACCAGTGTCACTGCTTTTTGCAAATCAATTTCATTCAGGACAGTCTATAGCAGACAGAACAACACTCAATTCTAGCACTATCCTAACACCAGATAAAGACTGAGAGCTACAGTGGCCCCAACAAGACAAAGGTGAGGTTTTTTTTACTAAGCACCTCCTTCTGCTTTGTGACAGTTCAGAGGAAACCAAACTGAGTGCCCTACGCTTGGCCAAAGTTTAACAGGACTTTCTGTAGCACAAAAGGCAATAACACTATTGCAGAGTATTGAGTCCTGCTTGAATTCATTGGCCAGTAGAAACATTTTGTACAACCTGGGTGGAGATTTCCTATACAGGTCTTTAAAATCCAGGGGCCCACATCTGGTGCCAGAGGAGATGAAGTGACATGCTAGCACAACAGCTGTATTGGATTATATCCATAATTCTCAGAAATGTACCAAAACACTTTCCAGCATGTGAACGCTTGTGCTTCAGGATTAGTCTTGAAAAGGCAGAATCGAATTCTGCCCTTTCCTGGCACTCTCCCCTTGACCCACAGGGGATCAATCAGCTTGTGAGCTACAGATGAATATTTGCACACAATAAAGATTCTTTTCAGATACAGTATTTGGCAGGGGCTCATTAGAGGACAAAATGGCACTGATTTAGGCAAGGAGTGGCATTAACTTTTCTCCTTGCAAAAGGCAAAGGATATCAGTCACACAGAAAACAGACATGAAGTTCTGAGATAGAAAAGCCTGAGTGACTTTGAGAGCCCTATGGCATTGCCACACACTGCATGTGCAGCTGTGCCACGTGACAAAGTTGTGGCTGTGCGCTGTGATTTCACTTTTAGGTCAGAGCTGTGTCTCTTTATGTGACAGTTGTACAGAAGAGCTTGAAAAAGCAAGATGGAATAGTCACTGTTACAACTCTCACATCTTTCTTTTCAGATGTTGTTTTAAAGCCCAGGCTCTGAAAGAAGACAATGATGAAATACTTGTATTTTCAAAGTTAGCTTCTGTTCTTCTCTGCTATAGAAGAAAGTCTAAAAAATGCTGGAGGCCCAAAACAGAAGCAGCAGAACTTCATTTTTTAAGTGTCAAAATTTCTTGGTCTCATGCTCTCTAGCTGGCAAAATTGTTTGCAAGCCCTGGGGCCTTCTTCCTCAGGAGCTTGCCTGACCTGCAACATTTAAACCAACATGGAGGAACATATCCTTTCATTGCTTTCCTACAATTTTTGCTCCTATAATTATGCCTATTTTATGAAGGCTAACAAGAGAGGTGAATAGTCTAACTCTCCATGAGGGCTGTCTTTTTCCCAGGGGAAAAAATCTGTAAGTTTCCACAGTATTGTTGCTCTTGTTTGCACCTAAGGGTCTAATAAAAGTTAACCACTCCTGCACAGATTTTTGGTGGAAGTGCATTTGCTACTTTTTATAACAAGGAAAAACAGAAGCAGACTGCCAAAGAAACTCACATGACTGACTGCGAGTGAATCACTCAGTGCTATTTCTTGTGCATGCATAAAGTTTTTCAGTTCCAGCATGCCCAGTCCTCAGAGAAGGATCTCCCCCTTACTCTATTTTGACTCACTACAATTGCATTTCTTCTGTAGCATCAGCCCAAATTGAAGCCCAAACTGTTCTGCATGCCAGAGACAATAGTTCTACTGGACAGATTAAAAAAGGAAGTCATGAGATGTCTTAGATTATGCAAGGTGATACCTTGATGTAATACAGAAAACACCCCAAGAAGAGGCTTAGTGAAAAGAAAAAAAAAAAAAAGAGAAAAAAATAAAAAAGCTGGGAAAACTGACCACAAGCTTGTATTTTAGGCAGGGGAAGGGAGCTCAGCTGGTGTCATTCCAGTACATAACTTTGTTTCACAATTTAAAATGTGTTGTGATTGAAATAAAGCTGTCCATACAAGCATTGCCTGCCTCAGAGGTACTCTGTAATTCTAAGCCCTGCTGAGATTTTGTGCTCACAATTGTTTGATAATGCTCAAGCAACGTATCTGCACCCTGAACCACTGCAGGTACTGCTTTTATAAATAACAATTTTCAAAGACTTAAGTATGTATTAATCAAGGCGCAATACTGAATAGGGCAGCCTTCAAAGTATTCCTCAGTTCCTGAGGAACAAAGGCATGAAGCAAGAGCAGCAAGAAATCACCAAGGACTTCCTAGGTGCTCACTGTAAGGTCACTGGATTGCAATATGATAGTCCCAGTGGAACGTTAGGAAAGAGTATTTTCTTTTTTAGAATGACAACAGTGTAATTTTCTGGCCTCTCCATGCATGATTGGAGGTCTCGCATTTCTGGATGATCTGGATTAGTGTAACTTTAATCTGTTGCAGCATTCATTCCATCACCAGCTCTGGCAGCAATCCAGGCAGAGGACAGAAAACCTCTAACAGACTTTCTTTGGGAGCCTTCTTTTCCCTACCCACTTCACAGACATGATGACAGAGCTTTTTCTGACTCAGAAATAAGCCTGTCTTTTACTCCTGTTGGCTTTGAGAGCCTGAGATAGCCAGACAGGCATCTGCCACAGGTATTGTTCTTCTCACTTTATCATGCCACTATGTGACTCAAAAACCACAGAGTAGGCAAGCAGCAGAACCAGGAGGATGTACTAGGTTTTTTACACCTTCAAAGAACAACAGCATTAAGCAGATGGTAACCTTTAATGAACTATTTTATTTGGTTCTGGTTTGCATCAGTTTTAAGAAAAAGGTGTTAACTGCATGAAAAGCCCATCATTATATACTAATAAAATCAATACTCAGTTAAAAATAGACTCCACAAAAAATAGGCTTTCTTTTGGTCAGCCCAGTAAAGTGAGAGCAGAAAATGGAGCCCTGATGAACAAAACCTAGAATTGTGGCACTTCTCATGCGTGGTGCCAGACTAAACCATGATAGTTATGAAACAATCCCCATCTCTTCCTGCAGCCATCCACCACATCTCCCTCAAGTGGGGAGCTGCACCCTCACTGCAGGATCAGCTGCAATCAGGTGAAGTGCCATAGCAGCTCCTGTACCACCATCATGTATCAAAGTCAAGTTCACCATGTGTTTTTTCTTTTGCTATCTGCTGCTAATTATCAAGAGGTAAGATACTCCTCACCATCAGATCCTCTTGCCTACTCAGCAGAGCTGTTTAGGCTGGTTCAAGAAGAGAAGTTGTTCTCTAAGAATGTGAGCACTGATTTTTCTCTTCTACTGAGATCTTCCCCAGGTAACACCCCTGCAAAGCAACCATTTTGGGAAGCGACAGAACAGCTGAGGATCCTAATCAGTTCAGACATGTCAGCTTAATCTGTTGCCTATACACTACCTGCATCATCCCTACTCTGCAGCTCTTAGCACTTCTCTAGAGCATTGGAGCACTGACAGACTTATGAAGTGTCCTGCCTTAGGATGGCCTGACCAAGGCTCAGGATGTATAGCAGAGTGGGATGCTTTGTGGAGGCCCCAAAAACTTACACCGCTCTGTGGCTGCAAATCTTCCTAGCTCTTATTAAAGATTAGCCTTTACAAGTATCCAGTCCTCTCTCAAAATCACCCACCACATGACACAAAAAACATTATCAGTTTCACTCTAGAGTTGGGGCTGCTATGAACAAGCCCCTTTAAAGATGAATTTAAAGTGTGCCATCTGTAAATAAAGCAACCTGCACTTGTGAAGCCAGACATCTTCACTAGGAAGAAAGGCTCTTGAGTCAAAGGCAATAAAATATCTCAGTAGGACTGTTGCAGAGCTTAAATTCCCTCTTTGAAGTAGCACACAGTACTGTTGTTATGTGTGCTAATGAATAGCTCAGCATTCTCAGACTAGTTAGTTAAGCACTACAAGGAATTAGAAATGCCTTGTGCCAGCCACTCTTTTCTATGGAGCCACTGGCAATATTTTTGTAGTAGTTTGTCTCTGAAGCATTGGAAGTGGCACTGATGAGGCTTCCCAGAGAAGGAGGGAAGGAAGAAAGTGAAAGCAGGTGTACTGGATAAATAATAAAAAGCCTGCAATTTATTTCCAAAAAAGTTCCAAGATGCTGCAAATTTCAGCAGCAGCAAACACAGGTGTTCAGCAGCACTCTGAACAAGCACAAGCAAATTGGGATGAGACAGAGACATGTAGAAATGTGAGTTCCCTATTCCCTCTTACTTCTTTTGGTTATGTTCATCTGAAAAACTACAAAGGCCAGAGAAAGCAGTTAGGTATCTGTAATCAATAACAAATCAACTTTTTGAAGAGGAAACTTTGCACCTCTCTGCTGTGTGAAAAAATAATGTGTGGGACATCTTTCACAGGAGATGCACAGTATTATTATGTGGACCAAAGCCAGGAGTCAAAGCCAGGATAGCAGCAGAGAGAAAATAACTGTGATAAGCTATTAACAGCAGTTCAGTGGCTTCTCAGCTTAGCCTCACTTTTGCCAGCAGGAAAGGTCCTGGATACTACTTCAATGAACATAACTGCCTTAAGCAATGTAGCCTCATTTGAGCATCTGTTTCACCTGCTAAAGAGAAATGTTTTTTGTCGTGTATAGGCCTGAAGTGACAGCAGCCTTGAGAACACTTTCAAGGAAACTTATGGAGAGGGAGTCTCTTAAAAAACATTAAGGTCCTCTGCTTTTATTTCTGTATTCCAGATGCACTTCTATTTGTCCCCTAAATAAATCCTCACTCTCTCCATTCCTTGACTTAAAATATTGGTGCAGAAGTTCCAGTACCTCTGTGGATCATTGTAACTAGTGTGACAGCCTCAATCTACACATGGTGCCTGGGAATTCAGTGGCAGAAACAGTCCTGCTCAACCTCCCTTGGAAGGAAGCAGGCTCAGCAGCATTACCCTCTGCCAGCAGTCAAGGAACTCTGCTCTACCAGCTAACAAATGCAGCTGTCTTTTGCAAAAATTGACAAATCTGGGATGGGGGGAGATGGACACAGTCCAGACCCCATCTGTCCTCCTGGAAAACCCCCCTTCCCCACATGCAGATACCCATAACCCAGCTAAAGAAGTCCCCTTTAAGCACAAGGGACACCTCCCCAGCCTCTGCTGCCTGACAGAGCTCTGCCCATTACCAGCAGCCTGTGCTGTCACTGTCTCCCAAGTGGCCTGTGCAGACCCAAGTCCTGCCCAGAGTGCCTCTGTGCTCCATGGCAGAGAATACCTAACCCTGCAGCAGTACTGCACCTTAAAGCCTGCCCACTACCCTGCAGCCAGCCAACGCATTAACACACAGTGCTCCTTGAGAGAAACACAAAACCCAAAACCAACTCCCCTCCACCCCCCACACGCTTGTTTTTACTTACACTCTGATCAGTTCCAAGAAGTCTGTTTTTCACCCAGCATGCTGCTGTCAGGATACACACAGTCTCGCAGTTGACTCCCATTTGTCATGATTATTGTTTCCACCAAGAGAGATCCTGCCTTAGGAATACACATTAACTTTACATATCCAAACTCTCAGCAGCCTGACACACAGTAAATTAAATAGCTCACTAAGAGATGAAAGTCCTTTCCCCTTTTCTCACCTCTTCTCTCCCTACACATACCTTGTCAGGTCTTATTGCCCACTGGTGTCATCCACAAGCCAGAAGAATCAAATGCCAGCTCAGATGCATGTGAAGTCTCTGCCTCAGGCTTTTCTCTCTCCCTGCAGGTCTTCTGGGCAAGACCCAACTTAATCAGGGGTCACCTGTTCAACAGAATGGCTAAAAGCTCCATCTTTCTTCGCAAACATCACTCTCTAACACAGGACATGGTTTAGCCATTCTCTTTCCAGAAAATAAATAGAATATGTTAATAAGTGTCCTGCAGGCATCTACAAGGATGGCCTGTATTGTTGCAGTGGTGCTAAATTAGGACAGTCATAGACAGCCTCTAAGAAATACAAGGAACTTGGGGTTTCTTCCCCTCACAGTGACTACTGTGACTAGTTTTCACTGACAATTGCAGAAGTCAAATTAAAGAAGATGGCTGTTGTGTGAACTAGCATTTGAACTCTCATGCGTCTAATAAGTTCCAGCATCAGAAGCAGCTTTTCCTCTGGCCACAGCCTCCCCTCTTTTTCTTTCATACAGATTCTCTTGTATCTCAAATTTTGAGCATACACCATGGGTGTTGTCTTTAGAGTCATTCCCCATCATCTATTTTCAGGAAACTTACAGTAAGTCAGTAACTTTAAATGTATGTGTCAAATAAAATTGCTTTTGGCAAATAAATTTAGAAATCACAAAGAAAAAACCACAGACACATAAAAAAAAAAAAAAAAAGGATCTAACAAATGTGCACAAGCTCAGATGCCCAGGCATTGTTTCCTTAGAAACCAGGCAAAGGACAGCAAAATCCTGTAACCAACAGCAATGTCTGTAGCAAGGCCTCAAGACTTAATAGTAAATCCTTGTCCTTTAGAGTATGAGCTCAAAAAAAAAAATCCTCCCTCTCCTGCAGAGGGAGGATACAGCTGCAACACATGGATAGGAGTAGATAGTGATTGTGTTGTAAGGTTCAGATGCTAAAATTAATAGTGACAAGTGATACAGCTGCGAATGTGATAAATACCATCCTTGCAAAGGACTGGGGGGAGGCTGCTGCATTATCAGCACCCAGACTAAACAGAAAGGTTAACCAGGGAAAACATCTGCATTTACTATTCTATGGAATCAAGTCTGAATTTCAAAAATCTCCATCTCAATCTTAAACCAAGGAAGTGATTTCACAAAGCAAAGGTGTTTGATGGAAATGGGAAAAAAATGGTGTTTGATGTCTGCCATGTCTTTCAGTCCACCTGGAGAACAGCCCAGCATTAGCACCTACGTGTGTAAGGCTGTTTTTTGAGAAAAGTCCTTCAATCCAAATCCTTTGCCAAAAGTCACAGTAAATGGCACCAAAATGATTTTTGAGTGAGTGTTATATGGCTCGTTTCAGGTAGGGACAGTTAGAGTCCGAGCACCCTGTAGATTTCAAACAGTGAAAATCTGTACAGACCTTGTGTAGCACAGGAAACTGGTGTTTTAAGGCACATAACTCCAGTAACACTGCTCTAGAGCGTTCCAGAGAGACTTCTTCCTGCAAGGACTCTGAAGTAGCTTAGATGTAGACTTGTATGAGGCTGTGTCAACGTGCAAAGCTGCAGAATTTATTTGAAGAACTCCAAAACACAGGGAAGTCATTTTTTTCAGACTAGGTAGACTAGGTAGATAGTGCAAAAGTGATGCTGGTCCAAGGGAGATGGGGATCTTCTTGCCTTGTGGTACAGGTGGGGGAAATTGTCTCAGAAAACAGAAAAAGGAAAGTATTTCTGACCAGATAGGTCAGTTAGAGGTCTTGATCACAAGAGGACTGAGTGTTCATTCCTAGCACTCTGGGCGCTGTCTCTGACTCTGGATAAAATCTTAATCTGTGTGGTGGAGTGTGTGTGTACCTCCAGAAATCTTAACAGTAGCTGGAAGAAATTGGTTCTTCCCTTACTATTTCTTTAACTCAAGATAAGGTGCCTGGTTGTCTGACAGTGCAATCTTTGAGCCAGTGGAAACGGAAAAAAACCATGAAACCTGTTCACAAGCTGATTATTATGCAGATCAGCAATCATTATCCTTTCTCTCATTACCTCAAATGCTTTCTGCCATCTGTTGGTAACAAACCTGCATCTGGCAGATTACCAGAGGAGCCCTAATCAATGGGTAATTGGGGTAGAGGATTGTGTGGACAATCCTGGCAATGAAAGCACAGAAAAACTTAGAGTGGGAGAAGAAAGTTTGCCCATTACAAAGGTGAGATCCTACAGCCAGCATTTCTCTGCCATTCTGACATAATTCCTTCTAGGTGGGAAGCATGTGGAGGGGTGAGACAGAGATTTGTCACAGGCAATGGGATGAATTATACCAGCCTGTGTAACAATACCTCAAGCAAAAGGTTAATTCCTGACAGATTATGCCAGCAAGTGCTGCCAGGAGAGGCACAAGCAGAGCAAGCACAAACATGCATGAGTTTGCATTTCCACTGTTGCCTTTTAGAACCATCTGTTAATGAGACACAGAGGATGCTATGGACTCATTCAAGTAATGGCTCCTAATCCAGTCTCTTAGTGCCTTCTGATAGGAAATGCTCAAATATGTCCACTGCAGGTTTTCCTTCTCCAGCCATGCATTAAGGGTTCTGCTCCATTCCACATAGTCCCAAGTCTTGACTACAGCAGTTCAGATCTAATATTCACATTATTCCTCTGGCTTCCAAAGGAAACAAAGCTTCTAAAATCATATTTTTGGTGCTGAGCTCCCAACAGAGACATACTGACAGATTTTAAGTGAAATTTCAGAATGAGGCAGAGTTACCAGATTCTTACAATTTTTTGAGGGAAATGACATCTGAGTGGAACAGAGAAACCTAGAAAGAATCACCAGCAAGGGAAAGAAAAAGGGAATTTACTGCTTTGCATTCCCATTGTCAGCTGGCTGGTCTGTCAGCAAATGCTTTGAACTACTCTGCACATGAGGACCTGTCAAGCAGCCACCTCTGCTGATGTCCTTCTCTACCATGAGCACCTAGGAAGGAAGATGGAACTTCAAATGGCAATTGTAAAGATTTCTGTAAGAATCAGATTTTATTGATTAACCTTTAAAAGAATAGATCAAAACAAAATCAGTACAGTACTGTTTGAAAGTTCCACCCTTCTGCCACTCTCTAGATCCAAAGGAAATTATCAACCAGAAAAATGTTCAGGGCATTTGACTCTCTCTCCCTCTCTAACCACATTGTAATGGTGCTTGGGATGTCAAGATAGCTGAGTTTAATAATGACACAGTAAATCAACAAGGCCAAGTAATCTCCCAAAACTAGATCTAAGGGTGTGAAAAAGGTAGTACTTTTTTTCCCCTCAGTGCCTTGCAGGCCAGTGCAGTGCTATGCCTGTTTGCACTGGCCCTGGCAGCTGGGAAGGCACATACATAACATCTCCTGCCCTGACACCACCCTAGAAGGGTTGCATTCATTGGTACATGGAAGAAATCAGGAATTCTTGTAGTAAGAAAGTGGCCCAAAGAAAAGAAGGAAGTAGAAATCCCTATAAATATCCAAGTGCTGCCAATGCCCACGCATGCTGGGCTGGGATCCAAGCTCACTGTTTTGGGGTGATAAGAATCGATATTAGGCACCTGAACATAGGAGAGGAACACCAACACCCAAATTAAGATGTTAGTAAGACTGTGACTAAAAACCAACACCCTTGAGTGATCTAATATCCAGGCTGGGGTGACTAAAATGTGACAATGTTAATTTTTACTATTCAGAAGGACTAAAAGGAGACATAGGAATGCAAGTGAAAGTTGGTTTTAGAAGCATGTTCCCAAGAGATACAGATCTTATTTCCTTCCTGCTATTAAAGGAAGGGGGCCTTTGATATGTACTGGACTACATAAGGGCAGAGACCAACACCCCCATTTATTCAAATCCAACAACTTTGCTTTTTTTTTTTTGCTTTTTTTTTTTTTTTTTTTTTTTTTTTTAATTCAGTGTTTCAGGGACATTACTGCAATCTCCATCTAACAGCTGCAGCCTGCAACATGCTGCATTTACGTCCCCACTCAGAAGGCATCTGAACACAATAACTTCTCATAGGCTACCAACTTGGACTGCTACTACCAAAACCCAAGAGTTTTGTACCCCTTGTAACCCAAATTAGCTAACTTAAAACTGTCAGAGAGGGAACAAAAATAAAGTTGGTTGAGAGAGAATTGCCACACTGCTTTTTTGGGGGGTTGTTTTTGTTTTGAAAGAGATATTGTGTAGCCCATCTTGAAACAGGGAAGAACAATTCAGTCACTTTTCTGCAAGATCAGATGCCTGTTTGTCAATGGGAGGAATAGTTTCTCCAGCCATCTTGAACCTCCCATACTCACTAATAGTATAAGTCAGAAAGATGGAAGCACAGTGAAAAGACAAATCCTCTTCACATGTCCTTTGTGGCACTGAAAAAGCAGTAAAAAAAAAAAAACCCAAAAAGTCCAGACAGTTCTTCAATGTGACTATGCTATTGTGGGCAATCTCTGTAGACTTAAATCACAACCCTTGCTAAAACTGCAATTCCATTACTGTGCTACTGGGACATCTGAGCACAGCTACACTGGACATGCCAGAGGTGGCCTTAGTTCAGACATGACACTGCATTGTCGTGCTGGCTCCTCAGGAGTGACTCAGCTGTGCAAGCATCTAAGAGCATTTTAAAGATCCTGAGTATTTCCATATATACACAGTGTTGTTTAGGAAATAATCACCTAAATCACCTAAAATCCAGGTATGACAGCAGCCTCTAGGAGAGCTGTTTATATACCAGTGGCCCTCTTGAATCCAAAGTATGCTCTGTCCTACTCTCTCCTCATTTCACTGATAAAGGAGGCTTGTAGATCATCCTCTGTGTCTCCTGCAAATTACAAAATCTAAAACTCTTTTCCCTTCACAAACGTGTGATGCTCCTGTCTGTGACTCAGAAAAAAGCAGTACATTCTTCAGGAAAGAGAGACTTGCCAGAAGCAAGAACTTTCACAGTCTGTATTAATTCTGCTGTATTAAATAAAGATTGCAATACATTCATCACACTACCCTGGCACAGCTTTGCTCTGTATCTCATGTTCCATCCTTTTGAAATCTGAAACCCAGTGGGCCTCTTGTTACCTTCTTCATATGATTCTCTTCCTTAGTTTTCAAGCTTAGTGGCAGGGAGCTTCACCACTCCCCATGTATTAACCCTTCCTCTACTTATGTCAGAATCAAACAGTTCTTTGCTAAATCAGTTCTTTGCAAAGGAGGTGAAAAAATTAAGTGAGAGACAAAGGTGGCTGCTAAGATGGTGCCTGTCCCAGCAATAGAAGAATCAATAAAAATTATTTTTTAGGCACCACTCTTGACTCAGGGTCTCAAATGAATGTAGTCAGGTCAAGTCAACAAGTGTCCTAATTTCTGAAGAACAGGATAAGAAGAGAGCACTTTGAACTTCTGCCCTAGGCCCTAACTACAGATTTTTGTTGACCTACAGCAAGCATTTAACCTTGCTCTGACCTAAAAAAATGCAGATGTGCTGAAGGATTCACAGCAATATCTATGTTGTGTGCAGAAATTCTTCCTCTTTCCTCTTTTTAACATGAATTTCTCAAACTGTTGATTTCATTCAGAGCATAACCCAGGGCAGGACAAGATGCCTGGCAGGCTAATAATCCACACCTTTACCTTTAGTTCAGCTGCCACACCATCAAGCAAGCAACTCACAGCTGCTAAAACACCATACTGAACCACTTGATTTCATAAGTTACCACTTTCCAGGTAACCTCTCCATAAGGGTACAAGGGCTGTTCAAGATTTTTCTGAAAACTCCCTTCTGTTTCTGTAACCATACTGCAGAGAAAAAACAGCCTTCAGGGAGAAAACTCTGATTCTACACCAGCAAAGAAACTACTGCCAGAGTCCATTCTTGGTGCCTTCTGAACACTGCTGCACATTGTTCTACTTCTCTGTCTCCTAGCACTGGCTGTAGGTACAATACTAGGTGCATCCAGGAGCACAAGACATTTCCCAATCAACAGCCAACAACAAATTTAAGAAGATGCTACTTATAAACAGAAAAGTCCACATTAATTGATTTGCACCCACTCAAGTTCACAGAAGATGACATTTCTGTTCACCCTCCATTAGATGTTTCCTGTACTAAAATACTTATTGCTTTGGAAATCCTGCCACTGCAAGTCTTTGAAGCATAAATTGAGGATTACCATAAGCAACCTATCAGAAGAACATAGAAAGATGACATGGTCCTAATTGTTCCAATCTCATTAACTGAGCAAGAAGGTAAGTGTTTGAAACAGACTGCAGAGCATAAGGAAATGTGTTTCTCCCAAAAAGGCTGCTCAGCAGAATGTACCACTGTGACACAAATGCAGGTGTCACTGAGACAGCCACGCTGTGACACACAGGCAAGTATTCAACAAAGAACTGAGGCATCTAGGAGTGTAAGCCTTGAGTCTCTCTTTCCTCCTCACCCAACCACTGTTCAATTCTCTCAAACAACAGGAGCTCATCTAAATCTACAATCCTGTTATCAAGAATGGCAAAATATTGTTCAGCTTCCTATGGAATTTTTTATTTAGATCAATGATACCATTATCTTGATAGCTACTGTGAGAAAAATTGGACAACAGATATTTTGCTAAAACTGTGGTAGTTAGTCAAAGACCAATTTTCTACTACCCATGCTCTTAGCAGAGAATAAGTGTCTTGTTCACATGGTGAAAAACATGCAGCAGCCATCAAACACAGCCAGGGCAGCTGCTAATAATTGTCATGCAGAGTCTGTAGAAAAGAGTCCTCAAAAACTAATCCATCAGCCTTTGTGCTCCTCTGTGCCTGTGACATTCCTCAAAACCACACTGTGTACCTCACTTCTAATAAACATGTGAAAATAAAAGAGAATCTGTAGATAGGAACAACTTTTTTATGAACCCAGTTTCACAGCAATAATTTGTTTACTAGAAAATCTATTCAGCATGTACACACAAAGAGAAGAAAAAAGACTGTTGAATAACTGACTAATTGGAAAACACAGATGTCTGCTTAAGCAGAGTCCAGCAGCCTCCAAGTTCAAGCTGTGTTCTGAAGACCATGCCTCATGCCAAGTGACCAGCACATGGATTTAAATTGCATGAAGTAGGGAATATCTCCTTTTCCTCTTAGCCATCACCTACAATGAACCATTCAGGATGGATCATGAAATGAGGAGTAGGCTATAGTTCAGCTCCTCTGGAACAATTACACTGTAATAAAACTCTACCAAAAACTAGTATTCTCAGTTCAGATGAAGCAAACAAACCATATGTTAACAAAAGGCTGTATCTAATCCTCTTCTGAAGACAACACAGCAGGAACATATGAACCCCAGCAAAGTAGGGAAATGCCAGAATTACTACCCATCACATATCAGGTACAGCCTGTATGCCCCTTTATAAAGCAAGGGTATTTCTGTGGTGCTAGGAGGCATATGATGGAAAGCTCTGTGCAGTGAGACAGCCTGATATCACACAGACACAACAGTTGTGCTTATTCCCACACCTACCAAGCTCTGCAGCTCAGGTGTTGAATTAAAACAGCTCTCCCATCACCACAGGGACCTAGAAGCACTGCAGCAAGTCTGAACCCAATACAGACAAACTGCAAGTTGGAAACTCCTCTTCTGAGCTGCCCCTCCATGGCAAAGAGTGTATAGGATTAGTTATAGATGTACGTGTAACCTCAGAGTGCTCCTGTAGCTTCCCTGTTTCTAAGCAACCAGTCCTACTCAAACAAGCTGCCTCCAATACCTCTGGCCATGACAGAGAGGAAATGCCTGAGCCCCTTTTTCTGTCCCTCCCAACAAGTTTCAACGAGCAGATCTAACAAGTTTGTCTAATCCTTTTCCCCCTCCTTTCACCTGAAAGCAGCTGCAGGCCAGGTTGCTGTGAAATTCATATGCTAAATACGTAGCCTCATGCCTTTCCATGAGATCTGGGAGTGAAAAACACCAACAGTGACTTGAGGGGGAAGTATCACAAGTCTCCAAAATCATAGTATTACCATAAAATGCAAATCCCAAAGGGTTCAGAAGGTGTAAAGTCAGGACTGGGCATAATCAGAGATAGCAGAGTGTTTAGGAGATGAATCCATGCACAATTCATAATGAATTTAAGGAATGCTTGTAATGTCCCTCTTTCAAGCCCTAAGCTCTTTAATTTTAACAAAGTCCTTATTTCAAAGGAATTTTTTTTTCTTTATCACCTCAGTGTGAGAAGTACAGATCCATCAACATCACAGTTTCACTGGAGAAGCTTCCCTGAAGTCAGATACATGAAGTTTGGCCAAATTATTTTACAGAAACCACCATTCCCTTCCCCTTCTAGTGCATCACTTCCTTCATGTACAAAACCAAGACCCTGGACAGCCCCTCTCTGCTTTTTAGATGCCATAAGATTCTCTCATAAACACTATACATACCACAGTGAATCACATCTTACTCCATCTATTCTGGAGAAAAATACTTAATCCATCTCAACAGTAACAGCTTAAAATTCAAAAATACCATATCTTGTACATTTCAAACCTCAAACTTCACCTCAGCACACTTACTGTAAGTAAGAAATCTAGTTTTAGTCTGTCTTCCCACAGCTCAGTACAGAGCTGTTGGATGAAGTGAGGCAAGGAACAGGCTTCCCATGAAAACCCACTAGAAACTTTGCACTTGCAAACACAGACAATCTATATGTTGGCATTGACAGGGCAGGGGTGAATGGGAACTACCCATTCCAAGATATACATGCTAATACATGACTACAGTCTGAGTCAATCTACATCTTATTTTGCTAGAGTACAAGATGTACCTACTCCCACTTGCTGTTTTACAGGGATTATGATGCCAAAAAGTAAAAAGCAAACACACTAGCTTATCTGTTTCTGCAAGCCAGTGTCCAATGTCACATTGCAAACCTGGCTTTACTGGTGATTTTAACAAGACAAACTAAATGTGAACTCAGGCAACTAAGAAGCTGGCTTACACTCTGCTGTCATGAGAGCATGAAGAGGAAGCAAGCAAAGATGACCAGAACCAAGGCCACCAGATTTTGCAACTCCAAGCCCAGGGATGATCTCTGTGCAGTTCACTAAATCAGCCAGGTCTGTAGAGCACTTACACTAGAACACAATTAAACAAAAGAGGCCACATCTCAAACGCCATGTTCAGTCTCAGGTCTCTCACTACAAGACAGATACTGAGGTGCTGGAGCACCAAAAGATGTCCAAAGAGCAACGAGGGTATGGAGCACAACTCTTAGGAGTGGCTGAGGGGACTGGGGTTGTTTAGTCTGGAAAAATGGGAGGCTTGGGGGAGCCTGAAACTACCTGAAAGATGATTGTAACAAGGGGCCAGTTGGCCTCTTCTCCCAGGCAACAGGATGAGAGGAAATGGCCTTTAAATTGTGCCAGGGGAGATTAGGATTGGATATTATGAAATATTTCTTCACTGAAAGAGTGGTCAGGCACTGGAACAGGCTGTGCAGGGAAGCACTGGAATCACCATCACAGAAGGCATTTAAAAGGCACGTGGATATGGCATTTGGAGATGTGGTTTAGTGGTGGATTTGGTTATACTGGGTTTGCAATTGGACTCAGTGATCTTAAAGGTCTTTTCCAACCTAAATGATTCTACAATTCTATGATACTCATTTATTAACAGAGTAAATCCAGCTTTTGATGTTCAAAACATGAAAATCAGTCATCTGTGAGCTGAAATTGCCATTTAGTTAAAGTCAATTTTTTAAGCATCTTTACCTCCAATCCTTACACCAAATCCAAGCTACCTTACACCAAAGGCTGTGTCTCCAGCACCCAGCACACCCCTCCAAAGGCACTGGGATCCTGCTTCAGTTCCTCACTTTTGTGCCATTCTTCCTTCTGCTACAGAACGCTTTCAGCTGTCTGCAGCAAACCTCAGTATTTAAATGGACAGCAATGCCATCTAGTGGCTGGTTAAGAGTTTGCCCTTCTAAATTCCCAGCCTGGCCATTCATTTTCAGAAAGGAGACAGAACCCACCGCTTTCAGCATTTCACTTAGCTGCTGCCAGCTAGAGGAAGTGCACCCGAAATTCTCTACAAACTCTTTCAAAACACACAGCACTGTCTCCTGCAACTCAGAGCATTTCCCCCCATCCCTTGCTCAAAGCCTAGGAGAGGTCATGTAGTAGGCACACGTTTGCTCTAGGCCTTTCCTGCAAAACTGAATTTCTTCAGTGCAAATGTAGCTAGATATTTGTTCTGGGTACACAGGGCTGGGGCTTCCACTCACCCTTTTGGTTATGCTGTTCTTCAGCTGCATTAGGCTAAGTGGTAGGAGTGATTCACACAGACAAGGACAAAACCCAAGGCCACAATTTTTAACAGCTGGTACAGTTCATTCATAGCTTAAAATACATACAAAGGACTGCAAGTTCTAAAATGTAACTATGCTGAAGTTACAAGGAGAAAAGATAAAAATGCTATTCTGAATGCAAAGAGGAAGAGATCTTGCAGATTAGATTTATGGGAGAACAGTAAGCAGTTCACTTCCCTCTACCACCACAAACCCACCCCCCACCCCCCAAGAAAAAACAAACCCTCTTACCTTTTTCACTGAGTGATGTTGCAAAATTGCCAAGAAGCACAAGTAAATGGTTACTGAAGCGTTCTGAAGCATGTGACAATGTAAAAAAAGTTCAGAAGATACCTTTATGCACCTTTATGTATTACTGGCACTAGTCATTTAATCACTACTGCAGTCTTTGTCAGCAGTAACATTCTCTATAACATTTGACCCTAAATGATTTTTCAGTTAACAATGGGGAGGAAGAATGAGATTTATGTATCTGGTGCATGTGCCTACAGCCCTCAAAGAATACTGCATACTAATCTTTAAAAATACCGAGTTCTAGTTTTGTTAACTGAGATCTATTAATACCCATGACTGGAATCAGAGGTGCCTTTCCCCACCACCCAATCTCAGACAAAGCCTAGAGGGGTTTTTATTTACTTGCTATGCCTCATTTCCTACAGCTTCTTCCAATACTATGGACAAGCAGATCACTCTGCAATGGTCTATTTAGTGATGTGACTTCTCTAGCGCAAACAGGGAAAGAATAGTGGACTATAGTAATTCTAATATACCAGGAAAGCATCCTGTAAAAACCTAAAAGAGATGGAACAAGTGTTAAGAACACGTCAAAATAAAGTGAAATTATCCCTGCATCAGAATGAGCTGATACCCATGTTCTGCTAAAGGGCAGAAAAACAGCCTCTTGCCTTTGACCAGGAATTGGTTTGGGTGGGAGGCTACTGTTGGTTTATAATGACATGTACAACCTAAATATCACACTGCTTACAGGAAAAGATGATGATTCACAAGAGTGGCCAGTTGTAACAGGTTTAATGGTAAACTTCAAAAGACATCACATTTAGTTTTCATCGCAAATTCTTCTGCCAGACCCACCAACTTATTCAAAGCAAAAGTCTACGCAGAGCCAAAGAAAACTACAGCATGTGTGTTTTTTGAACCACCAAAAAAGTGCTTTCTGACAAGCCAGCAAACACACAACACCAGGTGGTAATGGGGCTGCCTACCCCATGGCTCCACCAAAGAAAAGAGGATCTTGAAACCTCAGGTCTTCCTACTTTCATACCTGTTTTTATTACTCGTGTCATTTCACACTGATAAAATTCATTCGTTCCAGGCTGATTCTCCCAACAAAAACATAGATGTTCTTCTGAAGTTCTGAACTCAGAATTCTTAGGTCAGATCCTTGAGGAAACGAACACATATTCTCCTACAATAACATGAAGACCCATTTCTACAACCCTTCGAACAGGGTAAGTGGTTAGGAGATTGAGAGAGATATTCAAGACAAGCACACATATTCATGTGAAAGAACTGAGGTGGTTTTCAGAAGACAGTATTTTCTATTGCCTTAATTACAAGAATTGTATTTTTTCTTTTAGAACATTCAATTCTTCTGTCAATTACTACCTTTGTGATTCAGTCCCAAACAGCAAAACCTAATTAAAATCTTGTTTTCCTAAAACAAAACAAGGAACCCTTGCTAAACTGTTAATGACAATTTTTTCTTCTCTCACTCACAACATAGTGATTGCTACCTTCTGGGAAAAATTTTCCAAGTTGGAGCAATAGATAGATGCATTGTCTTGCAGCCATCTCCAAAAAGTGGAAGGCAAAAGACTGTTTAGGCACAAGGTACTAGCTTCAAAGGGCAAAGCAAATTTCACACCAACAGATCATTGCTGTAGACTACCCTTGAGCAAACCTCTGACTAGATCTTTAGTTTAATGCTCAAGTGCAGCTGGAAGAGAACCACAGCAAGATATAAAAACAGACTGTGCTCCTGCTTGCAGAGTGTCAGCTGAAACCTTATTACTGCATCTATCAGTTTTGGTTTGGAGGGAAGAGAAAACCAAGACCCGCTATACAAAGGCAGTTATAGCAGAAACAGGATGGAAAGAGGAGTGGTGAACAGGTATTTTGAGAAACAGTACCTACAGAAAATCCAAATGTGTCTGGTCTCATGCATAAAGCTTGTGAGAAAGAGAATTATACACCTTGAATTGCAGGCAAATTACTCTTGTAATTTTCCTGCAAAATTGTATAATTGAATAATTGAAAATTATACACATTCTTGTATCACATGGTGTAGAAACATATATTTGTGTAGCATGATGTTTACAAAATATAAATATGTAAGAGCTTCTGTCCTTTCATGTTCTATGTATGTGGTTATAGACACAACAAAAAGGAAACAGAGGGCAATTCTAGCTTTGAAAATGATGAACGAAGACTACACTGCTTAGCGGCCTTCACTACCCTTCTCTTTCAGCTTGCCTTCACAAAAATAAATACCACACAACAGGGCACATAAATCACAGACTGCTCCCAATTCCTTCTGTTTCTCTTTCAGCTTGTCTTCACAAAAATAAATACCACACAACATAAATCACAGACTGCTCCCAATTCCTTCTGGACAACAAGGCACTCCATATAGCTTCACACTGAGAACCTCAGAAGAACTGCAAGCAGAAACATCTGCTGAATATATTCCAGTAGGTTAGTTCTAAGTATTGTTTAAGTTCTTAGACAACCACAGCTGTATCTCCCCACTTCTCAAGACAAGTTCTCCCTAACCATGGTAAAAAGACTGCACTACCCTTTGTTTAGAGTTGCACAGAAGTCACTGTATTCCTGCTCCTGGAGGTTATATCCCCACCACAGAAGCTTCACAATTTGTTTGGCAGTTGAAGGTTTGGAAAATTACAACCAGCTTTGCATCTCCTCTTCATACTTCTGGGGATCAATAAAAGGCTTGTCAATGGACCGGATCATCAGCTCACCACAGTACACACATTCAGCTGCCACAATATCATCAATGTCAGCTTTGATCTGTTCCCGGCTCTGCTGCCCCTTCCCCAGGCTAATGGTGTCTGCATCCTTGGGACGATGGTGGCTCTTGGATGGCTGGCTGGTAGCTGCCAGTTTCTTCTGAAGATCTTCAAGTTTTGCCTGCTTATAAGCAGGAAGGTTAGGGAAAACTGCTTGGAGGAGACAGTCATAGTGAAACATGTGACCACACAGGAAAAGGTAAAAAGGACGGTTTAGAAGTGGAAAGTCACAAGCAGCACATTTTTCCTGAGGCTCCACAGAGCCATACTTATTTCTCATTTCCTGGATGTCCTCTCGGATCCTCTTGGCACTCTGAGTGGCTTCCTCCATCTCCCTTTTCAGCTCCTCAATGTGCTTGTTGTAATCCTCCAGGGAGTTACAGATTGCCTCCTTGAAATGATCAATGGTGACAAAGTCTGGAAAGAATGGCAGCACATCTTCAATCTTCAGCAGAGCACAGCTCGAGAGGCAGGCCATTGCCTTCTTGACATCTTTCTCTTCCTGAACAACATGGCGAGCAATCTTCAACCACAGCTTCTTCCGGAGTTCCTCATCATCTTCAGGAAGATCTGCACAGGACTTGGCAAGATCAACATCCACCTAGAAGTTGGACAGACAAGGAAACAGAGTTAAGATTCCCTCTTTGTTTATCCACCATTCAACTTCAAAGCCTGCTGTCCATTTTAAGAGGCATTTAGAAAACCTGTATTGCTATCTTATTGCCTAGGACTGCACTACTGGCCTCTCCTTTTTTCCATGGCAAACACCTCTCCTCTCCACCAGTACTCCTCACTGAAGCTCAGCCTGCTACCCAACACAGAACAAAGGCCAGCACAGAAAGGGCAAATTCATGTTATATTATCTTTGCTGGCCACACATTTCACAAAGACACAGCAATTCCAATAGGAAAAAAATACAGCATCTCCCTGAAGGTTAGACTAAGCTGACAAAGCTGATAATTATCAAAGCTAGGAATAGGTAATTAAAATCCTTAACAACAGCTATACAAATCTTGCATAAATGTAGATATGTTAAAGGTATTTTATGTCAGAGACTGAGCTTGAGACAGATAGTACTCTTCCTTGTACTTTCCATGCCTCCACCCTCAGTTATGGCTTGTCAGTCAGCTGCCTACTTGAAACAGTTGTGAAAGCACAGAAAAATGTTAACAGAGCGAGGTCTTTCTTCCAAGCCTCAGCTGCACCACTTTGATACCAGTGAGTCTGTCCAGCTCCTCTCAATGCTCTGCTGTTCAAGGTAACTTGAAGAAGCTACATTTCCACGTATCACGGCATGCACAGATACACACGTACCTGTAAGGCGAGATCCACAGCCTCCTCATATAATTCCATCACTTTGTAAATATGGACGCATGCACGGTGGTGCCCGTGCTCTGCACACAGGCGCAGTGCATACTTCAGGTCGTAGTGGATCCTGTTTGGGTTAGTTCCTGCTTGCTCCAGGTATGACAGCAGCGAGTCCGGCCGACACAAAGCATAAAGAGACAACAGGTAGTTGTGAATGGCTTGCTGGGTTTCCTCCAACTGGTAGACACAGAACTCCATATATCTGATGGCTTCATTGATCTGCTGGGTGCTGGCACTCTGGCTGTAGTTAACAAGGGCTGGAATGAGGTTCCTGGCATCCAGTCTAGAGCCCATAGAAATCCAAGCGTCAACGACCTTCTTGGGAATATGCTGGATGAGAACCGGAGAGAACTTGTAGAAGAGTTTCTCGTCTCTGTGCCTGGACAGCACATTTAGAGCCTCATCGTACTCGTCATGCTGGCAGTGGTGAGCTACTACACGCTCGTAATCCTGCATGATGACTGCAAAGTAGACCATGTGCTCTGTGTCGCCATGGCTTGCCAACAGCTCATAAATAGATGCCCGATTATTAAAAAGACAGTCTTTGTTTTTAGGACTGCTCAGGAAAGTGCGGAACTTCTCCCGCGTATCCAAATAGAGATTTCGCTGTGAGGGATCTCCCTGCAATATGCCCAGCCAGTTCAGGTACAGCTCTGTCAACCACGTGGTCAGCAGAGTAGTCTGTGTCTTCTCCGAAGGCTTTAGGTTACTCAGCTTCTTAATCAGAAACTCCATCAGGGCCTCTTCTTGCTTGGCTTCAATGAACTTCAGAGCAATTTCCTCAAAGTAGTTCTGGGTCAGTGCGTAACATTTGGCACTGTCCAGATACCTCTTGTTTTGGAAGCAGTGCTCTGCCTCTTTGGCCAACACAATGTCAAGACACTCTGGACGGTCCTTACAATACTCTTTTGCTAAATCAAATTTGTTCATATTCATATACATCTTCCACACATCTCTAGATTCCCGCTGGACATGGTAGCGGAACACTACTTTCTCAGTGTGGATCCATATCTGCTGGACTGTGGGATCTTTAATCATGCGTGTCAGCAAGCCAAACTTCTCCAGGAACGGATCCTGAAAAACAACCTGTCCATTCAGAGTGCAGACAGCCTTCACCCGGTCAGGCAGCAGTAACAGAAAGTGGAACTGGGTAAGCACAATGGATATTGGCTTGTTCACAGTTATGTCAATATCAGGAGGATAAACCCAGACCCGTTCATCACTCAGAATTGAATCAGGACGACTGTAATCCAAGGTACCATACAGAACACCATTTCCCATCATCCAGGCAAAGGAGCGTGGGTTGGAACGCAGTTTTGGCGTGTAAAAGGCTATCTCGCTGAAACCCAAGTTGGCTGGAAACTCCCGAAAGCTGGGCAGATGGTCAGCATGCACAGCAAATATGGAGCTGAAGCCTTGCTGCTCCGTCCCTTCAGGCACTTTGCCAACAAACTGAAAGAGTCTCTTCCTAGTGGTGGCTATAATAAAAAATTTCCCTTCTAGCCCTCGTTCGATTTCCAAGCAGCAGACTGGGGCAGGTCCAGATTCCTCCTCCAGAGTGTAGACCTGTCGGAAGTACTGGTCAGGGTTAGTGCTGAAGAGGCTTCCTTCGCTGACAGAGATTTCAGCCTCATAGATCTGCCCCTGGGATGTCCCCACCAAGATAGGCCCTGTGTTGGTTTCTGAACCAAGAAATTTGTTCCAGCCCACGCTTTCAATCAAGTGTCCTTTCCAGCGGGAGAGTGCCCGCACTTTCTGAACACTTCTGTTCAGGTAAAGGCATTCGCTGGTGTTCAGAGCAATCAGGAGATGAGAGCCTGCCAACAGCAGAGGGGTGTGGGAGGGAGAAGGAGAGAACAAATCAAGACCGTGCCTAAGCAAGCCAAATTCCTCAAGCTTCTAATCCCAACATTTGATAAACTCCAATATCAACATACTTAATCCAAGACTTTCCCAGGCATTCATGGCAATGTGGGGGACTTCCATGCTGGATCAGAACAGTAGTCCATATGTTGCAACGTTAAATAACTGGTACCAGATGCTTTAGCAAGAAGGTATTCTGTTTCAATGAATGTGCTAAGGATAAACACTTCTCAGAGTTCCCTCCTATCCCTGGCAGCTGGCAAGAGATATGAGCATCTCTTTCCAAATTTTTGTTTAGTTTTTTTTAACCAGTCTAGGCTACAGTGAACTGCAGATGTTTTATGGCCCTTTTCAAAGTTCCTATGTAAACCATACAGCAGAGAGTGACTGCAAACCTTCCTTTGATTGGCTTTAGCCTTGCTCAGAACACCCTAATTGCATGTGCTCATTTCAGAGTCCGAAAACACAACACCGGCACAAGCCTGTGCTTTGCTAATAGCAAAAGGGCAAACCAGTGGGCAGAGGCCCTGGGAAAGAGTCTGGCTCCTGGAAGATTGATCTGTTCTCCTTATGCACAAAGCAGAAAGAGAACTCCTTCACCAGCACTTGCTCTGCTCACTGTCTGTAAATATCCATCACCCACTGCCTCACCTGTGTGGTCCAAAAACATCTTGTAGACTTTGGCTTCATCTTTGCGTCCCAGCTCTACCTGATTAGGTTCATCTGGCTTCCCAAGATCAATCCTGCAAAGAGAAACCATGGAAGTGTGCTGCCAACAATAGCTCACATGCCTGTAACTCTTCACCTGGTTTTCATATTGGACTCGCGGCTTTTTATCCAGTTTGCAAATGTAACTTCTCTAACAACTTAGAGGAAAAAAAAAAGAAGGCAGGGGAAAAACAGAGAATAACTTCAGGATTAAGCATTACCTGAGAAGGGTGTCTTTCCCAAGGCTCATACAGAGCTGGTTAGAGGAGACCACTAAGCTGTTAATTTTCTCTGGAGGAGCAAAATCAATCCTCTGCTTGTTAAATATTGGTGTTTCCTTCTCCAGTCGTGCATTGACATATCCTGGAGAAAGAATGTGAACACTTAGAAACTGAACAAGACAAAACCTTACAAAAACAACAACACCAAACTACATCAAAATCCAGACTAAAAGACTAAAAGTGTCCTGCTCCAAGTTTTACTGAAAAGGAAGTCTGCTCCATGATGCAGGAACACAGAGGAAAAAAACCCTCTAATTCCAGCCCCACTGATGTTGAAAAAGACAATGTAGTAGTAGAAAGCAGCCTGCTACTAGTAGACAAACCCTTTAATTGTCTGTTCCACCAATGCTTTCTCCTTGCCTCTGCCTCACCTCTAGACCAGCCACAGGATCCTTAAAATACACTTTTCCCAGAAGAAAGATGCACATGCAGGAAGAGACAAAGCAACCACAACTTGAGTAGGCAGCCTTTTGCTCGGCACATGCTTTTTTCTTACACACTGATCCACACCTTAAACACTACCCATTTATATAAGTGTTCATTCCTTTATTTCCAGTTAGGTAGAACTGACGTTACTCTTTTCAGAATAGGGACCTGCAATGCCACAGTTTAAATTTGCTGGTATGAACTACAGTTCAAAACACGTACAAAAAGCTCACAAGGTACAGATTCACATGATATCACAGCTAACCAATAAATACCTATTTATATATATATATATGAAAGGGAAGGATTACTCTGGAAAACCCACATGTTACCAGATCATCAAGTCACATTCATCCAGGTAACCTCAAGTTTATTTTCAGACTGCCATCTGGCAAAGCAAGGCTTCCTCAGCACGAAACTTAGAGGCAGGAAGGAAAGAGAACAAACAGCACCTTTGTACAGAGGTAAGTGTTTAGAGTTAAGGAGAAGCTGTTTATGGTTTAATTCCATCACAATTCAAGCCAAAGTATTGGATTTCAGCATTCTGGGCTCTTTAGGCCCGTATCCATTACATTTATAACACCCATAGGATGGGTCCCCAATAGGAGAAGGATGAGCTTCCTTAATACACAGTTCTCTATAGAAAGGAGATGTCTATTTTATAACATTCATTCCTTTCAAACAGTCTCCTCCTTCATCTTGTCCCTAGTGTCCTTCTTCTGCTTCATCAAGATTCTACTGCAGCATTTCACACCCTGATTTCTGGGCAAAGCTACCTATTTCCTCAGACCTTTTAATGTGTCCAAAGATCTAAGATCACCAGTATGATGCAGTGGATCAAAGTAGGCTTTTCAAAGCTGGAGCTACAGTACTTGAAGTTCACAATGCAGCAGGACTTTAGGCTGGACACAGAGTCACTGCTTGTTTATCTGCAGCCTTGAGAAACAGTACCTGCAGTTTAACAAGCACAGGGAACAACTCCCTGAAACTGAGGAGTAAGTTTCAAGATCTTCCCATCTTCCAAAATTGCAAACCTAGCCTTAAGGACTGCTTTCAGGAAGGTAACTATTGTATCCTTTTACAAAATAAATTGACTTAAACTTCAGATTGCCCACAACTTTTACCAACCCAAATTTTATTAAAAATTGCCTGTGTGGCTGCAATAAAGCAGTTTCCCAAACTTCCTCTTCCAATATCAACTGTGAGCAAACAGGCAGATTTCTCAACTCTAACACAGCCATGACTGAAGACAGTGTTGCCACAGTCAAGAAGAAAAGCTGAGTCCTGGAAAAATTATTTTCCATTATACGGCTTGTACTAGCACTGCTCTGCACAACACCTATTCAGGCCACTTATTCTGTATCTAACATTGCACAATGAAATAACCATGCATGTCAAAACAAACAAGAGGAACATACCTACTTCAGTATCTAGACTCAGAGTAACTGTGTCAGTGCATTTATATTCCACAGTATACACAGCATGACAGAATTTATCAATTCTTAGCACGTGTATGAGCCCAACAACCTGGTTTCCTCAAAGGTTACCAGTGGGCAACACTATACAAGGAAAAAAACTTGAAGGAATGTGTCTATGTATTTCCAAACTTGTAACCCAAAAACACCAGCTCTGCATAGCAGCTGGTACTACCATGACAATACCAAGTAGAATTCTCCCATAACCTACATTTCTCTGCCACACTGAAAAAACATTGAGAGGTGACATCTAGTAGAAAATGGTTATTGAACCTAATATATCTTGAATCTGTCATGGAATAATAATGGAATAAATTTCTCTGACATGAAAGAAAAAACGGACTGGTCATCACATCATTACTTTACACTGATGTGACACCGCGCTGAACAGTACAGTAACCAAAGCCTCACCTCCCTTGACAGAAAAGCGTAGTAGTGATACACACTGCTCTGTTGGTCACCTTGCCATGGTGCAGTCAGCCTAAAGGAACCACTCCAGAGAAACTCACTCCTTGCTAAACTGCGCCTGAGTTGGGAAAGGAACTCCGCGCAGGAACAGCTGTGCACGCATCCATAACAGAGCAAAGCACGGCTTCCTGAGAGAGGGGCAGAAACGAGAAGCCAAGCGAGGGGGTGTCCTGCAGGCGCGGGCCCAGCTCGGAGCTGCGCAGGGCTGGCTGTAACCCGTGACCGCACGGGCACACGCTCCGCTCCGCGGCCCACAGCCGCCCGCACGGAGCAGCGCCGCGCTGCCGCTGGGCCGGCCTGCACCACCGCTCTGCCCAGCCGGGAATCGAGCGCTCCCCGTCCCTAAACACCTCCCACAGCAAGCCGTGGAAAAAACAAGCCGCGGCCGAACGCTTTGCCCCCCACACACACAGTGACACACCTCTTCCAGGCAGCGCAGCCCGGCGTGCCCTGCTCCCCACCCGGAGCTGCCGCCTCGCCTCCCCCTCTCAGCAGGAAGGCCGCAGGCGGGAGGCCCCGGCGCGCACGTACCGGAGTGCGGGATGCCCACGCTGGCGCGGCTCTGCGGCACGGACACGGAGCGGTGCAGGGAGTCCTCGTACTCGTCCAGGATGGACGCCATGGCCCAGCGCGGCCCGAGCGCGGCGCGCTCAGCTGACCCGCCGGACGTGCGCCTGCGCATGCGCGAGCGGGGTCGGCGGGCGGGGCTGCTGCCTCGCAGCAATGGCGGCGGGTGTGTCCCGATCCTCCTGTCCCCGGTACTCCTGTCTCCGACACTCCTGTTCCCGGTGTTCCCCCGGAGCTGGCCGGTCGGCCTGTGCCCATGCTGTCGGGCCTTGGGCTCCGCGCGTTGCCCACCGCTTCTGCTCACTGCCGCCGATACCGAAAGGCTTGTGTCGAATTAAGAAAGTCGAACTAAATAAACACTCGAATAAACAAAGTCGGCATTTTTGTACGCCAGTAATAGCCACAAGTTCCTCTAGGCGGGATTTACGCTCTGGGTTAGTTGTCGAATATAACAAGCAGAGCCATTGCGAACATCAAAACTCGGGTTTGGCCCCAAAGAGGGCTAAAAGGAGGTGGGGGCCGTATCCCACATTTGAGGAGAGCCCTCAGATGACCGCTGGAAACCGTTCCCTAACGCGTGAGCATGTGTAATAACAACGGCACAATTAATTAGCATACGTACAAGGCTGCTTGGAAATAGGTGTAAACTTCTTGGAATGTAAATACATATTCATATTAAAAAACCAAACTGCATATAAGCAATAGAAGTGTGAATCTTGGTGTGCATAACAGGCAGAGAGACACCCCCCTCCCCTCCATTAACCTGGCACTGTGATAAAGTAGTGTCAGCTTTCCAGCTCTGGTTTGAAGGTTTTCTGTCCCAGTTTTCAGTGACACTGTCCTGTTGTGTGCAGCTACATGCGCAAAAAATTACCTCATTAATGCAGCAGTGTGCCCTACTAGAATCAGTCCTGATTGCCAGAGCAATTCTACTGACTGCAGCTAGAAATTGTCTGGTTTAAAACACTCTGTAAAAACTCCGGTGTTGTGGCTTTCATGTAGCACTGGGTGGAAAAATCTTGGCTTTATCATTGGAATGATCATTGAGGCACAGCGTAAGGGGAGCCAGCACAAGGCGGTCCTTGAACTGTACTAGACTTGCTCTGCAAGTTTATCCCAGGTTTCTGTGTCACTAAATAGCATTTATAACCTGGAGTTTTCTTATGTTCTGGTGTGCCAACAACAGTTATTTACTATTTTACCCTCTAGCTTAAACTAGCAGAATTTATAACAACAGCATTAGCAAAAAGACTGGTCTCTTACACAATCCTTTGGGTTTCATCCTATATAAAATGAACAGAGATGTATATGTGTACACTCTGTGTGTGCCATACACCATACTGTGAGTATACTATATACTGCATATTAGATGCAAGCTTCACTTTCTGGAAGCAATGGGGAAAGGTCTCTCAGGGTACAGGACAGCTTGCAACAGGGAGGGATCCATTACAAGACACAAGAGGTCTTCCCAAACTTAGTTTGCACATCAGGTGGCAGTGAGGCACCACAAGCAGCGGTTGCATGTGGTTGGCTTCTCACAAACAAAGTTGCACCTCGTTTTTCTCTGCTCTTACTGGCCACCGCACCCTCGTACACCAGGGCTGTGGTGTGCATCACTCAGCCTCAGGCCTCCTCCCCGGTGCTGAGCCAGACAGGCAGGTCCCACGCTCGCTGGGCTCCTGGAGGCTCCCATGGCACGCCTCCACAGGGTCACCTCTGCCTGCTTTGCTAAAAACAGAACATGGCTTTTGCTGACCTAGCCTGCCTGCAAGCACCAGTCCCAGCCTCTGCTGTTTACCCTCTTTATGTGGCAGCTCTGAGCCAAAATAGCAAAACCACATTCTTTTGCTGTCTAATCATCCTGATCTTCATAAGCAGCGACTGTTCTCTTTCAGCATCTCAAAAGGCACAAACAAATTACATTAGGTTTAGGGTAATGAGGTAGGAAGGGACTTCTTGACTATCAGATCCATTCTCCCACTCTTGCAGATACCACATCATATAGTCCTTTCTCTGTTCCTGTCAAGCTCTGTCTGATAGTGTGGGTATTTTTTCCCCTGACTGCCCTAGCTCATACCTGTTCCAAACACTCCCATGATTTCAAGCTGTGATTTCCAGTCTAACATAAGCTGTGGCTAGTCTGAATCCTTTTGTTCTTGTTCAAACGCTGGTCTTTAGTATACAGGACATTATTGAGCTTTCATATCCCCTGCAAAAATTGTCACCAATCATAGCCTTCATTTGGATGTACCAAATCCAGGATTTATCAAACCAAGAAGTTCTTGACTTCTCTCAAAAAGAGGAGATGGTTATTTCCTTGGAGCATCCTACAATTCTCTACATTGGTTGCAGCTTCAGCTCATGTTTATGTCAGGGGGTGAGCATAGCTGACCTCTCATTTGAGATGAGGTCTCCCCCGTTGCCTTCAGCAATGATGCTTCTACTTTTTCTCTTTGTAGTAATATTTTTAGCAATAGGAAATGGAAAGGTTATTTGGTAAGGGGGAAATAAACTGTCTTGAACTATATGTGGATATTAGGGTAAGTTGACATTTGTGCACAAACTTCTCAGTGTGCAGCTTGGTGGGCTCTTTCCACTCAAAGCCCAGATCAGGCCATGTTTTATAAGTTCTTATTTTTCTTGGTCAGGTCTAGAAATGGAAGAGATTTTTGTTCTCATTCTGGCAGATATTATTGCCTGTTAAGGCTAATACCTCATGAGAAAGAAACCTGTCTGATTTTAATGTGGTTAAATTGGAAGCCAGATTTTCACCTTATTTGGAAATAAAACATCAGCCTAAAGTTAACCCAAGCCCACAAGCCTGCTCCATCCGTCTGCATTATCATCTGCTATGATTATTTAATTTACAAACATGTGCAATAATTATATCCCAGTGCTACATTTACAGATTTGGCATTTTGAAAAGAAGGGAAGAGCAAGGCTTGCAGATGAAAGATTTATCAGCTCTTTGATTCACCAGGAATGTGTGGAGAATCAGATGATTACATTTTGTGTGTAGCAGTGGTGTAAATCTATAAGAGGGACTTGTGTGAGAGAATTTTGGAGATTTTGGTGATATGTTTGGATTGGAAACCTAAATCCCTGTCTTGCTTTCGTATGGCTGTAGTCACAGCAGCAATTTGCAGTAATTTTGACTTAAACAGTTAACACTTTCTCCAAGCTATGGACGCAGCTATCAACAACTAGGTGTTGCATGGCTTGTTATTCTCCTCAAATGCCTAGAGGAACAGGTAATTTTAGATAACTGCACTGACAAACATACAGTGTGTCCAAGGTTCAGACTCCCAGCAGATAAACCCTGTGTAAATCTGGGCTTCCTCAATGCTGTCTGTGTCACTCCTGGCTGCCCTGTCCAACCCCTTGGTGCACAACAGTGTGTATACGACTGCAGAGTGAGACAGTTCATTGCCCTGCGGCAGATGACTCTGTGATCCATGATCTAAACATGAATGCTGGTGCAGAGGAGAGGGCAGGAAGATGTGGTTGTAGAAAAAAGTAAGGGCAGAATCCAGTGACACAATTGAAATTTGAATTAAACCCCGGACTTCCTCACAGATTTCCACTACAGATGGTACTGATCATCACTCCACCTCACTGTATATAGAATATTCCTTCACAGTGATCAGCATAAAAAATACCCTATATTCTTAAAAGATGTAGGCAAATAGGTGTAACTCCCTAAAGGCACCAGCCTCCATAAGATACCAACAAAGGTGTAGCACACTTCCAGGCTCTGAGACACCCCTGTAACTGCATTGAGAATAGTGCTGCAGATATCTGTATCTCCCACTCAATCAAGAGACCTTGCCCCAAGAGAAGGAACAGCGTTTGTGCGTGACCTTTTGATTGCTGTATACAAATTTAATGCAGTAAACAGAATTACAGTGGCTGTGTGCCCTGGGTATCACAGTTACCCATGAGAACCTGAACTGGAACCTACACAGGGAGCCGTACAACAATTAGAATTCACCCTTGAAGAGATCAAAGCTCAAAATCTTGCCAGAGCCCGCCTCCTAACCATTAACCAACCTCCCAAGCTCTTCAAACCCATTGTCAGAAACAGACTCCTGCAGACCAGTAAAGGCTGGGTGGAACTGTATCCTGCCCGAGCAGCAATTGCAGACCTGCAGACCGGGCTCCCCTGACACTTTGTTTTCCCACAGGTGAACTACCAATGGCCGTTGATGCCGCATGTGCAATTCCAGAGCAGGCTGCCCTTTGTAAACCCACCGAGTGCCCCCATGGAAACCCTAGGGCGTAACCCATGTGTCCTAGAGTGTGAAAAAAGCAGGATGGGTACATGCTTTTGCAGTGAGAAAACCTTTTTCCTATCACCAGCACCCTGTGGCTAATCCCTCCGTTTTGATCCTCAAGGGAGATCCATAAATGATAAGCCTGAGAACTGAAACTGATAACTTGGCAGAGACAGTGATCTTAGAGCACTTTATGGTTTTCCGATCCCTCTTAAACCCAGCCCTTCACTGTTTAGTGTTAACTACCTGCCTTTCCTTGTTTCACAGGGGGGATAGGAACTTTATCACCTTTCTCTTGCTAATTCCCTCACCCATTCCTGTTAAACGTTAGCGCCTCTTTTTGGTGTAAAACGTCCGATTGAGTGTGAGTGACAATGAAACTGAGCTCAGACCATTGTCTTCCACCTGTCTTTAGTCTGAAATTTACTGTTTCAGATTTAAAGAAAGTCTTTGAACGCCTTAAACTTTGCCTGTTCTTCCACATTCATCAGTTGATGTGTTAAAATACGTACTTTCTCCAGCAGATGGCAACACACTTCTAAATTATTCACAGCATGTCTGAGAGGTAGGACTAGTTCCTAAGCAAGTCAGGAGATGAAGTAGAGTTTGAGAAAGGGACTTAGTGCAATACGATGCTTGTCTCCCTTTGGAACGTTCAAGAAAATATTTTTGAAGCTAGTGGCATTGTTATATCACTTAAACGTATTCTTTAACCTGAAAATGTAGTATAATACTGTTCTTGTGGCTCTTTGCCTCTACATTTAACCACAGTGGCAGTGAACAGATGAACCAGAACCCCTCTGTCCATCTCCCAGGCATTGCCTTTATTTCCAAAGAGCAATGAAGTAGCTCAGAGGCCAGGATAGTGGGAGCTGTATTCTAACACTGTTTCTCTCTATTTTTGTTTGTTTGGGGTTTTTTGGGGTTTGTTTTGTTTTGTTCCCCCCCCCCCCCCCCCCCCAAAACCGGTTGCAAAAGCACACATCTCCAGTTCACAACAGAAGTATCCATTAGCTGCTATAGAATTGTAAAGCATTTTTATTGCTGGAGACTCTGGAACTATGGAGTTCCTATCAATCAAAATCTCTATAAAGGAAAGTAAGTACTAGAATAATTCTTTCTTGGATTTCTCCTGTCATAATTTTTCTATGAATGGGTGCAGCCTGATGTTTCACTGACTTTCTGTTGTCTGTTTCTGCCTCTGCGAAGTTGATAGCAAATGATACAAAGAAGCGTTTGACATCACTTACTGAAGGCTACAAGGAAGACAAGGCACACCACAAGGGAAAACCAGGCTCGGGCTTTTGTCTTCACCCTTTTGTCTGTCACTCCTTTTAAGTGGTAATTATAGTTAGCCTGATTTTTCCCAGGGAGGAAGCACACTCAGGTGCATGACAAACACTGGGTGACTCAGAACTGGTTGTGTCATTGCTTGCAATTACGAATTCGACCAGCTGGGCAGCGGCTGTACCTCGATTTCTTCAGTGTCTCTTGACATCACGGGATCCAGTTTGCTCTGGCACCTGCACTCCAGTTTAGCCCCCCTCTCAATCGCGATTCCCACCCACCTGCCCTGTGCGTGATGGCGTTGTCGCTGTTCTCACTGTGCCCCCCTTTCTCATTGTTTAGGTTTCTCTTGTGCAGCGCTGTGAACAGACTCAGAAATGGGATCCCAGGGCACCATTTGCTAAGAAGCCATATGGAAAAATGCAGCCCACTTGGACAAATGCAGGTAACGCTGAAGGCTGTTACTGTCGTGTGAGGAAGGGCTGATAATTTTTTTCTTTTCCCTTGGTGAGAAGGGAGACATCTTATTTTTAAAACTGCCACATCCCATAACACAGAATGCTTTTTCTGAGGCAACGTGAGTAATTTGCTAGGCTTTGCAAAAATGAGAACGGCTTCCACTCTGTGAGTTTCAGACAAGACTGGGAAGCAGAATATCAGCCAAGGAGGCAGAAAACAATGTTGTCAGAGGAACAGAATACAAAGTTGTTGGAGGTCAAGTATTGCTCAGGAGCCACTGAAAGTCAGGACCACTATCTGCTAAAAAGCCATGTCACCATTTCCCCGTATTATAATACTGCACTTCAGAATGGAAATTATATGGAATAGTTTCAGCTGATCTGTAGTTTCATCCCCACAAGTTTCATCCCCACAAGCCCACGTGTCCTCCTCACCCAAACTGGCTTATGTACTGTTCTTGATTTGGTCCATAGGTGGACTTCTCCTGCCACAGCAGCAGTGAGAAAAATTATTAGAATTTATAGAAATAGGCAGGCAGGAAGCATCTTCCTCTAAATAACTGGGTTTTTTAATAACAGGACTTTGTACAGATGTATGAAGTTTGTTTAGTAGTGACAGTCACACACTGCCTGAATATAGAAATCTATTTCCACTGTAAATCACTTTAATGGAGCAGCTTTTCTGTGCAGCCTACATAGTGCAGCCCAGCTGAGTAACAGCTAAACACTAACAGGACCTGAAATCTGTATTTGATCTGCCTGGAAAGAGTTTGATCTTCTGCACTTAGTTCCTGGATAGGAATTCACATAATGAGAAATACCATCATAATTTGTACTAATTATAATTCCTGGGAGTGAGGCCAAATACAGCCTTGCAGACTGTGTATTTCCCACTCAGGCACAACTGATTTTGGCAGAGGAGCACGTCAGGCGAGCAGCACTCAATGGGGCTCTCCTAATGTACCTGCTGCCTCCATAGGCAGAGTAGGCAGTCCCCAGAGCTGTTGGTTCAGCCGCTCTGGGAATGGGACAGACTTTCACTGCAAAAAAGCCAGACTGTGCAAAAAAATCTAGCAAAGCCAAAATATCTGACTGCTCTCTGCATTGTGAAACTAAATCTGCACCCACTGTTAGCTGTCAGGATCAAGACAAGACCTTTCTCTGTCTCAAGACCTGAGAAACGAATCCATGGGAGCGGCCCTGTTTGTTTGCTTAATCACTTTGTTTAAATATAGATTAAAAATCACTTAAGCTCATTGACAAATTAAGTGTGTGTCAACCAACTGTTGTCAGAAAGTGCAAGGAAAAAAGAGCATAGTCCCAGAAGGAAGAGATTTTAGGAAAAGAAAAAGAGAAAAAGGGCTGGATTGGAGGAGTGGGGCAACAGTGTGTCTTCTTAAGGGAGATACATTCCTAAGCAAACAGCAAATAGGGAACTTGAACTGTCAACTTCTCTTCATCTCTTGTCCCTGCCAACAGTGAACAATTCAGTGAATAATCCCTCATCTACATTCATTTCTTCTGATTAAATGGAAATGTCATAGTTCACAGAAAGTCAGCCAGAGTCTGAAATGCACTGGGAAAGCTTTGTAAGGTCCTTGCTTACTGGGCTGCCTGTCCCAGCTGCAGTGCAGCGTGTCCTTGCTGGTCCCATTGGAGGCACTGCCACACCTCACACACTGCAGAGCATGGCCTGCCCCAGTACATTCTGCCTTTTCTGGAGAAGTTCAGCTGTCACCTGGCTCTGAGCTAGCACTGAAGAGCATGGCACTGGAAAAAGCCAGTCTGATGCAAGCCAGTCCCTTGAGATAGCAGTCACTTGCGGTAGCAAGACTACCTGGCACATGTTTTAGCAGCAGCCTAGTTCTAATACCATCCCCATTTTTTGTAGCTGTAGAAATTTAAGGCTGTGCTATGTGTAAAATCACATAAGGAGTTGATTAAAACGAACTGCTAGAGAACACTGCAGAGGAAAAGCCTTCTTGCAGTTCTCAGGAAGCTTGTTGGCTGTCTCCAAAGAGTGGACATGCTTTGTCCACTGAACCTGAAGGGTTGCAGTGCTTATGACTTTCTGTCACTCACAGAGAAAAGCACTCTAGACTGTGCCTGACTTAAAGATTTCTTCTCAAGTTCAACTTTGGTGTAGGTGGAACACCTTTGTATCTTTCTCAGCATGGATGCAAACTGCAGCAAGGCAAACTCATGAACTGCTGATCAGCAGCTACTTGCAGCAAACCTGCCTAGTGCAGACAGGTCTGCCTTGCTGAGAGGACCGTGGAGGACATCATGGTAACTAAAGGAGTGTTGTTCATTGATAGCCTGAGCTCCTCCATTAGGAAGCAGCTCCACATTCAAAGCTAATGTTGCAATATTGGGTATTTCAGGCATTAATACTTTCCCTCCAGTGTTTCCAATCACTTGGAGGTGCTACACTGGCGTGCAGTGATGGCTGAGATAGTGTGGCTGTATCTCTCCTTTTAAGTGGTGTGTTCCCACTGCTGTGTTTAGTCATACTTCTTTAGACGGTGAGCTCCTCAGGGCAGGGATGGAGCCGTCTTCTTAGCTGCCAAGGGCACAGTGTGGTGTGTGAGCTACCAGAGGTGAATATGAAAAACAGGCAGCAGACTGGCAACTCCTGCACTTGTCCATGCAGCTGGGAAAATACACTTTGTGGCTTTTGCCAGCAGGTAGCAACAGCTTGGCTGGGCCCCAGCAACGGCAATCATGTAGTTAACAGATGTGATGACTTTTGGCCATTTGTTTTATATTGTCCTGCACAATACTGACCAGTACTGTTGGTTTTACTTCTGTCCTGATTTCATGGCAGAAATCACAGATGCCCCAAATGGCACAGTGGAGCTGCTTCTTTCAAAAAGCAAGCAGGGGCCACTTGGATGGGGCGCGGCTTTCCTGCGTGTGCGCGGCTCAGAGCACGGCGTGGCACCTGCCGAAATTGCGAGGGCAGGCGCCGCTCGGGGGCATCGCGGGGGATGGGGGTGCAGCAGCGGGACCCTGGCCCGAGGAACGGCGGCGGGAGGAGCCGGGAGGAGGCGGCCGAGCCGAGCCGGGCCGGGCCGGGCCGGGGCTTCTTGGGCCCGGCCACCTCCCGGCGGGGCGGGACAGGGCGGGACTAGGGAAATAGGGGCTGGTTTTGTGCGCAGGGTGGCAGGTGTAGTGATGAGGAACGAAGCTCGGCGGGCTGGAGAGGGTGGCCTCGCACGGCAGCTCCGACAGCAGCCCGTTCTCAGGAGCATGGCAGCGGCCCCGCCGCGCCGCTCCCCGCGCTGAGCCCTGTCGAGTCCGCCGTGCCACCGTCAGTGCCATTGCCATGCCTCCCCAGGAGCTCCTGGATTACGCGCCCGCCCTGCGGAGACACAGCCCGCCCCGGGGCAGCGGCCCGGAGCTGGGAATCAAGTGCGTGCTGGTGGGCGATGGCGCCGTGGGCAAGACCAGCCTGGTGGTCAGCTACACCACCAACGGGTACCCCGACGAGTACCAGCCCACCGCCCTCGACACCTTCTCCGGTAGGTGCCCGCCCGGGCTGCGCGGGGCATGGGGCGGCCGGGAGGATCGGCCTGGAGCGGCGAAACCTCGGGAGGAGCGGGCTCCCGGCGCGGATGGAGGCGAGCGCTCCCGGGGCCACGGGCTGCGCCCCGGGGGCTCTGCGGGCACACAGCCCGAGGGGATTCCTGGCACTCGGTCCGAGTCCCTCCGACGTTTTGTGAGGTTCAGCAGGTGGAGGTCCTCCGTTCTGCAACTATGTCGAGTTGATTTGCAAGTTCTATGAACTTGGGCACCTTCCTGGTTTTGTGGTGTTGTTATGACTACATAGAAGGGGGCTTAGTTTTTTCTTTACTGTTTGTGGTGGTTTTAGCTTCAGAAATAGCCTACAGTGTAACGCTGTGATTTTAGTTTTAACTGATACTCAGGAAAACCATACTTTTCCCTCCATGTCTGGTGAAGTTAGCATTGAACAGAGATTGTCAAAAAGTTGACGAGCTTTATAAGTCTGGCTAGAATTGCAAGCTGATGAGCTCTCATTTGTTTCCACTTTTGTAAATGCTATCTTTGTTCTTGTTCTACACTCCTCTTCCTTTGGGCTCCAATTTCTAATATAAACCCCAGGAGAATACAAAGCCCTTTGAAAGATTTCTTATCTTCATTTGATATGAAGAAACACAGCACTACTTGACAATGTAGATTGGTAGATTAGAGATGTGCTCAAGTCAGACCAGGAATGAGACATCTAATGTGTCATAGTCTTAGGGGTGCTTAGAGGGAGTGTTTTGTTTGAATGTCCCCCCCAGTTGCTCACTCTGAGAGCTGTTGACTTACCTTGACCTTCTCCAAGCTATTCCACTGTCACTTGAAGGAACTGGACTGGGAACACGCTGCTGTTCATGGTCCAGAAACCCTTTGTGAACAGATGTAAGGAATCATGAGCCCTCCAAGGGAAAGGTTACTGCTCTCTCTGCTCTCTTTGCATTAATGTGTATGGATTAGACTAAGAGAGGCTTAACATTACTGTAGCTATTAGACTGCACATTTTTGGAAGGGCAAATCCATAATAAAATGGTCCAGAAAGGTGAAGGAGAGTGCACAGACTCCTTGATTAACAGCAGATATTCTGAAGATAGATGCACATAGGTTTAGTTCCAGTCTGGATGTCCCAGTACTGAGTCTTCAGTCCTATGAACCTTCAGAGGTTCATAGGATTTGTAACTGATAGAAATCAAAAGCTTCCCTTCCCACTCCTACTCTTACACTGGAGTGGCCTGAAGAAAGTCCCTTCCTGGAGTCAAATATTATGCTTCAGGATCCAGCTCAGAAATTTCAACCCAATTCCTTCCACTTTTGGGGAATACCTGCCATTGAAACAGCTGGCAGAACTCAGCAGTTTAAATTCTAACCTTAATCCTGGTCATGGGTTTGTGATACCAATAACAAGATAGGAGAAGGTGTTGCATTATCAGGGGGACGACTCTGGGACAGTGACCCAGCCGCACACAGATGTAGTCTGGCTGCTACCTCCTGCTGGGTGTCGCTGCCAGCTAGAGCAGCCTTGAGTGAAACGCGTACCCGGTGACCTTTCTCCACCAGGCTATCCTGTTCTGCCAGCCCCTTCGCTATTGTACCATGATCCATCCTCATCCTGAGGGCGTGGGCCTTGTGAGGGCGGTATTTGTAGGGCTGTTGCAGAGTTGCTAATGTAGCCCAAGCTAGCAGCAGATGGGATGAAACTTTGTGCTAACGCTGGAGCAGTAGGTAATATGTGTGGTGAGTTTCTTCTGAAGATGGCCAGACATTTCAGAAATGCTAATTCCTTCTCTCAATGCACTTGTGAGACAGAGAAAACCAGATACTAGAAAGTCAAATGCCTGCTGTCTTGCAGATCAAGTCAGGATCTAGCAGGTTCTTTGATCAGGAACAGGTTTCTCTTCCTCCTCTGGGGCAAAGATATGGTAACAACCCAACTGTTTCCCAGTCACACGGAAGCAATGACTTTCAGCTATGCTGCGAGGAGTGGCACTGTGGTGGACGCACCCACCTCTTCATTTTTCCTCCAGTCTTGGCCTCCCACCAAACTTCAGTTCTTTTTGTCTGTGTCCCCCTCTTTTTTCCCCAGACTGCTTTCAGGGAGGAGTGGTCTCCTTCAAAAGCCTGTGTTAAACTCTCTTGTTTCTGTCACTTCTCACCTGATAAATTATTTCAAGAATCACAAAAGATTTATCCTGCCTCTGGTTGGGAGATTTTTGTTTGTTTGTGGGGGGCTTTTTTGTTTGGTTTTTAAAAAAAAAAAAAAAAAAAAAAAAAAAAAAAAAAAAAAAAAAAAAAAAAGCCCCCCCCCCTTGTGGTTTTTTTTTTTTTTTTTTAAAGAACAATAAGGCCTCCTCCCTGCACACAGCAGTGGAGTTTTGCTAGTTCATATCAAGTGCCAGCCATTGGCACCTTAGCCATGATGTCTGCCTCTATTCACCCAAGCACAGCCCCATCCACCTACTTTCAAGTGATTTCCAGCTCCACAACCCCTTTTTCCCTCTCCTCCGTTGGTAGCCTAATCTCTGTGGTGTCTATGCACTTAAACATCTAACAGTTTCATTGCTGATTGCCATCAGAGGTCCTGCCAGCCCTCAGTCTGAGTCAGCTGATACCACATGAAGGCTTACTGTGATTAGGGAGTGAAATGGGAGCAAACCTTACATGTGTAACTCAGCAGTTTTTTGGTGTGTGGATGGTCTGAAAGGGATTTCACTCATCACTGTTTCCTTAATAGTTTCTTCATTACAAAGGTGGGGTTTTCCTTAGCTAGGACACTCATGTAACATTTTTTTAAGGCCAAATTTCTGGTCTGGATGGGAAAAAACTCCAATAGCTTGTTTGATGGAGACTGAATTGAATTTTCTTGGCCAAGAAGATAGGAGCAAGTTGCCGAAGTTCTCTGGTTTTATCCTTATCTTTTTTCTTGTGTTGTGGAAGGAGAACAAGAAGCTCCAAGGGAGCTGTTTTGCTAAGGGCTCTTCTTGTCTAGAGGAGCAGTTGTCCAGTAACGTGGAACTATTCTTTCAAAGTTCCTGAACAAAACACCTGAAAGCCAACAAAATCAGGTCTGCTGCAGTTCTCTTAACGTTTCCAGTGCAAGCTTCCATAGTCTTGGTGAGGTTTGGGAGGATGCTCAGCTAGGAGGAGATGTGAGTGACTTCAGTGATTCTGTTCAGCAGGGTATGAAGCAAAGTGCTCAGGAAAAGCCTGTATGAGTGTGTGTGTGTGTATGCTGGCCAGCTGCTTTAGACTCATCCTTACTCTCCTTCTGCTACAGTGCAGGTCCTCGTGGATGGAGCCCCAGTCCGAATTCAGCTGTGGGACACTGCTGGACAGGTAAGCTCTATCAAAGCAGCTGTCAACTCTGGTCCTGTGGGACAGGAATTGTTTTCTTTTGTGGAAGGAGGTGTTTAACTGGGAAGAAAGGAAGTGCACTGGTCCAGCACCAGCCATTTGCTGGTATGGCAGTCACAGACAAGGGAATGACAGATGCCCTCAACTCTGAAACTTGTGTCTGAAACATGGCATGGCCACAAAGCCAGTACAATGCCCTGCCTCTGTTGTTATCCTAGCTAACTTGTAGAAAAGCTACTGCAGCATCATGCTGTTAGAAGAGCAGTCCAGTGAAGACTTTTTTTTCCCCTCCCTTTTCTGCAGGAGGACTTTGACTGTTTGCGCTCTCTTTGTTACCCTGACACCGACGTCTTCCTTGTCTGCTTCAGTGTGGTAAACCCAAGCTCCTTCCAAAACATTACAGAGAAATGGATCCCTGAGATACGAACTCACAACCCGCGGGCGCCAGTGCTGCTCGTGGGGACACAGGCAGACTTGCGGGACGATGTCAATGTCCTCATCAGCCTGGATCGCTACCACGTGAAGCCCGTGCCCCGGCCTCAGGCAGAAGGTCTAGCTGACAAAATCCGGGCTGAAGCCTACCTGGAATGCTCAGCACTGACCCAGAAGAACCTTAAAGAAGTTTTTGACATGGCCATTGTCAGCGGTGTTGAGCACAAGGCACGTCAGGAAAAGAAGATGACTGCCAAAGGCATCAAGACTCTCTCTAAGTGCCGCTGGAAGAAGTTCTTTTGCTTTGTCTGAAGCTGCTTTGAGGGAGGGGAAAAGAAACACCCAATGCCAGTATTGGCTCTGTACCTTCTTGGAGTGACTGCTCCTATGGCCCCAGCAAGGAGGGTATGATAAGCTGCTGGGCTTGGAAACCTGTCTCTTGCTGGGTACAGTATCAGATGCCAAGGAGACATGAACTAGATTTCCATTGTGCTGAGATGTGGAATGGTCCAGGCAGCTGTAACACCTGCTAGACGTGTCTGTAGTGTCCCAGACTAATGGGAGCCTTTAGTACATCAAGACTCAGTATCCCAGAACAGGCAGGTTCCTTGCATTGTTCAAAATGACCAGTTTTCTGGTTGAAGCTCACACACTTTCAGAGTTCTGATGCAGCATAATAAACATGAGGGACTTCTGAAATCAGCCTGTGTTTTGGCTGATTTACAGGCGTGGCAGAGAGTAGGGCAGGGGCAGTTACATGCAACTGCAATGTGGTCAGGCATGGGGTGCAGAGTTTGTAACATGAGGCTTGGGTTCCCCCTCTGATTCCATTTGCCGAAATAGGTAGAATTCACTTGGCTGTGAAAAAGCAGCACTGTTTCTTAAAGGCCCTGTACTAGGAGTACTCTTGAGAAGTTATTTCCTAAATAAAGGCCATTAGCAGGCTGAAGAAAAAATGCACTGGGAGCTACAGTAATACTTTGAGCAAAACCTTCTCTGAGAGGACTCTCTAGTCCAATGGGTGCAGGTGTTACAGTCCTATCCTAAGAGGTAGTTGTGGACTTGGAGACCAACTTTGAAAGGCCTTTTGTGTGTGGTGTTTCGAAAGAAAGAAAAGGTGAGAAAGAGTGAGGTGTGGCTCTGTCTAGCAGAGAAAAAACTGTGTCAGCAAAGGGTTTATAACACTACCAAGGGGTCAAATGTGGATGGAGAGAGAAGGAAGAAAAGGAAGCAAACAGAAAGGAGAAAGATGGAATGAAGAAAGGTAGCTGGAGAAGGAAATAAGAATCAATGTTGTTAAATTAAAGTTGTGATTCTACTTAGTTGAGATGCTAATATGCAGGGTAACCTTTAGTAGGGACCTGAAAATTTTGCTGGTGAGATGAATTTCAAAGTAATATTGTCATACATTTAGTTCTGAACCAAAAGGAGAAGGTTGTAGTGAGAGAGAGTTCCTCTTTATTAGTAAAATAATTCAGATTTACAGATCATTTCAGATCTACACAGAAGAATGGAATTTACCTTGTACTGTTCTTCCTAAGGCTGCAGAACAGGAACAGAGGACTCAGGGCTTCTTTATGCTTCCCTTTTTTAGAAGTCACTGCTTGATCTGCTGAAATCAAAAGCAAAGGAAATCCATTAAGTTTATGCTGGAGAAAATAATTCCTTAAGTTTCACTCCCTTCCCCTCTCACCTGTTTCTCGGGGAATTAATACCTCAGAGAGTCTATTCACATTTTCATATATTTTATTACAGAACTTGCAGTGATTTCTAAATCTTCTTTTGCAGAGACATTTCATTTTGGTTTATGTAGCAGAGAGCATGACAGGTCTGTCAAGCAATGCTTTTGATACTCAGGGGGTTCTCTGCATCTGGCCACAGCCCATCACTTTGAGGACACTCTGGAGTAATGTGACAGAAAGAGAAATAGCTGTGGATGGTTTGCCCTAGACTAAAAGCAGGCAGAGGTGAGCTAGTGAGCCTGTAGCAAGGCAAATGTGACTAATGCAGTCTGGCTCCAAACAAATGCCTCCCAACAGCTCTCACAGCCAGCTGGTTTTGTAGTGCAGCTTATGTAGTTCCCAGGATGTGAGACAAGACTGCTGTCTCCCTGGGCAGTATCGCAGGATGAAAGAGGTGAAGTGTTCTTGGGAAGGGAAGTGGCCCACAGCCTTGGAGCTGCTGCTAGGGTAAGGCTCAGAGACCTGAAAAGGATGGTGCAGCAAAATGAGCTGAATGTTGAAAGGACTCCTCCAGCTGAAATGCCATTTGTGTCCAGCGAGGAGTCCTAAGAGATGGTGAGCACAGAGACAGTAACTAGGAGTGACGTGTCTGACACAGGTCTAGGTAGGACACCTGACAAAGCTCTCACTCAGCAATGCGTCCCTGTGTGTGTATCCTGCCTGTACAGGCACCTTTGCTGTATCTCTAGTTCAGTATGTCTGTTGGGTCTTTACACATTTCTTTAGCCTGTGAGACCAAGGGCTATGGTGTGACCTGCCAAAGAGCATGCCACATCCCTATGGAGCAAGTCCACAGGTGGAAAGAACACCAGCCTCCTTCCTGCCAAGGACAGCAAGGGTTGTCCTGCAGTAGCTTGGTATGAAACAGGGGTTATTTCATTCTGGAAAAGAAACTGTACTGAGAGCTACTTTCATTCTATGTGATTGTGTCTAAAATTTGTTCAAATAAATTTTTTTAATGTCCACAATTTGTGTTTGTAATTTCATCAGTGCAGATTAAGTTGGGCTTTAATATGGAGAGGGAGTTACTCCATTTTACTGACAAAAAGCATAAGAGGAAAATAGCCCCACTTCTCACTCCATGTCCTAACCCCTACTAGCAATGGTAAAAATCCCCTCATAGTTAAAACTTTCCAGGTTCCTCCTGTTACCTCAGTTAATCTTTCAATAAGATTAATCACTCCATATGGAGGCTGCTGAGGAGGATGGAGTAGCAAACATCCAGGGCTTTCAATGCCTCTCCCCAGAAGCCACTCTCCAGGGACCAGTCAGGAAGCCCTCCCAGCACTCACTGAGCCAAGCCCATGCAGGACTTGCATTTGGAGCCTTAATGACAGCATGCTGCTCTGTCATTAGGGTAATTTAGGACCAGCTTCACTTAACTTACCTTGGCAGTTAAACACTGCTCAAGTGCCTGTGCCACATAGGATGCAAAGGCTCCATCCAATATGGCTTGCAGGACTAACCCTTTTAGCCCTGTCTTCAGTATTACAGATAGGTCAGAGCTCCTGCCTGTCCAGATGTGGGGCCCCATAGCTGCCCCAGAGTCAGAGGGCTGGAAAGTGAGGTTGCTGAGGAAGAAGTGTGGTGGTTCAGCAGAGCTAGGAAAGAAAATGGACAAAAAAAGAGAGTAGCAGAGGTAATGGGCAAATTCAGAAATTAGAAGGGAATAGGAAATCACTACCAATAAAACATGATTTGGGAACTTGTGTTTTGGGTGAGGAGGTTGTTGGGGTTTTTAGGATTTGTTTGGGGTTTTTTTTGTGGGGGAGGGGGCATGGTTGTTTACCAAGTCCGCAATCACACTCTCCTTCTACAGACCCACTGTTTACTAGGTGTAAAGTAACCTATGCGAGTATTTGGAGCTGGCTCCCAGCTTTGTAACTTCCTGGCACTAAATCTTACAGAAGCACCTGTGAATGGAAATAGCAGCAAAGTGTGAATTAACTTTACAGGGAGTGAGTCATTTCACTGAGCCATATCCTGTCATATGCACAATAAGCACTCTAAAACTCCCTGAGATCCGTGAACAAAGCTGAACTCCTGGGTGTGGGGAGGTGAATCTATCTCATTAAATGGAGTTTCCTACCAAAGCCACCTGAGGTGTCTGTAAAGCCTTGCTCTCATCCTCTTATGGTGCAGTACTGGATCTGTGCTACTACTTGGCTTTGGTAGAGTCTGGGCTTGTTTCTGCCTTGCAGTGCTGCTTGACCAACCTGTATTTTCAGATGCTGCTGAGAGCACAGGGGAGTTCCTGGGAGACTGTTGCTAACACAAACCACCCCACCAGGCTGGGTGAAGCCAGCCCAGTCCATTGCTAGGCCAGCACAGTTCCTCACAAGTGCTGCTTACTTTCTTCCAAAAAGGATCCTTATGATTAGTTGATCTGACTTGCTCCATAGCACAAAGCTCAGCAACAAATGCTAAAAGCACCGACATTCCTACAGGGTAGAAACTCTCTAGTACCTTCTTTCTTGCTCAGGGCTCTGACTTGGATCCTGGGTAGCAGACTCCTGCATATCCTTGCATCCAACAGAGTAACTAATAAGGAAGACTGTCCTTCTGGTACTGGAGAATGTGGGGTGAGACCCAGCTTAGGTAACAGTACAGGTACACACCATGTTTTGTAAATCCACACAAAGCCAGTGTGCTTGCTGCCACTCTCAGCTGCCATTGCCAAAGGACCTGAGCTTGAATATCAGCAACAGTAGGGACACAGTATGGAAAGGACCCTTTAGTTTCCTTTTTCTGTAGGTATCACACCCTAAATGGGCTTAGCTGTGCCAAAAAGGTTTCCAGCTAATAACACTTTCCTCAGCTTCCACTGAACCCTGACTGGGCATTAAACCCCAAAATAATTCCAAGATTCCATCTGACTCAGCACATCCTCCTTCCAGCACCAAAAGGGCAAGTCTGAAAGTCCTTCTGGGGATCTTTATCCCCTGTAGGTTACATCCTATTTATTTTGAAGGGACAAGGCTGAACTATTACCAGGTCAGGAGCTGACATGGCCCAGCAGGCGAAACCCTGCTGAAATGCAATTACCTCGGAATGGCATCCTCCCCCCATTTCCTGAGAAGGTGTGATTACATTAACAACCTTATCACTTTCTTAACACTCCCCAATTTAATCCTCAGGTGCTAACTGGCTTTTTCTTCAGATTGCTCCAAGTTTATCGTTATTTATCAACTAGGCTCAGCTTGGAACCAGGGTCTGATTTGACTTTTCTCAGCTGTACTGGCAGATAGGTAAGCTGCTTCAGCTTTGCTCTTAATGCATTCCTGCCCCTAATTAGGGCTAGATTGGTCCTTTCCCATGGTCCTTTCTGCAGTCTCTCAAAGAGCAGCGTGGGAACACCACACGAGCAGAAGGGAGCAGAGGCACTGCTCAGACAGATGCTGTCACCACAAGGCATGTTTGTTCTCTCACAGCCTGTGTGCTTACTGAGGTGCTGCTCTTCCATTCTGATGAGAGTCCTTTTTGCCCAGGATGCTGCTCTTGGCCATGTGGTCTGCTTGTACATCTTGAGTCTGCTTTACATCGTTGCCTCTCTTTGACCGTGCTAAATAACTCTGTAGTGAGCCTGGTAGATAAAGCATTTTTCCAAAGAAACCACTTGAACTTTACATTATGGCTCTAAGACTGTCCTTCCTGTAGTGGAGAATGCTGGTTGAGACCCAGCACTTGGTCTGCATCTGCTCCCAGAAAAGGAATCAAAGAGCTGGCCCAGCTGGCACCTGGGCCTCCTGGAAGCTGCTTACTCATGCCTCTGCAGAGTCCAGCCCTGGGCTCCCCATTCCCACCGTATAAATACAGCATTGTACTTGCAAAGACCTATTGCACAAGAGGGCAGGGTATGTCTCAACTTATCCCTGAGACAGGTTCCCTCTGCTGCAGTCCCACGTGATCCTCGTTCCCAGGGTGACACCATGCCCTTTCCAGTTCCCAGACTGAGCTGCTCGGCATCCAAACTTGCAGGACTTGTTCTAGAGGAGCAGGAGGAGATGTGGGTCCCATCCTCCCCCTCCAACCCCTTATCCCCAGCACTACCCCTAGGGCAGTGTTGTGAACTGAAATACTCTGGTTTCTGCTGCTATGGAGGAACATCAGGTGCAAAGAAATTTGGCTGTGGGACAAGTTTCACCACGAGTCACTGAGCCAGGCTTTTCTTTCCCATGAGATAATCTTGGGCGGGGCAGACAATCTCTTAAAATTAAAATACAATGAAAATACACGGGCTTCCCAGGGTCTAGGGTAAAGCTTTCCTTGTCTTCTCAGAAAGCAAGCCAGACACTGCTGAAACCTTCCCCAGGCCTTCAGCGCAGAAGCACAGCAGTGGCACCCTCAGAGCCAGGCTTGGTGCCTGCTGCTCCCCCAGCTGGCAACAGGAGCCCACCCATGGGCCCTGGCTCTGCCGGTGGTGAGGGTGGAAGAGCTCGACCTCCTGTGGAAGAGAGCACAGTTTAGCAAATCAACCACAGACAGCAAAGCCCCCTTCCTGTGGCTGCGCTGCCAATCATTGTGCTGGTGGCATGGTGGAGTTTCCTGCTGGGGACAGCTCTGGTGATTCCCAAGCAGTTACCTACACGTGAATGGTGCTGCTGGTGGTGCCATCACAAATGTTAAACTCTGCTGGGAGCTCAGGGCGCTCAAGCCATGGGCTTGTCCCTTCCTCCGCCATCCTCACAAGCATCTCACCCTGCCACAGAACTTAACTCTGCTTCTCCAGGTAAACACCTGGTTACATTGCTCAGTGGCAGCAGGGACACAGGGATCTAGCTGGGATCTCCCTTGGAAGGTGGGTGAACACCTCAGCCCTACACGCTGGAGATCTGTTCTCATCCAAAAGGGAAAGTCAGCATCACGTGCTGAAGGAGAGCTCATCGTGGGAGGATTTAGTTTTCCCGTCAGAGGCTGCATCCCTGCAGGGTGGATGGGAGAGAGGCTGGGAAAATGCTGCCCAAGCAGTGCCCATGGGTTTGGGATGGTATCGCAGAGCGCTGGCTGCTCTCCTGCAGGGAGCCCTTTGCCGGGGCGCGGCGGTGCCCGGGACAGCGGGTGCCCACGTGGCCGGAGCCGCTGGCACGGCTCTCTGCAGCGCGGAGGCTGGAGGAGAACCCAGCTACGGGCAGAGCTTCAGAAAGAGCGCGTTCATCTTCCCTGCCAGTGAGGCAGGGAGCGCCCGGGGCAGACTGATGACGCACAGCACACCTGAGATCATTTTCATGGGAATAGACCCGTGAGAGACTGAGAGAGGAAGAGTCAGGGAAACTCTCCCAGCACTTCAGTCAGTGTCAGCATTCACAGGGCAGATTTCACAAGATAAACAAAAGCCTTTAATAACCACAATGGAGGGAGACTTTGAAACCCTGTGAAACCTCTGCCAGGAAAGGAGAGCAGCAGGCTTCTTGCGGAGTGCCAATGCCACCGGCCAGCCAGAGGCTTGGCAGGCACGGAGAAAAAAAGGCTTGCAAAACCCAAACCATAAAGATCCAAGTGTGGGTACCAAGGCTGTACTCCCAGCTGTGAAGAGTTGTACACATGGTGCTATACATAGCACAGAAGAATTTTCATTCCACTTGCTAAGGGGTTTTAATAACATAGAGCAGATGAAAGATGTCAGCCACCCTGGAATATTATCTGGGCAGCAGTGTATAATTTGAAGGGAGGGTAGGAGAGGATATCTAATGTTGTCATATCTTCTGCAGGATGATTTGGTTTTTTTCTTGTAAGCCAAATAGATTTGTAGAGTAATAAGTTATTAGCATCTAACAGTAAAGTCTTACATGTACAAAACTCCTTTTAAAGGATGCTGAACCTGAAATACAGGGACTCTGAGCTAATAAATAAAATACAACCATACTTTGGGAGGAAGAGGACTTCCTGCAGTGCCTGCCTGCCTTGTGAGTACCAGTAACAGCAGTATCCTCACTTTACATGCAGTGAACTTATTCACTATCTCCAAATATCTCTTTTTGGATAATAAAGATACTGCATTAGATGTTGAGAGAGAAGGTAATTCTAAATATAATTTCAGAAACCTGGAAATGCTATCCCAGGCTTTAACTTCATTTCCCTGTGCAGTTTTGGGTGAATGACTTCCCTTTTCCATTTGCAGAATGGAGTCCTTTCCCCTCCGTGGGGTATGATAAACATTTATGAACTGGTACACACAGTGTGCCATAGAAGAGGAAGGGTTATTGCCAGGAACATTACAATGCTTCTTTTCATGGTCCTCAAAATGGGATAAAAATCCTGAAATATATACATTATTGCTTTCTGTGAGTTACCGGAGAGAACTGGAAAATCAAACCCTCTTGGTTATACCTCCAGCTCTGAGAGCAGATATCTCCCAACTTTAGTGCTGCTGAAGAAAACATGAATCATATGGTCTGCAAAGTGAGGAGATGATTAAAAGGAAGCTCTATGCCTATTACTACTTAAATAGTGCATATGCCACCTTGGTGATGTGGTGGGAGAGGAGGAAGACTGAAACACAGTGTCCTCACACAGCTATCAAGTCCATAGATAAAATAAAGAGATGGGTCCAAGAGCAGAATATGGGACATTCATGTCAGTTCTGCTTCCTTCACGTGATGCCTGTAGCACAGGCAGCACTCTTTGAGCATAGCCACAGCCCACGTGGATGAGAGGACACCACATAGGAAGTCTAGGAGCCCAGCAGCAGCAGGAACTCTTCCAGAACAAGAGTGTGAACTAGCTTTAATTATGGGTGTAGAAACAGCATCCGATTCTGAGTCTATCATTTTTAGGAGGGACAGAGGAGGAAGAAGCATTCTGAATACTGAGACCCCTCTGCAGACTTTAGCAGACAAGAGCAGCACAGGCTTCCAAGAAGGCCAAGGTCTCTGGGTAAGCAGCTGGTGGCGCGGGCAGTCATGTCCAAACCCACACTGAAGTCCGTGCTGCTGTCACAAAGCTCGACGTGGCTGGATGAAGCGAGCTCACCACCATCAGGCTCTCACCATGCCTCCTGACTGAGGGGCAAACAGATGCACCCAAGGGTCATGGAAGCCTCCTGTTGCCCCTTGCTGTCAGGCATGGCTTGGACCATTCCACTCTCCCTCTTCCAGAGGTGAGACCTGAGCGGGGCTGCTGAGCACCTGGGATGTTCATCAAGAGGAAACAGCACACTCTGGGGTACAGCCTTCTTCCTGCCTCATCCACACAAATGGCCAGTAAAGATGTAGTTTTTCTTCTGCTAAATATCAGCGCTGACATCACTGATGCTGCCCTTCCATGTTTTATTGGCATCCACAGGAAATCTCTGGCTACATCTGTTGTCTAAATAATTACAGCCTCTGAGCAAGAAAGGGTGAGGGGGCAGCACAAGCATTTAAATGCTACAAATGGGACCCCACAGCAATCCTGGGTAGCTCTACCCTAAACTCCTTTCTATACATCAAGGATCACAAAAGAGTAGGAAGAAACCGAGTCCTCTTCTCAACCCTCTATTCTAGAGCATGGCTTTATTGGTAATTAAAAACTACATCTCAGCTTAATTTTCTTCCCACACTTGGCTGTACTCTATCTTACCTCCATCTCAAAGAGGCATGTCAGTCCTTTCATATCCTCACTGGAGTTCACAGAAGTTTGCCTGCATTAATCAGAGGCAATTACCTTTGCCTCTTTGGGCAGGGATATCAGACCTGAGCCCAGGGTGACTCACTGCAAGATCGCTTCCCCCTGCAAGGTTCTTCCAGACATCTCCTTTGACTGGAGACCTCAGCTGTTGCCTTTGGTCATTCTGGTCTTGGGAAACTCTCCTGGCAGGGAGCAAGCACCAACTACTACGCAGCCTCCTGTACTCTGCATACCTGTATTTTCATCTCACACAGTGACTGATAAAAGGGTTACAGGCTGGTACTGGCCAGGAATTATCTAACCAACGTTTTCACATTTTGATCAAGTATTTTTTTCCCAATAGATTTATGTGTGGAACAGTCCCATTTTGGTGACAACTCATTGCAATGCAACCAGGGCTGCTGGATCACAGGCCTGTTCTCAGCAGTGAATCCTCATGAATCCTGGGAAAAACCCAACCACACTGACCATTCCTGATTTGATCATCTTCAGGATTCTTGCCTTCCTGCTGAAAAGAAACAAGCTGCACCTTCAGCCTTTGCAGCTCTGATACCATTAGAACCCTGGCTGGAAGGATATCTCTGTCAAGATCCCTTGTGTCTGTGGGAAAAGAGATCTCTCAGAGGTGAACACACACCATGCTGCTTCTTTCATTTATGAGAGAAAGAATTCATGGTTTTCTAGAGGGCAAGTTTTCTGTCCTACAGAAATCCTGGGGTTCAGTGTAGCTCATAACAAAAATCTGCATTGGAATATTTGCCAGAAATATTCCAAAGCAGTATGAATATATGCCCCAGAGAAATCGAGTTCCAGCAAGCTGCAGCACTTGGAAGAAAAGTGAAAATTAGTATTATGCACAATATGAAGTAGGTACTATGTTAGAGTAACTAATTCATGTTTTTGTTATTCAGCTCAGCCTGCCAACACCCACTCCTGGATGCTGGCTGTAGGCATCCTTACCACTGAGATCCGTGTCAACCTCACAGAGACCCTGGCTGAATAACACTCAGGTGACCCTGGCCTACCAGCCTGCCTGTACCTCCAGAGATCCAAGCAAGCATTTGCACGAGAGCAAAAGAAGCCTGGCGGTTTAAAATTGCAGTTCCATCATAACTTCCATCACAACCTCTCTGGCTGGTCAGGAAGCAGAGCATTTCACATCACACCTGCCACACTATGAAATGAGGTTGGAAAAGTACGAGTGTTAGGAGCCTGCTGGGATAACTCCATGAGGATCACTGCCCTTTTATTTCTTCCCTTGTTCTCCAAGCAGTCCATCATCTAGGACAGAGTTCTGCTCTTCTGTGATAACATGGATGCACTTTCTGTAGATCTGGCTGCCGTGCAAATACACTGCTTTGCTGTTCTGGGGTCAAGAAGGAAAAATGACCAGGAAGAAAAGCAACTGGGTAAAAATAAACCACATCCCAGTAAAGAGATGAAGGACTGTAAGGGGTAATCTAGTTTTGTGTACAAGGCTCAGAGTTCTAAGAAACCCAGGGAAATGGAAAAAGGCCTGCCTTTCATAAAGGTTGGAAAGCACCTAGGAGGGACTCACTCCATATGTGAGGTGCTGCACAGAGAGTCCTGCCTCAGCACTGCTGAGTGAGCACAGCATGAATACTTTTCACAAAGCATTCCCCTGCAAAGTAAATACTGCTCTGGGTAGAAGGAAGCTGCCCAGTCATAATATGCATGGCTGATTGCAGGGTTGCACAAGAAGAAGCTGGTTCTGACGTAGGTGAGAGCAGCTCTGAGAGCACCCTGGGATGGCAGAGTCTGGCTGGGCAGCAGCTCACATCCCACAGTTTCCCAGATGATGCTGAACACACACTTAATTTCAAAGGCAGAACCTCAACTCGGTGAGCAAAGAGGAAAAATGGACATAAGGAAAAAACATAAATGTCTTCTGCACACTGCTTAATGACATGCACAGATGTGCTGCACTGCTGGCAGCAAAGGTAAAACAAATGAGCTGTCAGTTCCATCTCAGACACTGTTGGTGACAGGGAAATCCTTTGATAATAGGGACAGATTTGCAATGAAAAGAGTATTTTTTTTTGCTTGGCACTTCCCTTTTTACTAAGACCTTTTTTTCATCTCCTTAACTAGCAGGTACATCCCTGGCTTCTGTTCTTAAAAGGTGGACAATAACCTCCTTACCAGAAGGAATTACCTCTGTGCTGTGAACAGGACAGGGACATGAAGAGCAGGCTTCTCTGACAGGGCAAGCCTTTCCTTCCCAGCAAAACACTGCGGTGCATAACAGGCTACAAGACTGTTTTGGTGCCCATTGTTCCTTTGCATAAAAGCCTTTGAACCAGAGTCAGTAATTATGGGAGCTGTGCCGTGCTCAGCTCCTCAGCTGCTGATATGTTTATCAGCAGAGCATCAATCTGACTTGCTTCCTGGAGGTTTAGATGGCATGGGGTCATGCTTGCATCAGCTAATAAACTCCTCAGAGATGGGTTGATCTCTTTCTTCTGTATCTGTGAAGCAGAGAGCATCAATGGAGTTCCCATCCCTAATTTAAATAGCTGCCTCAATTCAGCAATGACAACCTGCAAGGCTTTAAGGCTTGGGGACTGGAGGGGCATTGCAAAGGGGAGGGGTGCTTCCTGAGAGTTTGGGGAGGTTCAAAACAGATGGGCTTTTAAACTAAATGAGCAAACAGGTCTTCCTATGTTAAAATATATTTTATCATGAAAATATGGAGATTTGCTTTCCTCTCACCCTGTCTAAACTTTGGCCAAGTATGTCTGGCAAACAAGTGACTTAGAAAGAGTCACTGGCTATGGCAGAATCCTCTTGGATACTAGCCCTTGCCTGAGAGGATCAGGGATGCTGGGACAGTAGGGTAGTCCCTCTAATTTGTCCTGGAGGGGATCAGCAGTCTTAGTTTCTTTAGACACCCTAAGAATCTCTGAAATCTCTCTTATTTTGTGAGATTCACTGCTAATCCTGTGCAGCCAGGAGGTCCAGTGCTCTAACCATCACACACTGCAATTTGGGATGAACTGCAAGCAGAAGTTGAGACACAGACACTGGATAACCTCGTCATGAGATTCTCAGCTTGCTCATCCTAGGGGTAGAAAAGATTTTTAAAAGAAAGAGCAATTTTGGACAAAAATTAAGTGGGTATGAGCTGGACAAAATTCAAGACAGGTTAGAAAGCAGATTTTTTTTTCATCAGAGAGTTTAGCAGATGCAACACTGGAAGGACATGTTGATGTAAGGACAACCCCTTCCCTTGGACACCGAACATGTCTTGTTTGTGAAAACTACTAGATGACACAGTTGTCTAAAGGAGAAGGTAAGTGGACATGAGTCAGGAGGCCCTTTCCAGCCCTGCACTCAAAAGCAGTTTCAAAGGACTGCCTTGCCTCACAATTACAATCAGGCTGGGCCTGGCTCCAGCTCCACAACACTCATCTCTATGAGAAATTTGGACTGTACCATGTGCAACATGTATTATTCCACTCTAACTGCAGCACAAACAAGCATTGACTTGGTTAGGAACCAAGCATGGTTTGTCTCAGTGCTTTCAGTGGCCACTTTTAAGATACACCATGCATCATCTCTTCCCTTGTAACAGTGTTCCTAGTAAGGAGCCCAGGCTTCTGATCATCACTTTTTTCCCAGGGAAATCTGGGCAGAGAGCTGATTTCATTACTGCTTCAGCTGGGACAAGGACTCTGTCCCCCACAGGTATGGACTCACAAAAATCTACCCAAGACATCAGAAGCAAAACATCTCAGCAGACAGCCCCAAACCCATGTCACATAAGCAGCAGTCTGGTCACAAGGAGGTGGCTAGTCAAGCTCTGAACATTTTAAGGAGGAGTTGTTTTTTCTTCTTCTCTAAGAAGGTGAAAGGCACTCTGGAGAGGACAGTTTGATTCATATTTGCTGAAAAGCACCATTAAGCTGGATAAGAGAACAGCCAGGTCATTTTTATCTTCACACAGTCGGTGGACGTCACCCACAGATCAGAGCTGGAGTGTGGGTCCAATGTGGATGTACTGGGGTGAACATGAATTTCACTGTTTACTCAACTGAAGCTGGCTTTCTTCAAATCAGAGGCACTATTTTTTTTTTTACAAACAGGTGTATTTTCAATCATTAGGGTTCCCATGGAGCTTTCTGCAAAGTTTGCAAGTGTCCCAACCAGACAGCTATTGCAGTGCTTTGCACAGTGCCAAAAATCCCCTTAGTGGTTCAAACTGGGAAAAATTATTATCACTTCCTTTTCTGACACCCTTACATCTGTTGCAGAAAGTTTACCATGTCCAGGACCATACAGAGAGACATGAGGCTTCTGCAACTGGAGAGAGATGTTATCTCCTGCCTGATGCTGTGATATTTAGATTGTGCCACACGATCTGGCAGTTCCAGACATCTTGCAATGCATATCAGAAGTCTCTGAGGAAAAAAACATAAAGACAGTTAAGGAGGGTGTGCTGGGAGTCAAACAAAGGTAGAGTTTATGGGAAAGTGAACGGGAGAGGGGCAAAGGAGCAATAGGAAGTTAAGACTTTGAACAAGCCCAGTCATGCCTCAGGTACTGGTTCTACCTGTCTGCTGCCTGACCACAGCCCAGTCTGCCCAGTGACTGCAGTGGGAACTGGGGTGCTGAGCAGCACTGAGCATGGGGCTTGTTTGCTGGTCATGTTCCTGTGGAGGAACAGCAAACAAGTGGAAGTGGCCAAGACACACTGCAATGAGCGTGCCAGTCAGCTGGCAGCCCTTGCCACAGGTTCATGTGCGGGAACAGAAATGGCTCTGGAAAGGAAACACTGATCCACGTGTGGCATCTCCATTGCAGGACTTGGGAAGCCAGTGGATGGTGACAGAGGAGGTTTCAGTGATCTCTGCAGTGCACCTCAAGGTGCATCTGCTTGCTGAAAGGGATGGCAGAGGGGGCCCTGGCTACAGGACCAGGTAGATTCACAAATCATTGTACATGATCCTCTCTCTGCAGAAGAGAAATCGCCTTCCCTATCCAGAATATTTGCCTTTCTCCTACCCTACAAAGTATGATCTTTGTATGGTCTGAACTTGGTAAGAAGAGGCAGCACTCAAAGCAAACCATGGACACACAAGCCCTTCTCCATTTTGAAACAGAAACAGCATACTCCAAAGCCAATTACAAACTGAGATTAACTGTTCTGGATTTCGTTAATTACATATCAATTAGGCCATCTCAGAAGGAAAGCTCATTAGGAGCTATGAAGTAGAGAGGGCATTAGTAGGACAGAGTCATGAAAAACAGTTATCTCCCAGGGAAGGACAAGCATCCTGTGCTCTCTGCCATTCTCATTTCCTCAGTTTCCTCTTAATGTTTGGAGACAACCACTATGCATTTCTGCTTTGTTTCTGCTGAAGACAGCGAGTAAAGGAAGGCTGAAGTGCCCAATCTGCAGGTTTTCTGAGACTTGCGATCAAGTCAGCCACAAAAGCTTCAGAAGGAACCTTCTTGAGTACAGGAAAGGGAGCAGGGACAAAGGGCTTGGTTCCCTCCAGCCTAGAAACCTGCCGAGCTCTTCAGCACTACTGAAAAAAAAAACCAAAAAGGCTTTTCTCCTGACCTGCTGACGGTCACACACACAACCCTGCCAGGAAATATTTGGCCTGCTGTCTCAGGTGACTTATGCAAAATAAGTGGCCGCTTTTCTCCCAAAGACAGGTTCTACTTGACACTGCACTCCTGGGCATTTGTAGCCTGCTCCTCCTGCTGCAGAAATCCAGGCTCAAGGGAGAAGCTTTTGCAGCTTCATATGCGGGTTTCACCACCACTGTTTCCTGGCTCTTCCCTCATGGTTTCCTTGGAAAAGACAGTCACAAGAGTTTCCAGCCCACAGCTAGTTAATCACGCACAATTAACATAAACCTGAATGTAGTGGGGGAAAAAAAGAAAGCTGGGAAAGCCCCCTTTTCTCAGCAGCTGGATGAGGCAATTTGCAGAAAGCCCGGAGGCATGGGGGAAGCAGGAGCCTTTCATGAGGTTGCTGCGGGTCCATGTGAAAGGGCAGATGAGGGCAGTTTAGGGCAGCACTTGGGCTCCCTCAGCTTCAGCACTGTGGGCCAGAGCAGCACAGCAGGGAAACTGCCTGCCCAAACACCAGCCTTGCTACAAATGGTGTAAGGGAAAGCTCTCTGAACCATGGGGAGGGCCAGGAGCAACATGACTTGCAGGAGGACAACAGACAGAACCTGGATGCAGTTTCCTAGAGCCTCAGTCCAGCACTGTAGAGCCAGAGCATGTGGGGCTAGGGGGGATGTCAGGACTGACTGGTACGGTTTGACATTTCTGGGTAGCTTCTCTCAGAGATGCTCTCCAAGCCATGCTCCTGTAGGTTCTCTTCTACCAGCGCTGGTGCTCAGCTGTTGCCCTGGGGTGCTGGTTCAAGGAACTGTACTAGCAGAAAACAGATCACTGAAAAGTGAATTGCTTTTTTCCAGGATTTTTCAGGGCCAGCAGCGCTAATGTGAGGAAAGCTAAATGGGTGTAGAACTACTCCTTCAGCAGGGGCTAGCTGTAGGACAGACTGAGTTGTAATGCTGAGCTGCTCCTTTGGGCTCAATTTTCACCATCAGCTCTGCAGGCCGCTGCTCACCCAGGGGTCCTACCCTGCCCTGCAGCCTTGCCTGGAGGCTCCCACCACACAGAGGGCCAGGGCAGCCCAGCAGAAAGCTCACCCAGCAGAGAAACAGAATGTCCCTCCAGCCTGTCCCACCAAATGGACCTGCCTGGCACTTTGCAATATGAAGACCATTGCCCATCTGAAGGAGCACAGCTCACCTCCAGTGCGCAGAGACAAACATGTTCTGGAAGAAGCTGCAGTGGATTGTGAAACACCAGCTGTGAGGTACAGCATGTCAGATCTTAGATCAGTTCTTTGAATCCAGGGCCTTGTGGAGAAAGAAGAGCCTAATGGTGAAAAAATACTGATGAAAACAAATAGCTACTTTCTTGGTACTTGGACTTCCTTCTGGACCTCACCCACTTGCCCCAGGGTTTGCCAACAGTGGGAGTTCCCCCAGTACACAACGCTTTAATATTTAAATTGAAGTGTCTGGTACACTGACTATTTCCAAGCAGAGCCCTCCAGATGCTTACTCACTTAGTGATGGCTGGGTATTTGCATGGGTTTTACAGCCTTGAATATTTAAGAAGGTAATGTGTTGGGAATGCAAGAGAAAAAAGAGAAGATAAAGCCTCCCTGGCTGAGAATGCATACACAAGAGGATGGGAAGAATGGCATCGGGCACACACACACTGTGCCAGCTCTTCCCTTTACCTAAAGAGACTGCTCTGCACAGATTCTGTCTCTGGCCAGTCCCTTAGTTGCTGAGGGGGGCATAAATGGAAGGAGGATAGAAATTGCATGGCTGAGCAGCAGAGGAGTGGTGGATGGATCAGCTGGCCGAAGACATGGCAAGCAAGAGGTGATTCCTGGGGAAATTAATTTTCTGTTTAAGTCACATTAGCCCAGGCTTTGGGGTAAAGGGGAGAAGAGCTCCCCCATCCCAAAATACTAAGAGGAGAGGGAAAGGAAAATTTGTTGACAGGGTGTAATTCTACAGCATAAGCAGGGACAGTTTCTAAATATGAGAGAGAACCAGTTCAGACTGGTTTAACAGAAACTCCATGCACCAAAAACCTCTAGCGAGGACATTAGAATAAGAGCGTTGCATCCTTGCCTGCAGCTCCTGTCTGCTCGCCTGCAGAGCTGCATGGTCCATGCAATGACTCCACAGCTCCCTAGAGCTGCTGAGCCACCTCAAGTGTGTCACAAATGCCCCATCATCCTCTAATGTAGATTTGCAGGGAAGGGTTGTATGGCGAAGCTTGGGAGACAGAGCTACCAGCTTCCAAATTTGATGAGTCTAGTAAAAGGACTGTTTTGTCTTGCTTTCATTTTAATGAAGGTTCTGCTGCCTGAAGTCCTCTGATTACTGGGAAAAAGTCTCTTATTTCTTTCAAAATGTAGTGTGTAAGTTGGGGACAGCAGTAGAAATCAGCAAAAGAAATCTGGGAAACTGATCCAAACAGCTAAAGAAAGAGAAGCACCCACGTATTTTTTTTTTTTTTTTAAGTCGCACTGATAAGTTTTTGGGGCTGGACTGGGGACCCCAGTATTTGGGGCTTCCTCTGTGTAACCCATACAAAACCAAAGGGAAGTAAACCCAGGGCACAGAACACCCACAAGAGGTGCGGGAGACCCTAAGTCAATCCTCTGTTCTTCTGAAGGTTTTACCACCTCTTCCTGTCTTGCAGACAGGTAGATGTGATGCTCTGAGACCTGGGGGAGTATGGCAATATGGAGCATAACATTAGACCATCATATAGATGGGGACGATGGGAACAGGGCCTCACATCTTATGGAGCTCACAGAGGCTCAGATCTCACACTTCAGCACCAACTCCAGCAGTGCACCATGTCCCTGCTGCTTTGACAGTACAGTGTCCGAGACAACACCAAGAGGGAGCACCCACGTATTTTTTTTTTAAGTCGCACTGATAAGTTTTTGGGGCTGGACTGGGGACCCCAGTATTTGGGGCTTCCTCTGTGTAACCCATACAAAACCAAAGGGAAGTAAACCCAGGGCACAGAACACCCACAAGAGGTGCGGGAGACCCTAAGTCAATCCTCTGTTCTTCTGAAGGTTTTACCACCTCTTCCTGTCTTGCAGACAGGTAGATGTGATGCTCTGAGACCTGGGGGAGTATGGCAATATGGAGCATAACATTAGACCATCATATAGATGGGGACGATGGGAACAGGGCCTCACATCTTATGGAGCTCACAGAGGCTCAGATCTCACACTTCAGCACCAACTCCAGCAGTGCACCATGTCCCTGCTGCTTTGACAGTACAGTGTCCGAGACAACACCAAGAGGGATATTAAGATATTGCTGCCCCCTCTTGTGGACGTCTCAAAAGGAGCTGGCAAACCACCCTGGGCAGCTGCTCTGGCTGAGCACCCCATACTGAATAAAAAATGCAGAAGTGCAGCCCAGAGCCCATGGCAAAGGCAGAAATCTTGGGGCCCCTGGGGATGCAGCTGAGGGAGGGAAGGGCTCCCACAATGCCTGCATCAGAGGGACATTATAGTTTCATTTAAAGAAGAGTTTCTGGCTGGGGGAGTCCAGCAGCTCAAATTTCTGGACCAATGTTTTCCTTCAACTGCTCAGAAATATTTTTTAACAATCCTGAAGCAGCCGTCATGTGGGTCAGGTGTGTCAGGGCAGAGAACAAAGACACAGGCTCTTTGTATGCACCGAGACCTGTGGAAAAATTCCCTTCCTATCGGAGCGCCTGGCTGGCTCCAGCAGGGCTCCTCTTCCTCTGTGTCTCTCATCAGTTGCTCACTGTCATTTCGTGTATCCTCTCATGTAGGCTGGCTCTGGGCAACCTGGAGAAGATGGTAATTAAACATTGGGTGGCCTCTGCAAAACCTTCTAAAGCTGTTACAGGAACTGATGGTTAGTTTCAAAACTCCTGACACAGCTGGAGATGAGGACATCTTGGAGACGCAACTATTGAATAAGGGCCACACAAACTCTGTCACACCTCCTGTGGCACCTTGCCCAGGAAACACTTACTGGTCAGCCAGGTTTCCTTGCAGAAAGGTTCCTCCATGCCCTCTTAGGTGCTGCAGAAGAGATCACAGCTGCTAGAATTTCTAGAGGTGACTGTATTTTTCTGTGACTACAAGCTATTACAATAACATGCATTTCTGTGCTTGATAACCAAGGAACAGTATTTACAATTTCTCTCTCCATTAATCCAAGGAGGAAAAGGAAAAAAAAAAAAAAAGACTGTCTGGGAAGTTTTCACAGGCTATTTCTCACACAGGTGCTATTTTAGTGAGCAAGGTTTGCTTACCACATAGTGGACTAGACTTCAAATCTGCATGTCTGCCATTTAGGAGCCCAAAGCACACTGCTGTAGGAGCAAGTCTGGTCATTCCTAATGCTTGAAGTAAGGTGGGCAAAAATGAGATTCACGATCTGCCTTTACATTATGCAGCGCTTGCACCAAACTGTTCCTTCTTTCTCCCAGCTTTAGAGCTCTTCTTTTTAACCAGAATGAACAGTTTGGTCTCAAAACCAAAATAATTTCTTCCTTAGGCATTAAAGTAGCCCTGAGGGCTAAAGCAACTTATCAGAAAGCTTCACCCCACTGCGGGTTTTGTGTGTGGAACAGTGTTCTGGCCTGCCACTGTGGAGCCATCCCTTGTTGTACCAGGGCAGCTGCTGCAATGGTTTGCAGGGCCATTGTGCCTCAGGGCAGCCAGAGACACACGATGTTTAGCTGTGAGCTAATGCTTCCAGGCCAGTAAGCCACACAAACCCTGTGAGGTCCCCTCCAGCCTAGTGGGATAATCTCAGCCAAAAGCTGAGGCAAATCCTCCTTCCTGACAGTCAAAGCAAGGTGACTAAACAACTTTGCTGGTCAGGAAGGTCGCGGTTATCCTTCTGCAGAACCAACAGGCAGACTGGACAATGTGAAGGAGCAGTAGTTTCCCCTCAGTGAGGCAGCAGTTCCTGGGACCTGCCAGGAGCCTGGCTCCTCAAGGATTGCAAACAACCCTTTGGAAAACGCTGACCTCGGTGGGGAAGGCATTGTCTGCATACACTGCAAGGACAAGGGGCAGGTCCAGAGCCTTCTGCCCTGAACCAGCCAGCAGATTCACACAGCTGCATGCTCCACACAGCCGGGGAACATGGAGGATGTGCTCCCTGTCGGACACAGCCAGTGCAATGGGGCAGCTCAGCTGTCACCAAACACTGCTCTTGCTTGGGCAGCAAGGCAGTGAGGCAGCCTCCCCTCACTGCTGGCCCCCGAGGAGTGGGATTCTCATTTTGCAAAGTTTCAAACTCTGGGCTCTTGTTCCTGTCTAAAAATTTCCAAGAGCTGAGATTTCCTGGGAAGCAGGAGCCCTTGTGTCAGGTGGGGGGGCAGGGGCTGAAGGCAGGTGGGACATGGGGGGCGCAGGCCCAGGAGCTGCACGGGAGAGGGCTCAGGCCGGACCCGCAGCCTCCAACAAGGCTGTGTCCAACACCAGGGGACACAAAGGTGTACTGTAAGAGAAAGAGGCTGCAAAGCACGTACCCACCTCTCTCTGGAGACTGTCACGAGAAGCAGTCGTGGTTTCAGATGGCGCTCCCAGGCCAGGGGTTACTGCCGGGAGGGAGCAGTGATCCTGTAGGCCAAGCTCAGCAGAGCTGCTCCCAGAGCAGCGCTTCAGGGCACAGGAGGGATAACGTCTGCACTTACACCTGTAAGTAGCCAGAGAGGGCACGATGGGAGGGCTGGTGTAGTGTGTGGTCATGACAGAGCAAAGCCCACAGCCCAGGGCAGAGTGTGGGGAAAAAGCGTTCCTGCTGCAAGCAGCACTCGGAGCCCAGCCAGGGTGGCCAGGTCAGTGGTGAGGGCAGGTCCACCTGGTTGCTGTACAAACCCACTGCCAATTAGCCAGTCACATTTAGCTGACTTTACATCGAAGTTCTTGAGTGATCACCAGCCTGAAGACACAGTTAGAGCAACTCCTGTTCAAAGGATAGTGTCTGCTGTTGGTTTCAGACCCAAAGCCCAAACCAGTCTGACCAGCTGGAACCCAGTTTCAGGTTACACCCTGCCTTGCTCTCTGGGTGACTTAGTGGGTAATAATCTTTCTCCCAGAACACCTCATGCAGTAGTTTCCTTTTCAGGTATCCACATATGTTGCACCCCTGCTTCCAGCCCTCCCCACACCATGGGACCGCTGCTGCAGCAGCTCTCCCAAGATAGTGCAGCTGGGGCAGATGAAAGGGTGTGAGATAGCAGGCATGGGAATGGTACCTGCACCCTCTGCAAGTCATTGCTCCTCAGACACCACTCCCAAGCCAGATAAGACAAACATCTCTTTATTATCAGAGTAAGCACACAAAAAAATAAATCTAGACATTAGGTTTATTGCATAGGCCATGATAGGCTGTGGGAAAAACACAGAGATGGAAGAAATGATATGAGACAGGTCACAAAAAGGAGGAATCTGACCCAGGAATGCTGAGGAGATGCCTGTGATGGGGAGAGGCATGCAGTCAGAATGCCAGCAGACTCTGGGCAGCAGTTTCTTTCCTTTCAGCCCAGGAATCAGCCCAAGGAGGCAGCTCTCCTGCCACTGCACTTGAGAGGACCTGAGCATGTCCTAAGCTGGGAATGGCTTCACCAGAGCATTCAAGAACAACTCTGCCCTTGGCCCTGAAAGAGTCCCAAGCATTTAAACTGAAGCCTGTACATGGATTTATGCTTCTTACACACACAGACACACAGACACATGCGCACTTGTTTCCTCTCTTCACAGCAGTCTTCCAAGAGCAGCAGGCACTGGAAGTTTAGGGATTGGTGCCAGCCCCACAGCTGACAGCACTTCAGGCCCTTCACAAACAGCTTATTCTGCCTCAACAGAAATCCTCAGCTCACTGAGGTACAAGCCTGGTCCAGCAGACGCAGGACAGAGCTCAGAAGCATCTCATTGTGAAAGGACTATAGGGGAACATACAGGACCAGGACTGGGAACAGGACATTGGCAAAGTGGGGATTTCACATGCTGCCTTGGGGCCAGAGATGAGCTTTGGACCTCCCAGAGCTGGGCTGGGCTCATCTTGCATCGGAAGAGACAAGTCAGCAGGAGCAAGGAAGCCTGTGGACATTAGCTAGTGATATCCAGCCCACTTCTGTGCTCTGGGAGATGCCAGGGACTCAAGTCAGGCAGTGTGCTCAGAGGAACATGCAGCAAAATCAGAGCTGCAGCTTTCCTGCACAATCAGCAGGAAAACTATGGATGTTTACTTCATGTGAGAATAAATAAATATTTTCTCAATGAGTTTGGGTTCAGACAGTACACTGGGAAAGCAACCAGGGCAACTCAGAGAGAAAAATGGTGAACACGTACTGTACACAGGAGACTGAAACACAGAAGCCAGCCAGCAAAAAGTCTAGGTGTGCTTTTCTGCTAAAAAACAAAGCCTAGTGACTTAAGCAGCTATTTGTTTCTGTCTATGTTGAAAACAGGAACTGCCAGAGTGTCAGAGAGCCCTTGGATCAGGTCTGAATGATTATGTGAATCCCACAGACCTCAAGGGATGCACCACGACCAGGCAGACTGCTGAAAGGCAAGGCAACTTGCAGAATCGGAGGAAAATACAAGGTTAAGTGGCAGAAAGTGACACTGAAAACAAATTGCTGGCTCTGGTGAGCTTGCACCATTCACCAACATGAATGCTACACAAATCCAGTTCCAGGCTCCTTCAGGAAGTGGAGCAAAGTTGTGCCCCAGGTTTGAGCAGGAAGAAAGATGTAATTCAGAGTTTAATTGGATTGTTTGAGGTTAGGAATGGATGGATGTCAGAGAGCAACAGAATGCTCCCAGTTCCTCACTTTCCAGAGCAGCCATTTAGCCTAGACAATCACAAATACTAGTACTGCCAAATCACAGTTAAATCTTGGCCTGATGCTCCAAATGTCTTCACAGAGCACGAGTCCTTCAGGCACAGACCTGTGTCTAAAAACAGAACTCCAGAGGTTTTGGGGAGTGTCCCAGGGCTGAGCTGGAGAGGGAGGCTGTAGGTCAGACTGGTTTGATGCCACTGCTGTAGAAGAGATGCTCAGTGTCCTCTGTGGTGGAGAGGGTTGAGTTGGTAGCAGTGGGAGGCTGACGGCGGTGGCTGTTCTTCTTCCTTTTCTTCAGGAAGAAATAGCCAATGAACACTAGGACCACCATGATGCAAATCCCGAGGAGCACAGCAATCACTACCTCAAAGGCACCTGCAGGAATGCATGCACATGTTAGAAGGGATGCTCCACAAACTCTGATGCAGCAGGAGTGGCCAGGATGAAGCAAGCACAAAAGCCACTGCAGAAATTGTGCTGGCAAAGAGAAGAGGCAACAGCTGACACGACAGCACGGTGGTCACTGCACAACAGGCAAAGAAGAAAGATGGTAACTGCATGGCACAGCCAGCCTGCCTCTCCCTAATGACATTTCCCATCATTTCCCAGATGCACCACGCCCTCTAAAGGCTGATCCGTGACTTTGGCAGGCTTGCCCATTTGACAACCCTAGGAATATCAAATCCTTCTGCAACGGCAGCCTTGTGTCATACCTCAACAGGGAGGCCACCAAAGGGTGGTCACAGAAGGCACCTCCTGGCTGGGACAACACCGAGGGAGTGAGCTATGGAGGACAGGCTGATTTTGTGGGAAAGCACTCTTGGCAGTGGTGTGAGCAGTTCTCCAACCAACCAAACCCCTCCCTCATCAGTGGAGACAGTCAAACATGATGCTTTTGAGAGACAGTGTGAATTTAAAGATTAAACCAATCTCTAGGATTTAAGAGCAATAACCTTCATGTGACATTTTTAAAAGAATTGTATTTCAGTAGCACTGGGCTTTGTTAGTGCTCTAGAGGGGTTCCATAGGTTCCATAGGGTCATCACATTTCCCCGCAGTCTAGCGTAGAGGGGTTCCATAGGGTCATCACATTTCCCCGCAGTCTAATGTGAAATATTATTCACATTTCCACTTGAGCTTTCTTTCTTGCAAAAGTTAGTAGTCCTTATGTGAAATTGGCCCTCAGGAAGAGTTTTACTTCCTATTTTTTGATGTTGAACTGTGGAACATTCATGCAAGTTGATGGAAAGAAAAACAGGAGTCTCTGTAAGAGCTACTGAGTCACAGACACTGGAAAAAATGGACCACAGTTGCACAGTGCACAGAAGCACCTCTTGCCACTGCCAGCATCCCACAAATTCCACACTGCTCCCCCAGCTTCAAAAGGGGTGTGGGAGAGAAGGCTACTCTTTTCAAGGAAATACAAAGTATTTTTCAGGATAAGGAAAAACAACAAGAAAGATTGGTTGGGAAAATTGTTACTCACTTAACATAGCAGTTTGGGACTCAAATGATTCCCATCTTCGGCCAATGACATCTGCTTCTGAATTGAGAACACAGAGGGGGGAAAAAGGTTTTACAAAGAAGGTTGGGAACAAGGGATAAGACAGGTTTCTGAGGAGCATATTTCCAGTGCTCTGAAGTGACTGAAGGCACACAGCATCCCTTCTCAACAGCCATGGCACTGAGCTCTCAGGGTAGGCTGTGAGGCCCAGTGTAGCTGAGGGAGGCAGTTTGTCTCTTAACAGCTACAGCTTGGCAGTATTCCTCCCGTTGGCCTCCAAAGCAATATGTACCAAGTGTACTGTGCAATCCTTTCCCTATTTTGTTTAAAGCTTCAGGCTAGTATGTGTCATTGAGGATTTTCTCAATTTCTCCCCTCTCACTTAGGGGGGAGACCTGGAGCCAAGATACAAGGTTAGATTCTCTTCAAAGCAGATATATCTCTGTTTTGTTTTGTTATCCTCCTTTGTCTTTTCTTCAACATCAGCACCCAAAATGCTTTCCAGCTCTGTGAAATGACAGGCTGCATTGCAGAAAGATGCTGTAGATCCCCCATATGCCACGCTGTGGGTCATGGCCAGGGTTTGACAGCAGAGCAGCTTTGACTGGAAGCTCCCAAGGCACTGCCTTTTTGGGACCACAAGTGGTTTTCCCAGTTTGATCAGTAAAACTCCAGCCCTCACTATGTATGCTTACTTGTGATGCCTGAACATGATTTCATGCACTCTTCCTCTTGTTCAAAGTTGTTGCGGTTGCCACCACAGCCGCCGTAGGTGAAGGGGTCACATTTCTCCAGGAATGGGTTGTAGTACCAGCGGGAGATGCTCTCGGTGCACTGTCCAGTATCAGGCAAGTCCACACAGTGGCCTGAAAAAGCAAGGCAGAGGTACTTTAGCCCAAGCAGTGTCTTCCCAGAGCAGCAAAATTTTCTGCTCACAACAGAAGAGCACAAGCACCATTGCAGAGGAAATCCATAGCTGGAACAGTGGCTCTCAGATCCCCACTGCTCAGTTGCCAGTTGATCAAATTTGCAACGCAGACGTGAGCTGGCACCTGCCATAAATCCAACTAGCAAGCAGAAAAAGGAACTTCAGAGTGTGGAGGCGTGGTAAACCCTGGATTCACTCCCCTGTGGAAATGACCTGTCCTCCCTGGGAGGCAGAAGGGAACATGAAGAGCCTGGACACACAGAAACCACAGATCAGCTCAGGTCTCCTCTACAACCGAGCTGCATTTAAGTGACTTGGAATATATTATCTTAGCTTTGTGATAGGTCTACTGTCTACAGTTTAACAAACAAGGCAAAGATATGGGATCGAGCACAGATATTGCTGTGTCCCCCACATTGCTTTGGTTTGCACTATTTAAACAAAAAAAAACAAACATGCTGCAGGGTTTTGTATAGGCCAGGTACTGTGCCCAGCAAGCAACATGCATGAGACCTACCTGGATGGAAAAAGTTTAGGCAGGAGAGTGAATGCCTGCTGTCAACAGCTGTCCTCAAGGTCAGAGAACATGCCCTTGCTCATTTTCAGTACAGGGACTATCCAGATGCTACACCTGGTTTTGGATTTATAGAGGGAAGCAGTTTTACCATGGAACAACAAACGGAAGAAAAAACCAAAAGCTGGCAGAGGTCAGCCTAGGTGCTCCGGATGGTACATACCTTGCTTATGTGTGACATTGATTTTCTGCAGTCTATTGAACTCACGAGCATCTGCAAGGGAAACATTTCATGTTAAAACTTCTCTCACCAGTTGGAAAGAAATGTCTCTGTCCATGCAGACATGAGCAGACAAGGCTTTCCTGCACCTTCCTTTGCTGTCACGAGCCAGAGGAAGGGAGATATCATTTATGTTCTTATGTATCTCAAAGCCATGAGAGGAACATGGGAAAAATAAAATGTACTAACAAGAAACTCTTCCCAATTTCCAATCCACAGCTCCAGAGACAAAACTAAGGAAAATAAAGGCTGCTTTCTTGTTTTTGTTTTCCATCAAAAAGTATGGGAAAAGTCACTCCAGGTTTTAAGAAATGTAAAAGAGCATGAGTGCAGAATATAAGAGAGGGCAAGAGAGATGCATCATGGGCTTGCAAATCTAAAAAGGCAACAAAACACCCACACATAGGCAAGAGATTACGGGAATTCAGAAGAGGTGAGGAGGGAAGGAAGAAGGGAGGTGACAGGGTGCATTTACATTAGCAAAGAAGACATTAAGGGGACTGTGTCACTGGACAGACCTGGAGAAATAGTGGTTTCCTTCCCCATTTCCCCACTCTAAGGGAGCAGGTAAGGTCATTCAGTGAGCGAAAATATTGAAAGGGGACAGAAAGACAGGCCTGAAGTCTTACAGATAGGTGCAGAGAAGAGAGTCAAAGTGCATTTAAGAGGCAGGAAATGTCACAGAAGGAAGGTCATCTCTTGCAGCCAGGAGAGATACAGGACATGGCAGAACCTGCAACACTGTGGAAAGAGATAATGCAGGGTCAGGAGTTAAGAACAGAAGACACCAAACAGTATTGACTCAGCACCTCTAACTTACATTGGACCCATTCCTGGGCAGATGCTTAAGTTGTCTGAGCCAGAATTTAAAGTACTTACATTGTGCACAGTACATCTCATCCGATTCATCAGCACAGTCAGGAGTTTCATCACACTCCAGATAGGCATCAATGCAGCAACCATCCTTGCATCTGAAGAAGGGGGCCTGACAGTTCCCATTGCATACTGCATCAGAAACAGTTCAGATAGCTCATTAGAATTCATTGTCTCTCCCTGTCAGATACTTTACCAAGGACTTAAAAGCTGCTGATAGGGCTGGCAAACAAGAAACAAGGCAGACTGGTAAAGGTCTCTCCTCAATGCCACCCTAGACTCAAAAAAAAAAAAAAATCCTGTTTATAAAGGAAACATTACTCTGGAAACAGCCATGTTTCCTCTCAGAAAAAAGTACATAGCAGGTGGAAGCAAGAATGAGCTACTCAGGAAGAATATGAAGACATTGTCAAAGCTTGGGGGATTAAATTAGGAAAGCCAAACTGAAACCTGCACACTGGACTGCAAAAGCTTCAAACCTCTTTGCTCTAGAGGTGGTCCCAAGTGCTGAGTACTATGCCCAGTTCTCAGCTCCCCAGTGACAAAAAACATTGGCACACTAGAGTGAACATCTGCAAAGAGCTGGGAGCACAAGACCTAGCATGAGGAGAAGACAGAGATTATAGAAGAGACGTTCATTTTGGAGCACAGCAATAGGATGAGTAGCAACAAGGGAAAGCAATATAAGGGGGAAAAATTATAATGAGGGTCATCAAACACTGGCATACTTTGACCAGACAAAGTGTAAAATCTCTTTTTTCAGAGATACCCAAAACTGAATTGGATAAAGAGCTGAGCAACCTAGTGTGACTCAAAGCTGGGCCTGCTTTCAGCAGTTGGTTGGATCAGGTGACCTCTAGAGGTAATCCCCAATCTAAATTATCCTATGACATGAAAGTGAAAGGCTTACTAAAGAAATTACTCTACAGTGCCTCACTTTCCACACTGAGTCCCAATCAAAAGCCACAGGAATGGACATGAGACACTCAGCCCAAGATTGCAGTAGGATTACGCTGTCCTATGGGAGACTCACCTGGCTGTTGTCGCCCACCAATAGAACCTGAAGAGACAGGGGGAAAAATAAAATAAAATAAATTTACCACCACAGCATTTTGTCAGCTTAATATCAGCTTTATATTGCCTTCATGTATCACATGAGAATATTTTTAGAAGGAGGTCCTGGATTACAGAGGTGAAATATGGATGCCCATCACTCAGAGATCCAGATGAGCTGTACCTGCGTGAGGCAAGCCTGGAGGAGTACAGGGGAACTTCCCACCACAAGGTAGACCATTTCCAAATCGTCTTTTTTTTCTAAGGCTTTAACCTCTTTCTTAAGCTGTGCACTGCAATGGGCCTGGCAGAGTCTCAGCCCATTTATCTGAGCAGCACTAAATTGTTCTCAGTGGCTTGAGGGTGGCAATGAGGGAGATGAATTTCATTTTGGGAGTGAAGCACTTCTCGCCCCCAACTGCACAATGCTGCTCTCTGAATTTAGGCATCAGATGCAACACAAAAATTTGATGAGGACTTCTGCAGCCTGAGGAATACCAGGGACACTGCCCAATGCTTTAGGAGCTGGTTCAGATATGTTGGCAGCTTAAGACAATGAGTGCCCATCCATAATTAGCCCAGTCTCCTCAGCTTACTGGGCTCTACCTAGGTGAAAGCCAAGAGGCTGCAGTACTTCTCCATAGGGTCATCCCCATCCTATGAGAAAGAGGGGGCTGGATTTTTGAAGGACTCACCTCTGACATTCTTGCAGGCGAGTTCACACTCCTCTTCCCGCAAGTAGTTATTCTTGTTGGGCTTGCAGCCACCAAAAATGAACTCCTCGCACTGCTGAAGGCTCGGGTTGTAAAACCAGCGTGGAAAAGATCCCCGACACCAACCCACCTTCTTTGGAGTCAAACAATGCTCTATCAAGAAAGTTAACACAAAAGGGTCTGGGTTAGATAGGTCCTTTAGAAGATTTTCTGTTTTGTATATGTGAAGGCAAACAAAATCTTCCAAAGCACATGTCTGAAAGGTTTATAAAATCTTGACCAACATGGAGAAGGAGAGCAGGGAATCATGGAATTAATTGTTTTATATGAAAGGGAGGGTCACAAAACCAAATTAGAAGGTGCCACATCCATAAAACAAAAGGAGCTGCATCCCCACACAGCACCTAGTTAAGCTGTGAAACTCCTTGCTTCAGGAGGTTGCTGCTTTTCAAAGATTACATGAGGCCAAAAAGGAATTTGTACATGGTTATTAAACAGAAAGACACCATATTCTGCTTAAAAACATCTCCCAGCTGTAAAATCCTTGGGGATTATTCAAGCATATTAGAGATTTACTGACAGCATGTCATGTTCTTGCACTCTTTCCAAAGTACCAAACTGAATGCACACTGTTGAATGCAGTGTATTGGACTTTGGTCAGACCTTTAGCATCACTTGACATGGCTGCTCTTATATTTTTATGGTACCTGAGGTAGGAGACATCCTCTGCTTAGCTACTAGTCAACCATTCGTCCAAGAACTCCTTACTCCTAATACACTTGTAATGCTAAACATTTTCATCATTAAATAAAGCTACTAAAGAAAAAATAAATAAATCCAGGGATACATTGAATATCCTGCAGATGACTCCACCTACCCTGCAAGCTAAGGCCCTTCACAGCAAAACCACAGAGTCAACAAGACCTTTAATATTCTCCTGTTTTGCAACCTCAGTTGCACCCCAAGCTTCATCCACTCTGGTGTCACCCAGCAGAGAGCAAAGACAGAGCAGATGGGGTTATTGCAGGCACCATCTCCTGCAAGGTACATGAAAACTCCAAAATAGATCACTATGAATGCAGAGACCTTGCACTACTGGTGCAGGCTATTACTGGGAAAAGCTGACATACAAGTCCAGACTCTTGGTTGTGCTCTTCTCCCTTCCACCCCTCTGAGAAGAGCACCAATAATGCCAGAGCAGCACCCAGGCTCGAGGACTCCAGGTAGATATGTGTGGGCTCAGGCTCACCTTCTGTCTGCTCAGAGTTCAGCACCATGATGGTGATGTTGGTGAAGTCTTGCTGCTGTGCAGTGTCCGTGACAGTGAGCTGGAAGACGTAAGTCCCCACCTGAAGGTTGGAGATTTCTACCTGATCTTCTTCGTGCTTCTGAGAATGCAAAAGAAAGGATTATGTAGGAGAAAAGTACTTCTAAGGAAGAAGTGACTGAAGCTGTGCAAGGTCCATGTTCCTGTATTAGGGAGAAAGGAACATGGAGGGAAACCTTCAAGCAGATGTCTGGCATGAAAAATATCTCAGTACTAAACAATCCCCCCAAACCCATGGACTGATACCCAACTGGAATAGAGAGAGAACAAGTACCACAAGCATAATTAGATATTTCATGGTTTGGGGGCATTGTGAAAGCACAAGGGAAAATGAAACTTTTTGGAGAGAACAGAAACACCTGTAGTTTTTACTTAACTTTTTAAAACTTAAAACCTATTATGAATCATTTACTTAGTACACAGGGAATAAGGTAGCTGTACTTAATTATTTTGTCAGAAGAGAAAGCTACAATATTATTGACACAAACTCTTCTTCTATATTTACAATAGATTTGGACATTCATTTCCATGCTATCTCTGGTTTTGATTAGGTTTCAAAAGAACACAGCCTTGCCATATATAATTTTTATGTAGTTAATACAGCGTAATATTAACCTGCCCCCCATCCACAGAAGTTGCTTTGGTTGGTCTAGGGCAAAGGGAAAAGGAAAGGAGCACTTGCTGAATTACACAGACCCCTTGGCACTTTAGAGTTCATCACTGCTGATGTTCAAAATCAGTTGTAGTCCTGGTGTACTCATTTGCTAATTCTTCCAAAAGGTGCCACAAGAACCCCACATCAACTCCATGACTTTCCAAAGTATTTTGCAGAAGTTTAAAATAAATAATTTGCCCTTCTAAAGCTATGAATCACTTTTAACATCTAGCAAATAGGCAGTGTTCACACCCCAGAGATCCTGGATCTCTGTTCCAGCTCAGATAAAATAGGAGGAAGAACTTAATGATTTAAACAGAGGCAAAGTCCAGGAAAAGCCCCAGGAGAACAGAAGCAGAGCCTGAGACCAGATTGTTCAGATACAGAAGAGGAAATAAACTAAAGTGGACAGAGTAAAAGTAAGAGAAGGGCCTTCACTGAACTATAGGATCTTGGGACCAGAGGCAGCTTTTGCAAAAGCTCTGCTCTCTCAGCTGCTCCCATCCAGGCAGGTCAGGTGTTGCTCAGGAAGGCTTGTGACAACATCCTGTGCAGGGAGCCTGAGACCTAATGAGGCCAAAAATGGCACTTCTAAGTAGTGTGTGACACAGTGAGGGCAACCGCAAGGACCGCTCCATGGTTTTTGGGAATAGGCTCTTCCATGGATCAACTTGAAGAGGGAAGGACAAGGTGACCTTTAAGTCAGGGCTCTGACTGACCAACCTAGTGCAGAACACAGGTGCCACTGAGCAAGCTGCTTATTCCGTGCAGCTCCCTACCTTCATCTCCGCAGAGGGGTCGCCAAGGATCTGTTTCCATTCATAGCTGACTATCCCATGGTCATCCGTGCTTTCTGTGCCTCTCAGCATCACTGGCTCCCCTGGCTGTACCCTCATGTCCTTGACAGCACGGGCTATTGGAGGGTGGTCATCTGCAGAAGAAATGTAGAACAAGGCTTGGGTAAGAGGCTGAAGGGTCCAGTCCTTGTCTCCACTACAGGAAGACAAGAGAAGGGGATTCTTCCAGGTTAAATCAATCCAGACTTCAACTGCTGAAAGGAAAACATTTTTATACAGCTGTGCTCCTTGCAGCCTGAGCAAGCAGCAGGCAACCAGTACCGTTATTACTGCCCTCAGTAATTTAATAAGTCCACAACCCACTATGGCAGTCTCTTTGAGCCAGCTGGCTCACTGGGCACTTCTGTCCACAGGAACCACCGTAAGAGGGTGGCCCTGTGGCTACAGCCATTGTGCTTCTGAGAGTGGGACCACATCCTTGCAGAAGAGCACAGAGCAATGTCTGCCCTTCACTTAGCGAGACCTGATGTGGGTGTTGAAGAATGTGGAACTCTCGTCACTCCTCCCACTATCTCTAAGCACTACATCAGTGTATTTAGCCAGAGCTACACAATGTGGGACTTGGATGGGCAATATTTCTCTTCCAGCTCATCTTCCACCCCACTCTCTGACATACATGCCTTTAAAACAGCACAAAAAAACATTAATGAGATTGTTATTTTTGTACCGTTCCACAGGTTAACTTACCAGCAACTTCCACAATCTATTAAATGTTTTTCCAGACTGTAAGTACAAGAGGTGTAAACGAATCCCTGCCCATGCCAGCAAGAACAGCCTAAACAATGACACCACTGAGCGTGACTCATAACTCCTTCTGGCCTGAACGTCTCTGATCGCAGGCTTTGTGCATAGCTCAGCCTGTAAAACTCCACCTGGTAGCACCTGTACCAAGTCCAAGACTCAGTGTTCCAGCTCAGCCTGAGTCTTTTGTAAAGGCACCAACCATCGCTTATAAACTAGATAGAAAACACTCTGCCATTACACTGTTATATCATCTGTGACTGAAGGAGAGGATTAGTGTCCAAACCCCTTAGAAAATTACTCCATTAGCTGATTATTTTCACTGTTGCAGACTTGCTCCTAATTTCCTGTTTGAATCCTGTGTATCTGGATTCAGATCCCAGCTGCTGACTCCTGCTGCAGTCTACTGAAGGGACATTTAATACAAGGCATATGTACAAACCTGACTTTAAAACAGGCCACTTATTTCTTTTGTCACCTTGTACACACCACTGCAAGCTCTGGAAAGGGGACACATTCCTGCCATTCCTGCCAGGCAAACACCAGGAGCCTGGCAGGGAGAAAGGCAGCCTACTCCCTGCCACCGTCCTGCCAGGGTGAGCCCAGTAGGTGGGTGCAATTGCACAAGGAAAAGACCAGTTTTTCAACAACACGGAGGCTGATCCTTCACTCGTGACTCCAAATCATGTTTTTCCTTGACATACGTTAGCGTGTACACTTTAAACAAAAAATTGCAGACCAAATATCCAGCTACTCTGGGTTGTGGGTCGCATGATCAAGTAAAAGCTCAGTTCTATTCAAGAGGCCAGCAACTTCTCCAGTTCCCATCTCTGATTAACCAAATTTACTGACTCTCTTCACATCCAGAAGAAGAGTCAAGAGTATTTCTTTATTTGTGGTAACTGCCAAGGAGTAATGCTCACTAGAATTTAAGGACCTGTTTTTCAAGTCTATCCCTTTTCTCCTTAGGATGCCTGAAAGTTCAGTGACTTTGGAGTATTTCTGCCACACTGACTGTAGGAAGCCTTCCCTGGCAACCTGGCTGTTTTCCACTTGAGCTTCAGAACCAAGTGCTGACCGACCCAGAGTGAGTATCAGCAAACTGCTCATACAATGGAGACTCCACTCTGTTTTGCTCTCAAAGTTTGTAGGAAAAATGAAAGTAACCTTTGCTATAATGCTCTTTCGACCATGGAAAGTTTCTGCTGTAAAACTCTGTAATTAACAGGGAGGTTAAAGCTTTATGATGCTGTCTGTGGCATGCTTTTTACTGTGAAACATAATCCCGGAGTCACTTCGTAAGCGACAATTTCCTCTCCCATTTATATAACACATCAGTAGGGGATGTATCTGTTCTTTATGACTCCAGAGGAAAGCATGATAGAGGGAATCCAAATTGCTTAAAAAGGTTTTATTACTCATATCTGAGACCCTGATTTTTGCTTTTTAAAATTTTTTTTCTTATTTAAAAGCACATGCAGTCATTTGCTTGTCTGGCTTTACCTCTAATGAGTTAACTTGAACCAAAATTGAAGGGGAAAACAGGAATTTAAAGACAATAAGTTTCTATAAGGCCTTCAAAAGTAAGCACCTAAGTGGGGGACAGACCCCACTAGGGACCTTACTATGCAGGCACCATTGAAATCCCATGGCAGAATGTACTTGCAAATCTCACAGTCTGGAGGTTTTTCTCTTCTGGAAGTTGGATATTAGCTTTTGCCCTTGAGATCTATAGAAAACCAGATTTCCTCCATTCCAGAGCTCATGCAGATACACCCTGAGTAGCTGAAACTACAAAGCAATGCTTAAAAATACCTCAGGATGATTTGAGGTTGTCACTAGAAAGAGCTGGAAAGCTTTCTGGTGGTGGCCGAGGGGCCCTTACAGCCCTCTGATGACTGCCTTTGCAGGAGCAACTTCCAAATGAGACAAGTGGTTTGCACTGGGGACCAGGCAAGGGAAAGACCTCACCGGGACAAAAGCCACTGCTCAAAGCCACTGACCAGGCCAGGAGCACAGACAGGAGCACAAATGAGGCCACCCAAATTCCAGTACCCATGAGACAGAGGACCTTGGAGATATCAAGTGTCAGAAGCCAGCAGAACCTGCCTGCTGCAAAAGCACGTTGGCAGCAGTGTGGCTCTTCCCACAAATGCTTAACTTCTGCTCCTGCATTGCTTCCAGGGAAGTCATTCAAAAGTGAACCGCTTCCTGACCCATCCACACTAGAAAACTCTCCATTTCCACGGGCAGAGGTAATGAAGGATGACAATGCTGCCACAGTATTAATTTGCCTGAGGTGGAAAGAGAGAAAAGGGAACAAGGCAAGGCAATGCAATGCAGTGCCTGGAGAAAGGGAAATACAGGCTCTTTCTTTAGGCCTTCACCCCGGCTGGGCAGCAAATACAGTCATGATAAAGCCAGACAGTTTTCTAACAACTCATGCACAGCCAAGCAGCTCTCAGCATTAGTTTCTAGAAGTTTTGTAGTGGTAGGTAAGTGGTACACACAGCAGAACAACTTAACCTCTCTAAAACAATAGTGTATGACTGAATGGGTTATATATTCAGAATAACATAAGATGCTGCTGTCACTAGGTTCCCTCCATCCCTCCTCAGAGTGTGGGAAACCAGTCCTTTTTGCTTTGGCAGGCAGAGGGAAAGACTCTCCCACAGGTATTTATGTTATTTTAGTGAAGATTTGTACTTCCAGTGTCTTTGAGGAGACTGGAGCTCTGGAGACAGGACATAATGTAGCCACTTCAGTAAATGCTGCATGACAAACATTAATTTCACAGCAAGCAGAGTGGAAGCCCCTCATCACCCACTCTGAGCAGGAAGCTGGACCAGCTGGTCTTCCAGGACCCTTCCAGTACACATTAGGCTCTGAATCTGTGCTGTGGGTACCGACTGTGTAACTTCCCATCTCCTGGCCTGAGCTTAAGGATGAGCAGCTGGCTTGAGGCTCAACAGCATCACCCAGCCCCAGCTGTGATACCTGTGCTGCTCATTTTAGTTGTCCACAGAATGGAAACCAGCATGGGACCAAACATTTGGGGAGGGATGAGCTTTGTTTTTGGGGAGCTCTCCTTTTGGAATGCATTACCAAAGTTTTAGCCTGCAAATCTCCCTCCACGGTGAGGAAGGAGCAGACATATCTGATCAGAACCCTGTGGTTCCCAAGCACTTCCTGTCTCCCACTCACCAGCCCTGGATTCAACAGGAGTAGGAGAGTGTCACCAAGCATTTCAAAACAACCACAAAAGGTTCAGTTCAAGAAATGAACAGAGTTTCAGGGTTATTTTCCAGTTTCACACCCAAAACTGGTTTGCCTAGACCAGAATAAGCCGGGCTAGTTACTTAAACACTGAGCTCCATTATAACCAATAAAGTGCATGGTGAGCCTGCCCCTCCCGGATGAGCCAGACAGAAAACTCGCACCAAAGTTCAGGCTCAGGAATCATTTAAGAAGATTGTGTCTTTTAACAATAACATCAGAGACTTCAGGCTGTATGTTAGCTGAAACAGGCAAGAGACAGGGCCAAGCTGTCGTCACCAGCTTACAAAGAAGTCAGAAGCTCTTGTTCTGCAAAATACTGAAAATATATTCAGAAGATGTGCAGAACCCAGATTTCAGCTGTATTCATTACTGACTATACCCACAGGTTTTTTTGAAGTCATAACAATGTAAGAGTGGCCACAGTGGGTTAGAGCAGGTATCCCTGAGTCTGTGTTCACTTGCCAATAGTCTCGCTGCAGATGCTTGAACAAAGGCAAGACCACTGCAAGAATATGCTCTCCCAGCTTTCAGCTACTTCCATCAGGCTCCAGAAACACTCCACGATTAAATTTGTCCATTCAGCAGCCCCCAGCTGTGTGCTCTCTTTCAAGTGTTACCTACTCTCCTCCTAAACATATATAAACCTTTTAATTCGACAGTCTGCTCCCTTTAGTAGCAGTAGTACTGTGGGTCTTATAACCTGTGACTTTTTTTGTTTAATGTCACCCACTGGGATCACTAACTGGGTATTTCATTATTCACTAGAAAAAACATGCATTTAATTCTTATCATTGCAGAGGGTGTTGGAAGAGTGATACAGGTAAAGGCTCCTAGGACACCGGCAGCAGCTCATACAGGAAAGGAATGCATGATAAAGCAGCAGATAAGCTTCCTGCAGACCCTTAGGGCCAGAATCAGGGGGCTGACAGTAACCTGGGATCCAGAGTAGTCACAAAACTTCAGGGTTTAGCACCGATACAGCACAACGGCAGGAAAACAACACAGTTTTGTCTCCAGTCCAAAATCTGGGCCAAGATTTTGGGAGGAAAACCTGACATGCCAAAAACAGCTTCCTTTAACGCTTGTTTCACCCGGCCTCTTCAGGCATCCCTAAAAGGTCCGGAAGCAAAAATGCTGTAGAGCTTCCTTATGCTGCCAGGCGGACACGTTCAGTGCCCAGAGGCTCCTTCACCCGGCCTCCTGCACCTGCCCCATCGTGCCCTTCCCCTTTCCCCCCTCAGTGACAGCCAGGCATCCACCTTCCTGTCCAGACAGGCCCTGCACCGACCCAATTCCAGCATCATGGCTGGAAGGGCTTGGGGTTTTGGTCTGGATTTTTTTGGTTTATATCTGAATCAATATGGACATCCACATTTTTAAGTGTCTCATCAACTGCTGTAGGGAGGAGGACTCAGTTATTTCTCCAGTAAAATAACTCCCTTGGTCTCTTTCCCCTGTGTCATTCAAGGTTATTCAAAAAGGTTTCGGTATCAAAGACAATGCCTAAAAATTTCAGAGAGGAGGGGAACACATTTCCAATAAAAGCCCAGCCCGAACATCGCAGCCTGACCCAAGTAACAGCAGCGAGCTGCCCAGGGTCTGTCACTACAGCTGGAGACCTGCCTGGCACCCAGCAGCCTCAAAGTCAAAGGCAGCTGCAGAAGAGACCAAGCCCTTCCGACACCCACAGCAGCCCGAGGCACAAGCCCCAAGTGAGTAAGGAGAGGCACCCAAACTGCATTTCTGGAGTGCTTTTCACCTCTCACTGATAAGCCCTCCTGGGTCTTCCTGCTCCACCGCAGCCATGCCAGGATCGGTGAAAGGAGCACTAGGGATGGATTGCAAGACAGCAACTTCATATTGGTCTCTGGGGTGCTGCAGCTCAGTGCCATATTTTAGCAAACATGTCACTGGTCACACAGAGAGGTCAGTGACACTTTCTAAAGATCTGCACACATGGAATGCCAGACCCTGGGACCAGCCAAGGGATGAGGGGCTTGCAGTCTTCTTGTATAAGGCACTGCTCCACAGAGGTAAAGAGGCTGAATTGCTCAACAGTATATTGTTTTTTAATCTAATCTTGTGAAATCAGAATGTACTAGAGATGATGCATTCCCTTTTCCTCCTACATCAAAACATATAGGAGTTTAGACAGCTGCCAGCATGCCACCTCCAGTCTTGGTGATGTGGCCTTCAATTCCCTCTTAACTGCAGCTCCTGGGAAAAGGATTTTGAGCCTGGAACGGAGAGGAGGGAGAACTACTGAAACAGTCAGACACCTTTACCAAAAGGCCCTAAAATCCAGTAGGAAGCTACAAGTAGGGACAGAGGACCAGGAGGACCACTTCTGCCACACTGCTGTTCAAACCAGCAACACCCAAGGGCCGCTTCAGAGAAGTTGTGCCCTGCTCAAAACCCCTCACACTGCTACTCAGGATGGAGAAGTGGCCACTGTGGAGTCTGGGGCCATTTCCCACCTCCAGCACCCACAAGGCCTCAGGCTAGCACATCCCAGCAGATCAAAGATCTATTCAGCTCACACCATCAAGCCCTTGCACCCACCTGGATGCCGCCCTTGCCATCTTCACAGATCCTTTCCTTCCCACAGGTGGGCTGGGAGGGGGTGTGAGGAGGATTACTCATAGAGATATCCCCTAGCAGCACTGCCCACGGACCAACAAGTGATAAACTAGTTATGGCTGCCAAAGACCCAGCCAGGCTAGAAACATGCCAGCCTTCTTAGGCTTCAACCAAAACACAGAAGGAGGGGGCAAAAGGAGAAGCTGCTGTGTTTTAGTGTTTCTGAGCACACTGCAATTCTTTGGAGATTGCAGGTGGCCAGGTTCAGATTAGTTCATTTTTCACCTGGCTCTCTGCGACCAGGTGCAATCTTTTAGAGCAGGGAAACAGGGATTGCAGAAGAGAAACCCACCTCCAAAGGGGAAATTTTACGACCAGCCTTCCCCCAGCTGCTCCTCTCCCAGCAGCAACAAGCAGAAACAGCCCCAACAAGCAGAGAAACACTGACACACCTCACCATGCAGGCTGCTGTTAAATAAAGGTAAGTGGATTGCATCCTGCCTCCAGCCCCTGAGCAATTAAGAGATTAATGCAGCCCTTTAAAACCTGGTGATGTGTAGATTTTCAGAGGATTTCACTTTCCAACCTCAAAGGCTCAGGGGAAACGAGAAGAAAAATAATACCTTTTTCTTTACATTGTCAAGTAGCAAAAACTCTGACTTTGGTTAATCACACACTCCACCTGCTTCAAACAGGTTAAAGAGAGATTCCCTATTCATTCACTAATGAGTAAACTGAGGCACAGATCTTAAAAATGAGCATTAGGGTTTGGGAAAAACTTTTGTGGCAGAAGAAAACACAGAAACACCATCTTTAGCATCACTCTACCGCAAGTGTTTGGCAGCACTGCTGCTCATACGATGGCCGGAGGAGCTGGCACCAAGAAACCATTAATGGTCCTCCAGACCCGGTTTGCAGGGATCCATTACGGGCACCTTACCACTAGGTCTGTGATTCTGCATTGCCAGGTAGGAATCGTACACGTCCTTCTTCAAGAAGTTGAGAAAGCCGATCTTCCTGGCAAACCTGCAAACGAAAGCCTTCTCATAGAGGCAATTGAGGAGAAAGCAGCCCTGGATGCGGTCTTCCTCCGAGCCCGGGCCCTGCTCCACGAGAGCCAGGTTACAGGCGGGGTCCTTACAGCAGGCTCTCATGCAGTCCCTGCTCCGGTGCACCATGGGGGACGACAAGAAGGTGGCTCCATTCTGGACGGAGGCGTCTGTGTCCAGCACCCAGTCCGGCAGCCCTGCCGTGAAGTCCTCCAGGCACATTTCACCGAAGGGTTTTTCCTTCTGCCCTTCGCCCAACTCCAGCACCAGCGCCAAGCAGACCCAGGGCACAAACCACGGACCCGGACTCCTCCTGGCCATCTTGGCGCCCCGACTCGCACTGTCTTAAGACTTCAGTTCTTTCCTAAAGGAAGGGAGAAGACATATGAAGCCAAGAGGGACAGTGTTCAGGCGCACGACAACCCGGGGCGAGAGGGAGCCGGAGCATGGCCGAGGCTGCGCTCTGGGTTCCGGCTCGCCCCAAGTAGCCGGGGTGCCCCTGAGCCCGCAGCTCACCCGCGGGCGTGTGCTGCCAGCCCCAGCTGGGTGCTCCCGGCTGAAGCTGCAGTGGGAGCGGGGTGTCCCCGCCGCCCCGCGGTGCCTTCACCCCTCAGGTGCGCCTTCAGCTGCGGCCAGCGGAGACAAAGGCTCGGCGAGCACAGGAAGTGAAAACCAGCTCCCTGAGAGAGTGGAAAAAAAAAAAAAAAAAAAAAAAAATCAAGTCACTCCCCTGCACGCTGAATTGCGTAAGAGGAAGGGGAGGAGAGGCAAGCTGATAGGATCTTCTACTCCCCTTGGAGCAGAGCCGAGATGGATTCTCTCGCTCCCGGAGGTGCGAGGGCAGCCACTCCAGAGGAGCATCCCACCTGCCGGGTGCTGGCTGCACCCCCGTGCTAAGGACGCTCCAGAGGAACCGAAAGCCGAGAAGCAGCCGATCTGTGTCCTGTGGCAGTCGCCCTTGTGCTCCGGTGTGGTCACTGGCACCATTAGCCCGTGTCTCGCTAACCCAAATGAGTCAGCCTTGCAGCCCTGTCTGCAGTGCCCACTGCCTTGCTGCTGCAAGAGCTTTTGTGCTCAGTGCAGCCATCCCGAAACCATGCATTCCCTGCTCCTGGGACACAGTACTTTTCGTTATTTTTCTCAGTGAAAGCACTTGGGATCGTACCTGGAGGCTGCCTGAGTGGCAGTTCCCCTGCTACCCCAGCAGTGAAAATTGAAGTAGTCATCCCCCACTCATGAGCAGCACTTCATTGTTCTCAATCTCACATAGGGTGCCTATGGTCCATTTGCAGTGCTCGTGCCTTGCAGGACGGTGCTCTCTGGGGCCATGGGAATGCAGAGGCTGCATGTCCATATATTTTCCCCCTTCCTGATTTTACTTGCAGTTCCATAATCAAATTCCTCTGTTCAACACATACACCTGTGTCATCCACCCCCTCTGTCTGTAAACAGTCCTAAAACTCCTGGGCAAACTGCCCTTATCCCTCTGTCATTGTCCTTAGGAAGGTTGGGAGTGTTGGTAATTTGCTTGGACATTATTTATAATGAAATATTTAACCACTTAAAATAACAACAGCAAATCTGAGATGGCATTCCATGGTATGCCTTCAGAAAGAGGTGGTGAGCAGCAGCTGTATCAAACAGCAGTTGGCTTTGTGGTTTGGGAGACCACTCTGGTCCAGCATTTCAATTCTTGCTGTTTCTTTCTGTAACTCTGATCCAGGATTTCAGAAATCCTCACAGGATTTCTTGAGAGTCCTTAGAGACACATTTTCTGCCTCCTGGCTGTCACAGGCATGACAGGAGGATAATATCGTGAGAATATAATTTTTCCTTACCTCTAATGATTTTCTATGGCCTGATGTTGACATTTGTATAGTACTGACATCTGTTAGGAAAAAGGAATTGCTTCGATCTGGCAGTGGTAAAGTATAAAATAAACCTTGAAAATTGATAGAGAAAACATGAATATCTGCAGAGCAAAGAGATGTTGCTTTCCTCATTGGCTTTATGTGTCTTTGTCAGAAGAAGCATGGGTGTCTCCCACCCCATTTACAAACCAGATCTTTTGGACCTGCCTGCAGACCATGCAAGCAGTAAAGGGGGAGCTGAGCTTGCTTGTTTTGTTGTGTTTGAACGTCTAAATATATGCAGGAGAAATAAAAATGGCAACAAGGTTGTCTCCTTCTGTTCTGCACTGCCTGAGATGCTCTGCTGGGAGCTCTTTCTTGTGTTTAACCTGGAATAGATTTTTCCTGGATAAATATTTCAAATCTTCAGAGTGGAGCCCAGTAAGGCTCAGTGCAGTTCTCTGGCACAGGAGCAGGGAGCAGCTGGCACCATGGCAAACCAGTGACTGTGTTTGGATGTCCCCACTGGCAGATTTGTGCCTAAACACTGCAGTTTGGTATTTTTGTCTCACTGGCAATAATTTAATCTGCCTCAACAGTACTCTTGTGTTACAAAATCTGTCACAAATTTCCTGCAATCCTGAAGGACATGATGTCTCTTCTGCTTGTGCGAAACCATATAGGAGTAATGTAATTCCTACAAACACAAAGCTGGGAGGATTCATTGGTTGGCATCTCTAGTGTCTCCCCCCACTTGAAAAAAAAATTTATGAAAGGATGAGCCCCTTCATAAAAGGATGAAGCCTAGCCTTTAAATAGGTGTTTTTATTGGCTTTTACTCTTAGCAGAAGGCTGTGCTAAATTCTGCTGCAAGGTTTTCTGCTGTTCACCCTGTCTTTATAGTAACTCCATACTTAGTTTTATTCAGTATATTCAGTAACAGTAGCACAGTTTCTAAATATGCCTAGTTTATTCTGGAGGAATTCAGTAATTATAATTTTAATTGAGATTGGGTCCAAGATCAAGGACTTCTACTTGGAGCCCCTCTCTGTGGCAGCAGCTCTTCTTCCAACCCGGTAACTCAATTTTTGCTCTCCTAATCTCAAAATCCCATTGCAGGCCTCATCTTCTGCAAAAATGAATAAATTCCCACAGCTTCAGCTGAGACATGTGTTATTCATGTTAGTGTGAAGGGAAAGTAGGGTGTGTTATTTTATAGTTTGGGAGTGTTTTTAAGGGGTCCTGAAACAGTGAGTCATTGTTAACTTTTGTCTGTCTTTGAAGTGTCTGCTCTCCGTCTGGAAATAACTATTCCGAGGATGACTCAGGGGGGTAAACCACACCATAGTTTAATATTTGACTAAGATTGAAAGAGGTCTTGGACATGTATGCCTTGTAATAAATGCAGTGCAGGAGCCTCCATCACATGCCTTCTTTCTGTGTGATTGCTCTTGAGACCACAGCACCTTTGGCAGCTTGATGCTCACCTTCCAGGAGGAAGTGATTCCAACAGCAGGAAAATAAGGAAGGCTTGATCCAGGTTCCCCTTTGCCCCGCTGTGCAGCCCAGCTGTGTGGCATCATCATCTGCAATGACTTCCTCACAGCAGCTTGTCCCACTGGCTGCTGCAGATGAATCCATTCTGCTGTGTTTTACCTGGGAGCTGCTCCATGTGTAATTAGCACTTGGGAGACAGGTTTGCTTGCTTGTTTTGTTGTATTTGCCTCAGGTTAAACCTCCTGGTGTGGTTTAGGGGTGAGACACGGATGCAAGGGATGGCACAAAGATGTGGCAAAGGAAGGAGACAGGAAGGGATCTCGTCAGGCTATGACTAACCCCTGGTCCTGTGGAGCAAAGCAGGAGAAAGGATGACGGCCTGCTGAGTCCTCCTGAGAGCCATTCCCATTGCACCGAGGTAGCTTTGGGGAAGGGAGTTACAATGAGTGTATATTGTTTCTTTGGGGGTGTTCTTGTCTACAGTTTTATGGCACTGGTTTTTATTTTAATGTTGCCGGTCAAGGTAAACCCTTAAAGGCAGGAGCAATGGGAAAGGAAGAAGTGGAAACAGTGTCTAGACTAGTTACACCAAGAAAGTATTTGCATTTTTGTCCCGTCTATGCTAGGTTTTTACAGGGAGATAGGTATGGAAATGTGAAGTAAAGAGCCTTCAATTTGTAGGAACTAGAAGAAACTTACATTTCCCACTGAAGTTCTCACAGACAACTTGATCTATTCTTCATTGCATCTGTGGGTGGAACAGGATTTGCCATAGGGTTCCCTATAGACTCTCTTCCATTACTTCCTACAGCAACCACATCCCCAGAAATCTTCATGGCACACCTTCAGGCCAGCTGCCAGTGCCTCCTGGGAAAGTCTGCTCTCCCCTCTGCTTGTAGATGGTGATTTCCCTGCAGGTGTGAGCAGTACAGTCCCTGAAAATGGAATGGTACCCTTTCAAGGGGATTGGCTCATAATCAACTTATTGGTGCAAGAGCTCTACAGCCTCTACAAGCCTAAAATGTTGGCTGGAAAAGCTTAAAAGCAGGCTGGAAAACAAGGAAGATCCCCTTCAACTATTCAGCCAGTGTTTTTCTTGTCTCCAACTCCACCATTCAAAGACTTGCTGAAACTTCTGTGTTACATGAAAACATGGATCATGCTATCAGTGTCTCAGACCTCTTCCTCTAGGGAAGCAGCAGTGTAATGAGGGAGAGCAACAAACAAGAGGGATGGAAACAAGCAGCATGGGCAGGTTTTCAAAGCTCTCCAAGCAATTATTTTGGCATCTAATTCATATTGTCAGCTTCACCCAAGTATTCAAGGGGAAGGGGGTCTTCTTCCTCAGTGGAGATGCTTACTCAACCTGCTACCTCCAGCCAGTCTGTGAATGGACACAGACAAGGAAAACTGGTGTACCAAAGGAGTAGGTACAGCTATTTCTCATTTACCCTTCTGAGCTGCTAATGAGACATTAGCCTTTATGCTTCACTTGGCTGCCAGTAACTGAGGCCAGAGGAAGGGCAGGTGGGCAGGCCAGCTCACTTGACCTCTTTATTGCTGAGACCTCTCTGTTCTCTGAAAGAGTGCCAAATAATGCAATTTGGGTCAATCAGTCAAATTGGTAAATGTTTTCCTCTAGCACTTGTCATTATTCCTTCCCAGTGCCCTTTCAGTGCCTTATGAAAGGTGAGCCAGTCAGGAGAAAGGAATAAGGCTGATTACTGACACCTGGCTGAAGAATGTAAAGGCTTCTCAGCCTGTGCTGATGGGAAGGTGGTAGTACTTCTCAGGTGAAGCTGGGGACTATATGAGCTGGATATTCCTTTCTGCTTCCCTACATCTCCAGAAGTGGAGGGTGAGAGATGATGCATTCTCCCCCTACTCCACTGGAACTCTATGCAATGATGCAGGCTTTTTGGTTTTCATGCTCCCATGGAGACACTGAAAAATAAAGGAAGTGGATGATGGACATCAACATGCTGGGTGTACTGGAGTTGCTCACCTAGGGCTCTGTTTTTTTTTAAATCTCCAGTCCTGGCTACATTGTCTTTTTGCACAGCATTTCTTCTCTGCCTATTCCTGTTCCCAGGAAGGAACAGAACCTCTTTACCTTGTGGTGTCACTGTAGTATTGATGCAGTCACCTCTGCTGGCTTCTCTGGTTTAATTTGTGTTAACCACCACACTTGCAACCACAGGGAAAGTGATTATTTTCTAAAGCAGGTGGAGAGTGGCTTCTGCTGTATTGAAGGGAATTGTTCCTCACTAGGCTGGGACTCAAGGGAAAGGGGCCAACCTGGTTCTGTGGAAAGATGAGTCGGGGCCCTGCTGAATTATTAAGCACACACCAGAGTCATCAGCTCAGGAAGAAAGAGAAGCACCAGCTTAGGTCACAGGTGTGGGATGGAGATTACTAGCTTCAGGAACAGAGGAGTGTAACTGGATCTGACTCATGCCCTTGGATGCTCTGCTGGATCAATGTCACAGCTGTTTGGTACTATGATGCCTATGCGCAGCTTAGTTTGGTGGCCCTCTCTGGCACCATAGACAGCCATAAAAGTCCAACTCCACAGTGCTGAATCCTCCCCTCCCTTCAGAGGCACCTCACTTTTAGGGTAGGCTTGGAGGATCAGCAACCCCAGGTCACACACACGGAAATTGAAGCATAGCGCTTCTTTCAGTCTAACAATTCGAATGTGTTGGTCATGTTTAAACTCCCTTTATTCACCAACATAAATGATATGCAGGTTTGCAGAGAAGATGATCACAAGCAGCTGCAGCAGGAGGTCCATTGGAGCTTACATGTGCACAGCTCTTGTGAAAAAACAGATTGTCTGATTAGATGACTCAGTTGCCCAAGTATGTGTGTTGACTCCAGAAATTTTGCCCCAGGTTGTATGCCTGAGGCTGTAGGGAGAGATAACTAGGCTGAAAATAAGATTCCATCTCCCAGTCATGCCTGAGATCTCTGAGATTCTGTCCAAACAAAATGGTGATGTCTTTTTGTCCCTTTGGCCATGTGAATCTGCTGTGATGCAACCAAAGGACAGTATGGGGTGTGGCACTGTAAAGGAAATCTTGAAGCTGCTTTTTTTTTTTTTTTTTTTTTTTTGGTGGCAGCTGGCATTTACCAGCACTGGCAGGTGGCTGGGCACCCATAGGAGATGCTGCCTCATTCAAGGGGACAATATCCCTTACCTTGAATGAGGCACCCAGTCCTGTTCCTGCAGGAACTTCTGCCACACCCACTGATCTTGCACTGGTTTTGCTTCTTCTTGCTTTAATCATAGATTAAAACATTTTATTACTGGACGAGGCCTACTTTATCAGTAAACCTTTGTTTCTATATTGCCACCTTCTTATTACAACAAATTCATGACTAAGCTGAAATAAGCCAAAGCAGTATGATGAACATCCTGTAATCTGGCTCATTTTGGCTTGCAGCTTTCCTGAGAGGACCTCTGACATCATCCTCGGAATGTCTTGTTCAGCTGCAGGGTGGCACTGAAGGAGCAGCACGAGGGCTTGTGCCCCTTGTTTGTTACTTTGTTGGTGGAGTCTGTTGGAGTCTGGGCTGAGTCTGTTACTCAGAGAACAGCCCTGCGGACCTTTTCAGATGTGGCACCTCAGCTCAAGTGAGGTTACAACTTAACCATGGTTCAAGCTATCTGAAGAGCCACTAGAGGACATTATGTTCCATTTTTCCTCATTTTCACAGCGCTCTGTGACTTCTGGATCCTCTGCTTCATAAATTCAACCATGCTGGCAGAATATTAACAGGGCAGCCCCACCTTTCATGTAGAGATTAACTAAACTGCTGAAGAGCACCAGAGTCAGCACAGGGGATGGAAGAAAGGGGCTTCCCTGCCAGCCCTTCAGCCACTGCAGACATTTGGAGTGACTCAGAGAGAGCAAGTAGCTTCTCTTTTAAGTCTGACCCTCTTTCTCTGCTTTCTGCCAGCCTCTCTGGAGATTCTTGGGATCAAAGAGGCACAGTTTCCCCCCTCTTTTCCCCCTTCAAATATGTCAGTCATTGAACACCAAAACAGAGCTCTTCTATTTGGGGACAGGAATTTATCACCTGAATGTGTGTCCTTTGGTCCAGACTTACCTTGTGAATATCTGCCCATTTTAGGCCATATTAACCTTTGAAAAGCCAATAGTTGTAAAGGCATTGTAAGTTGTTCAATGGGTTTTACAAGGTTTTCACTAGTTAAGAATCTCTGAAGAATCTGCACTCACTAAGTGTGCTACAAGCCTCTCAACACAGATTTTTCTGTGTAACTTTGATCTAAATAAGGAAGCTTTAGGAGTGGAATTAGAGCAGGGAAACAGCCAAGCAGTGAGGGAAAATGGTTAAAGCTGCTAAAATGAAAGCTTACAGTTGTCTTCTGAAGAGAAGTTTTAGGCTGTCAGAGAAACAGTGGAGATAATATCAGTTTCAGGTATACTTTAACACTTTATTCTTCATGTACGTGAAAGCAAATTGCAGAATTTCCCATCTGAAAAGGGTTTTTAAAAAAATATTTTTATTTTTATTTTACTTTTTTTCCTCACATTAAGCATGAAAAGGGCTGTAATGGCCCTGCTTTTTTTTCTACTACCCTGTGTACAAGATTTTGCTGGCTGGCTGCACCACCATCCCTCTGGGGACAGAACTATTCCAGGGGACTTGGCAAGCTTTTGATAGACCAGCTCCTCTGCAGACTGTCTCATGCAGCACCTTCAGTGGGGAGAGGGGTTGGTTGCTTTTCCTTTGGCTTATCTAGCTCATGGCCTCCAAACTGGAAATACTTTGGCTCCTGATAGCAGAGGCTTACTTGCTTTTCCCACATGAATCATGGGACTGGAGGTGTCTCCAGTCATGAAACAGGATGGAGGGTCTCACTTGGTTTGTCCATGTGGTGGGGCAACTCCCTGGGCAGGCTGCTGGAGGGCTCTGGGAACAGCTGGATAAAGAGATGTGACAGCATTGGGAGGGACAGGGTCCTGGCACCCTGTAATCACAGCCAGCCTGATTCCTGTTCCTCTGAACGGAACAGCTGTGTGCACTTCTCACACATATTCTTCTCAATGTTATAGGGCAATAATGATGCAGACCTTTAACCAGGTGGGGAGGAACTGTAAACCAAGCATTGATAATATACAGTCTGATAGCCATTTATGATGCTTCAGCAGGTGAACCTGCTTACCATGAATACTCTTCTGTGGGAAGGAGATGGTGCTATACCCCTAGTGAGGTCTTCTCCTGCAGTGACATCAGATCAACTACTGTACTTTTTTGAGTACAGATATTTTCTTTTATCCCAGAATTTCCATGCTCAAATAATTTCAAATTCATGTCACTGGGATTTCTACAGAAATTTCTGAGAGAACTGATAGAACAAAAAATGGAACTTCTGAGCCCAGCTTTGGGTTGCAGTGTCATTTCCTGACCTACTACTGTAAAATAATGAATGAGCTGCCTGATTCCAGACCACTTCTTATCTGTGCTGGGTCCAGTGCTTTGGCTGGAAAATGCCAAATATACCATCTCAAAGGGAGCCAAACCCTGTAGCTGCAGACAGTTTACTGAGTATGAACTGCAGTAGGATTCAATACATTATGTATGGATCAACCCTCTGGAATTGCACATGCATGTAAGTTATGCCTGTAGGAAAACAGTAATTTAAAACCTCCTTCTTCCCCACCTCTTGGACCTGACTTGTGTTAAATATTAACAAACATGGTTCATCAATTCCCTGGTTCACTTGGCTTCTTTTAACAACAGATGTTATTACAACAACTCTGCCTACCTCCCTGCTCCTGTCAGCACATCTGATGGTGAAACCCAAGAGTCTGCGGCAGTAACTCAGCCTGCAGAGCCCAGCTGCTGCCCCAGCCCTGTGGCCACCCCTAACTCTCTCCCTAGGATCACCAATGCCTCCCACCTGTGGTGCCTGTAACTAGCTTGTGCTGGGAGGCACTGCCTGCAGAGAGGCTTTGGTTAAAGGAGACAGAGAAAAGGTGTGAGGGAGCCCAGAGGAAGGTGGGTTCCTGCTGTCAGAGGAGGAGGCGGTGAGGATGGCCAGCAACTCCAGTGCATTGCCCCGGGTGACTTTCCAGACACCAGAGAAACCTGGGGAGGAATCATCACACAGGAAACTGGGCAAGCTGACCATAAAGTACAACCGCAAAGACCTACAGCGCTGGCTAGACCTGGAGGAATGGATCAACGCCCAGCTGCAGGAGCTGTACCAGTGCCGGGTGAGTAGCTGGGGCACAGGAACCGCTTGCTTGTCAGGTGAATGGGTCTAGAGCCCTGTGTGCTGGCACAGAGGTTTGCTTGCTCTGCTTCACTGGAAATAGTTCCTTGTCTTCAACTTCCAGCAGGTATCTCTATGCTCCCTCGGCAGCATCTGACTGGTGTGTTGGCAGGCAGGGAAGCTTGCACTGATGCAATCCAACTGGCTTTGAACTGCTTGGAGTTGCACCCACTGGGGGGGTGTAACTATCGCTCAGCATGAGTAGCACAACCTAGGGAGATGTATAAACCCAGGGTGATTCTTCTTGCTGAATTCCATGTGGTGAGTGGCTTTGCAGTGAGCACTATCCAAGCTAGCTGGGTTAGAGTGGCCAGTGTAGCCCTGTTCCTTCTGGACACAACAGTGAGGCTCTACCTGCTGTTTGAATAATACACTTCGGAATGTGCTGTATCCATAACTGCAGAGTCTGGACACAGTACTGGCAACAGGGAAGATTGGGAAAAAACTCTTTGCTCAAATGTAGAGGTCTTACGCCTCCATCTTCACCAATCCCCAGAGCTGTCTTCCTTGCTGAGCTTCCCTTTGCACCAGGAACAGTCCCTCCCAAATTCTTCCTGCCTGCCTAAGAGCTGTTCCAGTAGGAAAGATCCAGGAGTGCCTATAGCATTTGAATGGTACAGGATTTTGCTTCAGCTGCTGCATTTTTTCACTGGGTTAGTGACATTGAAATTTTAACCCTCTACTATCGCTTCTATTCATATATTGTCCTTAGACGCATGACAGTTATACTGGGTGCTTTCAGAAGCAATAGTGTTCTTCTGTGTTTGAGATAATCCTTTGGAGTGTGGTACAGTAAAAGATGAAAGGCTTTCCCCCATTGTACATCATGATCTTAAACACATTTAAATGGCTTGATTAAGGATTTTGCTTTTCTCTCTAGGGCAGTGGCTGATACAGTAAGAGAACACAGCTTTCTTGACTCACAGAGAATCTCCATTTTCAACAGATGACACAGATGGGTTTAACAAATTGTGTAAAACTGCTTATTTATGTCCTGGATGGGGATGGACTAAATGAACTGCCAGGCCCTTTCTGTTCTCTATTCTGTATTTGCACTCCAGTGCAGTGTTAAGCACACTTTTGTGATACAAGGAAATAAGAGCTGATGATTGTTTAGAGTCTTCCGCTCTGAGCATCAGCAGTTTCAAATTGCAATCAACACTGAAGTGGATATGTCAGAACAGGTCATGAATGGTGGGTTTCGTGCTACTTGCCATGATGGTACACAGAAATTTTTGACTGCCCAGGCTGATTTTCTGGGCCCGAGAGCTACAGAATTATGTCACCTTCACAGCTGAAGACCCAGACCTCAGGAACTGCTTCTAAGTCTCTCCTTATTATTGTTGTTGCTGTTGTTTTTATTATTATAATCATTATTATAATAATTTTCTGTGTGACTTCCTGTGTGACTGTGTATCTGATATTTCTGTGAGAATGTGCCAGATTCTCATGCCATGTTGGGAGATAAAAATAGTTCATTTCTGTTTTAATTCATGCCCCTATGCAAAGAACAGGCAGAAAACAAATAATGAGAAAAAGGTCCTTCCTTCTGCTGCAAATGCATGGTTTCTCTGAAAATATTACTGCTTCTGTTCTGTTAACTAACTGGTTTAGATTTCCCAAACATAGCTTGCTCAGTAAAAATTGCTAATCTCTTCAAGTTAGTTGTGAATTTCCAGTTGTTTTCTATGGCTTATTGAAATGATAGAATTTCTTACTATCATAAGAATAATAATAATATAATAATAAGAATTTCCCAGCTGTATCTTAGGCCTCTTGATAATGCATTGTGAAACATTATACAGTGCACATGGGAGCAGAAGTTATCAGCAGACCCAGTCAGAAAGGCAAAATTCAGTGTGTCTGCAAAGTGCTAGCGTGGTAGTCCTGGTGAGTGAAGGCTGTTCAAAAGAGTGGCAGCGACACTATTGCTTCCCAACCATGCCAGCACTGGCATTTAAGGGACTGTCCCTGGAGTTGGTAGCTCAATTCAGAGTCCTTTTCCTGGCTGTTGAGATGAGCAAGGAGAATGGCTGCTGCTTTGAGTAACAGAATATCTTGCCCTTTGGAGAATTACTGCAGTTTTAAAGAGTTAAATTTTTGTCACTTTTTTTTCTGAGACAGACAAGAAGCACTTGGTATGACCAGTAACATGACCCAAGATGGGGTTGTCCATGTGCTACTCTTACTTGCTGAAGTGTACAGAGATAGACCTTTACACCTGCAAAGGTGTCAGAAAAACAAGTCAGTTTATGTTATCACTTCTGTTTTCCAGAGAATTAAGAGCCGTTTACTGCCACCAGAGTAGCTGTCCAAAAGGGTTTCTTTTTCCTACTGCAAAATCCCAGCAGGCACAAGTGAGAAACCCAACCATGCCCTTACAGGAACAGATTGCCAGTGGATTGCCCTTGCTAGTATCTTTTCAGCACAACAGATTTCCCTGCTTCCTGATGTATTCAGGCCAGCATAAGAGATTTGCTACAAGGAACTACATAACATAATGCTGTGCAAGGTCAGAGACTGTTAGCAGGATCTCTGCATATACACACATGTGCCACAGTAAATTATTTGTAATCACAGAGATGTCCAGCAGGTCATCCTGCTCTCCTCTGCGCATGGTGACAAGACTATTTAGTTGTCCTACTTCTTTGGGCTTCCTTGTATCCATCAACTTCCATTACAATTGTCTTGTTACCTCTTACTTTGCTCCACCTGCCCTTGGCAGTGCAAAGTTCCTGGGTGTCTTCCAGAGATTCAAATGACAGCAAGGTTAGCTCAAACATCACCTCTTGATACATTCCCTTGATACAGGGAATGCTATGATGTTTACTGTCACAAGGTTTTTTAGCAGCAAAACTAAGACTGATTTTCAAGATGATTCCTTGCATATGGAATTCAGAAGAGCATCCACACTAGGACTAAAACCACAGGAACTTCCTACCCTATCGCACCCTCCCAGCCTACTAGCTTCTTAACCAAAGTCAGACTGGATCAACACCTGTTTTCTAAAAGGTCACATGAAAACTATTACTTTTAAAAAGAAATACTGTGTGAGTCACAGTGCAATATATTTCATTCTGGTTTATTATTTATTCTTAAGTGAGCTGCATATCAAAGCTAAACGAGGGCTTTCTACTTTCTCTCTGGCTTGGTATCAGTGACTGACTTGGTATCAGTACCCAGGAAAAGTTTCTTTTATTCCTGTAAGTATTGCCATTATTGTTTAATGTTTTACATACACATCCATAAATGCCACAACCTGGCAATCAGGAACTGTGCTGTTCACCAAGTATCCTTATTCTACTGATTACTATGCCAAAATATCACTAGTGTTTTGTAGTGAAAGATTAATTTTGCAAATACACTGGAAAAACACAGGCTTAGAGAGATTTGTGAAGCTAAAATGTGTTTGTGATCCAGTGAACAAATGTTTCCAACTAACAGCCCCATGCAGTACAAGATTATCACTCCAGTCACCAAAACTTGGAGTCCCTCTTACATTAAAGGAGACTATTATATCCCTCTCATATCTATTAGGGAAAGCTGGCAAAATCTTGTTAGGTTTTTCAACAGAATCATTTTCTCTCCATTGCTGCCAAAAGCCTTAGTATAAATACAAAGTAGGTGAGTGTAATTATCATAAAACCTAAAATCTCCTCCTATTATTTATGCATCTCTAAGATTAAGCCTATTGGAGTTCTGTTTGGTGAACTCTTCATAGAGGAAGGGTGTCACAGGGTATTATATGTGGCACTGCAGTTTGATATCCTTGAAATGGTCTTCCAATGACGGGTGATGATCCCTGAGCAGTGTAGTGGTTGGAAAAGATGAAGAATGGGTACATCAGGATGTGTGGCTGTAGCAGACACTACAAAGGGGCTGGAATCCATGCCCTCATTACAAGAACCTCCCTTTTTTGAGATGATTTATATCTTGACCTCAACTTTGCAGCATGGTTTTATTGTACTCAGCTGCTTAGTTCTTTAAAGATGGCCTCTAGAGTTCTTGAAGGTTAATTAACTCTGGTGGATTTTTCCTTTTTAGCTAAGGGAGGAAACAGAGGCAGCAGCTCCTGAACCACAAATTGATCTTGAAGATCTCCTGGAGGTCCCTAATGAAGAACAGAAAATAAAACTACAGGTCAGATAGAGGGTCTTGGTGATTTATGCTAGTGAAATTCTCTTCATAAATACTAGTGGCATGTGGGGTAGAGGTGTTTGTAGTGTTGCAAGATGCTTTCTTGTGCCTTCCTTTCTGAAGGGAGGGGAGACTTAGATCAACTCATAAAATACTAAAATGATGACTCCTTGTTTTTTTAGGAAATCCTCCATGAGTGCTCCAGCCCCACAGAGGTGAGTGAAGGACCATATAAATTTACATGTATACACGTTACACTATTCTGTTATAGTGTCTTTGCTGCTGCTTGGCTGAGTAGCCAAGACACTACCATGCTGCAGATTTGTTTAATCATAATGGGAAGCGTTTGCCACTTTATTCTGTGATTGTAAAATTACACATGAATGCAGATGAATGAGCTGAAGGCAGAGCACTAGAGCAAGTAAGAAATTATGCTTTACAATCAGAGAAGTTCTTTCCATGTTTTGAACATCCTAAGATGATCAGTCTGAGCTGCTATTTGATCCTCAGTGTAGAAAAGCCATTGACAATGACACAGCTCACATAACCATTTTTTACACTCTTAACTGAAGGCATTCTTAGCTTAACACACTCTAGGGTTATGAGTGACAAGGATGTAGAATGGTCCTTAGGTTGGACTGGGCTGATAACTGCTGAGCAGTAGCCATGTAGGTTAGTTTTACACATGGATTTTTTTCCCCCACAAAACTTTGCAAGTTTTTATTTGAATTAGACAGTTAAATCCCACAATGTCCCCACAATTGGAGGCAATACTGTGTGCATGCACCACACAGGGATTGCCTTTGCTGCACTGCACACCTGTGCAAAATGTGGTCCCCATCACTGCTTCAGCCACATGCACTGCATGTGAACATTCTGCTTGCACATCATCCAACAGACCACACGTGTTGTTGAGCCAATGTGGCTGTGCAGTGCTGAACATACAGAAAATGAGATCAATGCATGACTGAAATTCAATCATTGAATCAATATTAGTATCACTGAAATTAAACTGGCCTGTAGTAATCATCACAGATGCTCTCCTAGTGGGGGTTTCAGCAAAGCTGGCAATATGAAATAGTTTTCAGAGTGTCTGAATGTCAGATCTGAGGCAAGAATCTCACATTCCCAGAGCAGTAACTGAAGAGAGTTTGTTCTGTTAAGTCAGAAGCCATGAAAGTGTCTTGTGGGCAGCACACTACCTGCTGAATACAGATACTGCTGCCCCATTGGCAAAAACACATACTTTCACCCTGGGGATCTTGAATCCAATCTCCTTGAAAGAGCAGTTTAACTGCAGAAGGCAGACAAGAAACTGAAAGGACTGACTGAAAAGAAGGGTATGATCCTAGGCATTTACTTCCAGAGCATGTTGTGGCAACCTCTGATCACCCAAGTGAGGACGCTGGGCTTCCACACAGCACAAATGGTAACAAGCTGCAATACTTCCAGTGACCCTGCCTAATTACAGGAACAGGTAGCGATGTCTTTGGGTAAGAAAGGCTGCACACCTCTTTATGGTGATGTTACTTGCCATGCAGGGGGTAAAGTTTGCACCAGTCACATTGCCTTCTGCTTGGAATAACCAGATAGGCCAGTTCAGTTCATAGTCCTTGGCTGTGTCAGCAAAGTAGTCAGGGTTTGTCTCCATTAACTGCTCATCTATCTGCTCTGCCTGTCCTCAAACTCTGCTCAACATTATCATTAGTCCTACATGTTTTGCTCCACCTCTTCTCTGCCAGCCACTTCCTTGTAGAACTGGCACAGCTCCAGGATGGTTTGCAATTCACAACATGGAGCTCTACTGGTTCAACAAGAGGGACAGCTTGCTTTGCCCTAGATTGGGAGGGCAGCAGAAGTGGGCAGGAGGTTATGGTGGCAACAGGAAGCAGTGGAACCTAAAAGAGAACAACAGCATCCTGAGGTCATCTCATGGTGGGAAAAGCAGGTATCTGGGATAAAGAGGGTCAGGCTAGCTCCTGAGGAGAAAGTAAGCATGGCTGTTCCAAAGGGAGACAGGGAAAGGGAAGGAGCTTTTAGACCCTTCTCATCCATCACAAGGTCTCCTTTCCTAAGCTAAAAGATAGATTTGCTCAATGTATGTCAAAATTCTGGTTTCTGCTCAATGTGAGGGTGAATGTGGGAATGATGGCAATGCCACAAAACACTTTGGGCTGGTGAGTGCTGGAATTAATACGATATCCTTCTGCAAACAACTCTTATTGCAGGACTTCATTACGGAACTGCTTAGTCGATTGAGAGGTCTCCGAAGAGTCACCAATCCTCAGAAGAAATGACCTTGCTCACATGGAAAACCCAGCTCTGGTTAAAAGGAAATGTGTATCTTCCTGACAAAAACCAGGATCAGCAACAGAACTTCTGATTATGTTTAGGACTTATTATTGACAAACTTCACCAAGTTTGTGAACTCTGTACCAGTGGTTTGAAGTCTCCACTCCTTCCAGATCTACACACACAGCAGGGAGCTAGACTGTACATTTTCCTGATTCTTAAAGCGTGTGTTAACCTGAGGAAGAGGAAAAGATTTCTCTCCTTTAGATTCTTCTAGGAATCTCCATGCTGGCCAAGGAGCACTGAATACAATTCTCAGGAGCCCATCAAGACTTCTTTTTTTCATCCACTGCAAGGAAAACAAGGCATTGGTTATCACTCATTCATCAACATGGAAAATCAGCCACTGTTAAGCTACACCTCATTTCAGTCTGGCTTAAACCCAACTGTGATCTCCTGCCTGTTACTGCTGTACCTGACTCTACAGCATTGCACATACTTTGTAAGTCTTACTAAGCCTCTCTTATTTATGAAGGTTGGATAGAAAATATATGATAGTTTGGATGCACCTGGTTTACCTAAGAAGTTTGTGAAACAGCTGCTATAGCTAATGGCTAGATTTTTTTCCATTTTGTGGAATTTAAAACTTAGAAGCCTTTTCTAAAGGAACGATTCTGGGAATGATTTTTCTCCTAGTTTAAAAAGATGTTGGGAAATACTTATTTTATATTAAAACAGAAAAAAACCAGCCATGCACTACTTGATTTTGCTCTCTCTTTAGATTCTAAAGAAAAACTGAAGTAAAAAAATACCTGCTCCCAACTTTATTTCAGGGAGCATCTCGGAGCGAGACTTTTGCAGACAGGTAGGTCTCACAAACGAGCAGGGAAGTAGGACACAGTACCTTGCTGCACAAACTCTTCTGGCTACAACTAATATTTGCCTGGAAAAATACGGAGGAAACTACATCCAGCCTCTCAGCAAGTCAGTAATTTGACACATGGACTAGGAAACAAGACAGCAAATGGAGGCTGATTGCTTAGGCAGAGCGCTCTCACATTATGCCCTGTCCCTACATTGATAGCTGCCATGCAAACACAAGAGATGAGTGTGGGTCACATCCAGAGGAGCTCCTACAGAGCAGAACATTCAAGGCCAGCTTTTGAGTACATCTTTTGTCTGTTTGGTGAGCCAGGCAGAAGGGACCAACTATGGAACCAGAGGGACATGCAGGTTAGCTAACAAAGACGAACAAGGATTCTTGGGCTGAACCAGTAATATCTTAAACGCATTAGTCTTTCCATCTTTATCAGCAGCAGAGTGATGACTATTATCTTGTTCTTCCCTCCTATTTTCCAGCTGTCAGTGAACAAACTGACAAACACAGTAGGTTGTGTCCTCTAAGAAGACAAAATCCAAGCTGCAGTAACAACTGTGATGTAAGGGTCTGCTTCCTTTCACATGCTTTTCTTGTATCTGACTGGAAGTTGGCAAGCCATGGACCTCATGTCTTGTTCCAAGACTGCTCCAAGGTGTTCTAAAGCTCACCCACTAGGCTGGAGAAATGGTCTTTCTCTATCAGGTCCAATATATGTCTTTGGTAGCCCTGGGAACATGCCAATTTTGGCTTAATAAGGAGCTAGTGGGACATGCCTACCCTCATGAAATCTCAACTTAATCAGTAACATAACAAAAACTTCAATCCAGACCTGCAATGGCTGCAGATCTGGCTTACGGATGACACCTGCTAACACTCATGTAACACACCCCTTGGGAAAGGAGAGCAGCATATTGACAAAAAGCTCTGAGCACTGGTAAAAAAAGACTAGGATCAAGCAGAAGTTCAGGTGGAAGAGCTAGGTGGACAGGACATGAGGAGAGTGTCCTAAACTAGAGATGCAATTAGCTACAGCACAGCAGTATAGGAGTTCAGATTACTTACATACTCCACTAACAGACTTTGTTTTATTCTGCTGAGCTGCAACAGCACAAAGACATGACATGCCTCTCCTCTGGCCCAAGAGAAATAGCTTCTTTCCCCTGGGAACTGTTCTGCAGAACAGTATTTCCTCAATATGGAGTGATGCAAAAAGAATTTTTGTCTGTGCTTTAAGGTAGACATTGTTAGAATCAAAGACAAAGCATGTTCTGAAAACTCTGTTTGACCAAAGTTGTCTTTATGCTTATTCTGCAAGCAGCAGGAAATGAGTAAGCTGCAGACCCTATCATGTGCAGCTGGTTTGATACATAAGGAATTCTGATATATAATGATACCTGAGAGCACTTCAACTGAGCACACTGAGATCAGGGGAGCAAGGCAACATGAGAGTAAGCTGCAGACCCTATCATGTTTGATGCATAAGGAATTCTGATAGATAATGATACCCGAGAGCACTTCAACTGAGCACACTGAGATCAGGGGAGCAAGGCAACATGTGGCCAGTGGTAGATGATTTCTCAGTTCACTGGTGTAAAAGAAAAAGCAATGTAATACAATCAGAGTAACTTCTTTTTTGTTTCATTCTTAAACAGTAGTAAAGCACACTTGGTTTGATTTACGTTTTGGCTGTTCTCCCACTAGACCACAAGGATAGATTAAAATCAATGCTTGAAAAATTTTTGTTACAAACATCTTCCAGTTAACTTTGCTGTTTCTCAGCATCACCACTAGCATAAGTATGTAGATACTATCTATGAATGTTGCTTGAAAGGAACTTTGCCCTCCAGATTATACCAAGATAACCCAATGTATGAAAGTTCATGAACTTTTCTAATTTGAATTCTTATTGGAGTGGAGTCCACATTTGATAATTCACATATATAACATTTTGAAAGGGAAAGAAAATCCCTCACGACTTGCTACAAAGACAAGAGCAAAGAAGTTGAATCTCTTTCTGGAAGATGCCAAGCTGTCTTCTGTCCTTGAACAGCTATGACTGAAGTTGATCTGGCCTGTCAGGAATTGACTGATTACCAGAATCTTTGTTTACCAGCACCTTTTCAAATACAAGGATAGGGAGTAAGTTACAGAGCTAACAGTGCACTGCCCACTTAAAGGTCATGCAGCATTCCTCTTTCACAACACAGATTCTGCTAGGTGTGCTTCCTGCAGACAGCCCATCTGGATACCCCTCTGCCCCTCCTCCGTGGAGTTCACTGAGGCATCAGCTACAGTGGGAATGGCTTTTCAGGGGAAAGTGACTGGGCTACTACTAAAATGCCCCATTGCATGCAGAAAGTGCAGCAGCCACAAAAATGTCCATTAGTGGTGCAGGGAAAGCAGCAGCTTGTGTCTGCATGACTTGAAGAGAGTCTTCCATGTATGACTAAGTTCTATTTCAGGTAATGGGTTGGGTGCATTTCTGGATTCCTTGGGATGACCCCACAGAAACCAATCTGGGACTCTAAATAAACTGCTTCCGGCTGCAACCTGCTCCATTAATACTGATGTGAACAGGGCAGGGCTTACAAGACAGAGGCTGCCTAACTGCAAGGGAGCTCAAAGTTTTGTTGTGCCTGATGAAGCATTCAAAAATGTTGCAAGTATCATACCAGCTTATACTAAGATATTGAAAAAAAACCCAGCAGCTGGAAATCAAGAAACAAAATTACTACTAACTGCTTGGGGAAGACACAGGCTGAAACCCAAAGCAGTGGATCAATTTAGGAAAGAAATAAGAACAGATAGTTGCACCTTCCCTTGTATATGTAAAAGATGAAGGCTTTAACCTCAGATAGAACAGGGCTGTCTTACTACCAGACTAATTATCCATGTCAAATAGCAATGAAAAAGTGTTCACTCCTATGATAACATAAATAAAGAACAGCATTTTGTTTTGATTTTTAAGACTGCAAGCTCCTCAGGGCTTACTTAAATAGCTTATTTAAATTTTGTGTGTCACAGGGTTAATTGTGAGCTCTTGCATCAGAACAACTCAAATAGTTTTCCCATCTACCTGTCCCAAGGAGACAGGCACTGGTGAAGCAAGGGCTGCCAGGAGAAAGAAGATCCTCCTCACAAGTCGGGTTTTGCCACCCCTTCCTAAGAAAAGGTTTTGATGGCACTGCTGGATACACTTGCCATTTTTAGTGTGTTGACCTAAAGTATTACTATTCTACATTGTTTGAACCAGGTTTTTGTTGAAGAGACTGATCCAGAGCAACACATTAGCAGAAACCCACCTTCAACAGTGGTTTCATTCATTTGCTGTCCTCTGACCAGAGGTGCAGGTAAACACTGTTTCATCACTTCAGCTTGGAGGCACTGACCTTAAGCACCGGGGCAAGGCAGACATCTGGGAGTGGCAGTGTCAAACCAGACAGGCAAGATTCATTGGAAATTCCCTGTCAAGGACAAATCCTTTATTTTGTTGCAATTGGAATTGTCAGCCTTAGAGAGCTCTCTCAGAAGGCACATTATTTGGAAAGATCTCATCCTGATGGAATAATAGAGTATGTTTACAGCCAATTTACTTGGGTATTTGAAGCAATTCTGGGTGTTCTGGGCACTGGCAAGTGCCACTTGCATCTGGATTGTCTCCCAGGAGGGATATGGACATATGCAACTGAGATTTGCTCCTAACCAGATGAAGAGCATCACACAGGTACCATTTTTATCCCACCAGGTGACCAAATAATAAACAAAGTGAAATTCTGCTTTCAGATTTACACATAGCTCTTTCAGACTAACAGGTTGCTCATAGAGATGACATGACCTTGGCACAGCCACTGCAGGCCACAACACTGTATCAGTAGCAGATTACCTTTTCAAAGGATCCTTCCTTTCATGTCAGTGAGCAACACCGCCCTGCATCTTTTCCAGACGTGCCACAGAAACATTTTTGATGACTTCACTATTCTTCATTTCTTTCCCTAAGCCGCTTGACACTAGGAATAACATACCATTATAAGAAAGCAACACTTTGATAAGGGCTATCAGGCATTTTCAGGAGAGACTTTAACCACAGGCCTCTGTAAATAATTTTTATTATGCTTTGCAAGTTCCCATCACACACGTGATCACAATGCAGACATTTTTCTCAGTGCAAAGTGCTTTGCTGCCTGTTGAACCAGTGTATAAGCTGTTAGTAAAAGCAGGAAGTTATTTATCAGCCAGTCAGTACTGCCTTAAACACACATCTTTACTGCTACCTACATTGTTTTACCATCTGTATTTATAGACTTGTATCCACCTCCTCATATAGAGTTCTCATTTATCCCCAAGCATGCACAGCAAACCCTGCACTTCTCAGGTGTATTTGTGAATACCAAGTCACACACCCTCCAAGCCTCTCTCAAATTACAGCACATCCTTTAACTGTCCAAAACATCACCCGTTTTGGCTGCAAATCCACTTAGATTCTTCCCATCTGGCTGGGTTCTCTATTTTCCCATTCTCCAGCTCCTCTTCTGCCCATAATCGTGGTCACTTCTGTTTGCAAGGAAGATGATAGCGGGAGGTGTGGTGGTCCTTCAGGTCAAACTCCTCATGGCCTTCCCTAAGAAGCAAATACAAAGTGCAGTCAGAAGCAAATACCCAGGCCAGGAACTCACCCTCAGCCACTGCACAAGATATCTCCCAGCAGCCCTTAACCAGAAACATATCCCAAGGGCTGGCTGTGAAGACATGACTGGCAGCCATGTGGACTAACTACTTAAGATATTTGCTTTTAACAGAAATTTCTGAGATGCTTTATGGGAAGGTCTGCTCATCCTTGTCACTGTATTTGGAAATGACAACACGTCCTTCTGTTTCTTTCCCTCTTGAAGAGATTCATGTAACTCATGGCTCATTTTCAGCACTGTGTCTGTGATTCCAGTGACATTAGCAACTGTGACAACAGAGGAAGTGACAGTCTCCTCCAGAAAACTCTGGAAAATAACTGAAAATAATGCAGTGTACTGGCAGCTGTCTTAACCATGCTCAGAAGCAGGCAGTGTTGAGTAAGATACAAGCCTGCATCTGCAGTGTGTGGATCATACACTCACCTGCCAGACTGCTAAATCTCCTTTTACTGATGTTTGCTATCAGATACTTTTGTCCATATGCTTTATATTAACAATCTAACATTGCCTGTCATATGTTTTCTGAACATTTTCATATGGATTTCCCCCACCACACGTGCATTTCCCTAAAATACATTTGCAGGAAATGAGAGAATATGCACAAAAAGCATCTCTTATTATCCCAACCACATCTTTAGCAACCTGCTGTCTTAATGTCATCCAGCACAAATCTGAGAACCCAGCTAAGTACCCAATCCTTCTGAGGCATGAAAAAAGAGAAGTCACACAACGTGTTAGGAATAACTTTGTATTCAAATGAATTAACCCTCCAAATCTGAGGCATGAAAATTTTGTCAAAAATCAAGCTACACGTGTTTAAGAACAAAGACTACAGCTGCTGCAAGTCTTTCACCAGCCTGACTGGTGAAAAAAGGCTCACACATACATATTTCAACAAAGAATTTTTTAATATGGTTTAGGATTGCAAAGTCTCAACCTAAGAAAACCCTCAGGAATTCATACTATCTGATCTCCCCCTTTAAGGGAATCCAGCCTAGGTCATCCATCAATGGCATTAACAAGCCATAGGAGTCACTGAACAATGGTCTCATTTATCCCATCCCACGTAATGCAGCATATCAGCTGCTCCAGAGAACACTCAGACAATGTGCCCAAACATGCACTGAAGCATTTCTGCCTAGTACTAGTTTAGTTCCTGAAGCCTGGAACAACTACCGATCTCACAAAGTATTTCTCTAACAACTAGCATTCAGCTCAAATCTGGATTCCTCACATCTTGCCTCCTACTGCCTGTTTTTCTGTCTAATGAGACAAACATACAAAGGGGGCCAAGCTTACCTTTGACCCACCGCTCAGACCCAGAGGAATTGCAAGACTCACCAAAAACAACGCTGACAGTAGAGATCCCCGTCACAGCCATGGCAGCGCAAAGTGGCATCTTCGTTGCAGATGCAGCACCAGGGTAACTCATCCTCATCACTATCATCTGCCCTTGCAAGAGCTGTGGTGGCTGGAGCGTGGCTCTAATTCACACAGAAAACAAGAGACAGAGAGTTCAAACCCCAGCATGGACAATAAAGGACCTTAACTGTAACACACGATGGCCACAGTGCCCTGTCCCATAGTCCACAGTTTCCTCTCTTTTGTTCCTAAATCTGTGAGATGAACTTGCCCAGAGTGCAGGAACAGGCTCCCTATACATCTAGTTGTCAAATAAAAACCCGGGGTATTGTGTTTCTAGAATTTGGGTTTAAATCTATGTTGCTTGGAATGTAAACAGGTATTCAGCCTCGTTTAGTGTCTACAGTGACGTACACCCACATTGCATGTGCTGTGTTAAGGGCATAAAGCTCAGATATTCTGGCAGACACCACAACAATACCATGTGACAGACAATTCCTGCTGCAAAAGCTACAGATCAAACAGTTTTGCTGATCCTATGTGGGAAGGGAATGTGGAGGTGGGGGCATTGTTTTCTCCCTGTTGTGGGAAGAAAACTATGGGAGAAAGGAAGTGCTTTGCCAAAAGGCCCCTACTATTCATTCATACCTGAGGCTGGGACAAAAAGATTTTCTGAAATCATAATCTAAATATATCCATACAGCCAACTATGGCCTCCTTCTCCCTTACAGAGAACTCTTGTGGAACTTAAAACACACTGAGACATAGTGCCTGGACACTGGCAAAGGCAGCTTCCTGACACAATCTTTTCCTAACACTATCTTTTGCATCAGTAATCCCAGAAATGCAAGGTGTCATACCTGAGATGGATGTTTTTGATAATGTTTACAATTATATAATTTCTTCCACTGGGAGCAGGCCTAACAGGTGCCTGTGAGTCACAGGTGCATTCAATTCTTGTAATACACATTAGAGATTATGTATATATTTCCATAGTAGGCTAGAATCCACTCTCAGCATAGGGTATCCTGCTACTAATTCCTTCTTCTGACATTATATGAGAACATGAACAGTAGAATGCTATCTAGAGGTTCTATTCTGCTGAAAGCACTGGTAAACCTCCCATTTACTCTGGCTCAGATTGTATGGTACTAGACCATGGCCTTGTTGACCTTATTATACATATATATTGTGAGGTGTCTACCACCTTCTCTTGGTTTACACAACTCTGTAACATTCAACTCAAAGCCAGCCTGGAAGGAACTGTATTCCAGGGAACAATTCCTTTAATAAGTACAAGGATGATTCACAGCTGAGCTCAGAGCTGGTCAGCCTTGCAGAAGCTGCTTGGCTTGTTAGCTCTGGAGAAACTGGTTATTTAATTTTTTTTTTTCTGCATCAAGCCTAGGATACAACAAACTTTTGCTGCAGAACTGTACTCTCCTGACACTCTGGAACATTCCAGATGTCAATTCAAGAGATCCTGACCATTTCACTGACCTTTTGCTTTGCTTGCTTACACAGGTTCTGTTGTGAAGGTCCTGGTTGGGTGGTCTGATCTGGGGGAATGTTGAATCCACTTGCTTCATCCAGGGCTGCTTCCTCTGTGAGCTGGTAACAACACAAAGGAAGAAGTCTCTTGTTTCAAACACAGCCTCATTCTAGGCCCTAAGCCTCCTGTGCTTGTTGCTCTCATGCAGTAACAGGAGATGACAAGTCTGAATGCAGCTGGTGTTACCCAGACAGATGCAAGCCCACTCTGCACTCGGAACACTGTGTGTCCATTGTGCACAGTCTGCAGCAGCAGGGGCCTGCAGCTCACACACTCTGCTTTGCAGTGCAGCTAGCAGGCCCTCAGCATCATGCTAATCACACACATGTGATATATCAGACAAACTGAAGCTCAGGTCTGCCTGCAAGACAATTCAGAGACATTTTGGGGAGAAATGTAGGCGTAAGCTGAGCCACACAGCACACATCTCATCATCCACGCTCTAACTGGCTGGAGGGAAACACAGAACAAGAAGAGAGGAAGTACCAGCAAAGTGTGGTGATGCAGGAGACACATGCAGACCACAAGAGACTCTAAGCATGAATGAGAAAGACAGTGGGACAGACTAGAAGTATTGTTTTCAATTGCCTGTCAAATAGCTGAATGGCCCATGGGAGCTAGTATTGGAAAACCACCAGGAAAGTAAGGAAGGAGAAACTCTTCTCAGGAAACACAAACCTTTGTACATTCACCAGGTAACACACTCACGAGGCATAACCAAGAGGAAGAAAAACAAGGCCACAGCTGCCACTTCTGACCTGTTTCAGCACTTGGCGAATGGCCTCCTCCTCAGCCACTTCCTCATCACTGTCAGGGAGCTTATAGGTTTCCAGTGTAACTGTAGGAGTAGGAAATGTGAGACTGTAACTCACACCTGCCTCAAGCCTTGTGCACACTAATGTACCACAGACAATTCTCTGTGGTGTGAGCTGGCTGTGGCATTCTGGCTCTGACCTTTTAAGGTGCAGGTTCCTCATAAAGGACATTACTGTTTATTTTTAAATAAAGAGAGATGGAAAAGATCTCCACCAAAACCATAGTTTTGCTTTTAAAAGTTTTGTTAACCTCATCAAAGCATGCTAAAATTATCCCAAAGAAGGATGCAAGACAAAGCAGTCTGACCTTACAGTCCCAGCCTTTACCCTCAACTTAGATCTTTCATAATGATTTAATGACAACCCAGCCTGTACACCCTTGCAGACAGAATCAAATTTCAGTCTGTTTCTTGCAGAACAGAAGAATTAAATGGATAAACACTAATAAAGAATTTACTCTGTCATAGCAATTTGATTCCTCTCTTGGCACTGTATTTTCATCTGCTACCCACCTTTCTCTGGGTCCTCGCCTTTGAGTGCTGCCAATCTCTTGGCAACCTGTAGGATCTTTTCCTGCCTAGTGTTCTCTTCCCGCAGCTCAGCAGCAGCTTCTGCCAGAAGTTTGTTCTTCTCTTCCTCTAGCTGTTTTGGGTCCAGATTTGCAGGGCAAACACAATCTTCACTTCCCCGGTTGAGATCATTCAAACTCTGGCTACTAACAGCTGCAGACAGACACACAGAACACACTGGTGACTCAGCAGCAATGTTCCTTGGGCACAGAAAACATGACAAATAATGCTAGGAGAGCAGCTTGTTGCTCTCCATAAAACTGGATAACGAGAGGAAAAGGCATGCCAGTGGGATCTTCTCTGTACATAAGAGAAGAAATTGAGCTAGTCTGTGGCCTAGAATGAGTTTACAGAGAAAGCAATGCAGCCAGGAAGATAATGGTATGCCAGATTCTCATGCTGATATTTTGCAACAGTGCACAGGTGCATTAGGAGTAGCAACAGCTCCTCTCCAGGCAGGAGAGGAACAATTTAGAGAAACACTTTAGAGAAACAGAGAATCTGAATAATGCAATCCTGACAAGAAGGAACTATCTCCAAGCAAAGACACCGGGTCCCAGGGTGGAGCCAGATGGCTGCTCTTGCCCAGTGCAAGGGATTATAAGGGGAAGATATGGACAAACTGGACACCGAGCTCACCTGTAAGTTACATAGGGAGGCACAAACCCCCTTCTCAGCATAGCACATACATTATTAGACATAAACAGGTCTTTAGAAGCCAAAACAGATACCTTGAGGCTGAACACTTGGTCTGTAATGCTCATCAATGGCAACCTCCTCAGACAGTTGAGTTAACAGGTCATCTGTCTGCTGGACCAGACTTCGGGTATCCGGGGGTTGGTGCACCTAAGAAGCCAGGGAGTGTGGGAAAAGGCAAATGAGAGCAAAGTGGTGTACTCAATCAAAGGAGAATCTTGGCAACCAAGATCACCCTAGATGGGAGCAGTATACAAAGATGCCTCCACTGACATGGAGAATCTCAGTTTACAGTTATGTGGTGTAAGATTTGTAAGGGTTTCATTTTCAGAGGTGCTGAATGCACACAGCTCTAAGTGCAGTCACCCAAACAAGGCAAAGGGGTGCTGAATGTGTAAAAATACATGCTGCTGGGTCCCAACTCCAGCTCTGCCACTATCTCCAGGGTAAATAAAGTGCCATTCTCAACAGTGCCAGCCAGCAAGCCCCACAGAGATCTACGACAACAGCTGGGCATGTAGCTGAAAGAACCATAAGGAAATGGTATCCTGGGGGACAAGATTATTCCTATAGTCTTTCAAGGCATATATTCAACTAGTTCCTCTGCAAACTCAGACAAATCACACTGGGCTTCCATTTCTGGAAAAATTAACAGGATTCTGCCCAGCTGGTATGCAGTAACAGCTAGAAGATGTAATTAGGAGGTAGGGCTGATAAGTCCGCAATACAAACAGCTGTGAAAAACTATGACCACTCATGTACATAAATGAGTTGAGAGTAAAAAACCTTAGCATCTATTGTTAAAAATACACACACAAACTACATTTGGCATTAAGGCACGTTCTGCATTCAAATTGAAGCTTTGAATGGGTAAAGGCTGGTGAATTGCTTCGGGAGCAATGACACAATCAGGAAACAGAGATTTCTGAACAAAGCTACCTGGACACAAAAAGGCTGAAGAAGGAAGAATGGTTAGCATGCTGTGACACCAGTTACTGTGTCAGCTCAGAATAAATTGCTGATTAAAGAGATGAGGGAGCTTACAGGTCTGGGAGCTTGGGAAGGAGGATCTCTACCCTGCAGGACAGCCAACCGGTCCTCCATTTCCTGTGTGGATGGAACAGGTCCTCGGCCATCCTCCTTCAGGGCTGCCAGCCTAGCTTCAATCTCAGCCTGAGTAGGGATGGACTCTGCAATTCACAATAACCCAAGGGAGGAGATTATTTTGTTATTGAAAATTAAAAGCTACATGTTTTTTTCCTTAAAATTGTATTTCTTTCTGCAATCAGACTCTGAACGCCTGAGTAAAAACCTCGCCCAGCCCTGACGTGAATGAAGGGTCATACTGCGGTGACTCAGAGACTACCCTGATGCTAACTGCTATCCCTTCCTTCCAAGTCCTTGACTTCTTCAGAGTTCATTTCCTAGCCATAACACAAGTATTAGGCTGATGTCATCTGGAAATCAGCTGACTTGGGATTCTAGGGACAGGCAGAGAAATGAGTGTAATTTAGGCAGTCCAGTCCATTGGTCCCACATCTCCTAATGCAATCCCAGCCTTATCAGACTGAAACTCTCCCCTGCCACATAACAGATGAGAGGCAATAGCTGCAAATTATTCCAGGGGAGGTTTAGATTGGATATTAGAAAAAATTGCTCCACAGAAAGGGTTGTCAAGCATTGCAAAAGGCTGCCCAGGGAAGTGGCTGAGTTACCATCCTTGAAGGTACCCAGACGATGTGTACATGTGGCACTCTGGGATATGGCTTAGTGGTGGACTTGGCAGTGCTGGGTTAACAGCTGGACTCGGTGATTCGGCAATAACCAGGTGACCATTCTGAAGAGTGTTCTTTTCCTTTTAGAGACCATACATAACATTTAAAATAGTTTATTCTCATGCAAGCACCTCAAAGCAGTCCCAGAACCTGACAGTTGTGGACTGGGATGAAAATCCTTTTCCCTCTGTGAGACAAGGCTGGTCAGAACATAGTCCCACAGAGACTGGAAGTGCTGATGCCCAAGACAATGACTCAAAGGAAACCTTCTTCAAAATAGTTTGGCCAAAGACTTTCATTTCATTCTACTCCAAGTGGGTTAGACACATGTTTTTACCTCAAAAAACAGAAAATGAAGTGATTTTACAGGTAAGACACTACTCCAAAACTGAGTAGTAGTTTCAAGAGAACGCCAAGAAGCAAAATGAAACTGGAACATTGATCTAAAATCATTGTAGAAGATAGCCATTGTGGCAGCAGACCTCGGATGCTCTGTCCTATTTTAAGCTTCCATCCCACTAATATCACAGCCACTTAAAGCCCAGCACTTTCCTCTTGCTCCAGGCTCCTTGTTTCCCAAATAGTAGTGTTCCCACCCAAGGTATTTATGGTGTTCTCTAAAACTCACTTGGTTTCCTTTCCTCCCTGAGCCTCTCCAGTCTCTCTGCAATAGCTCTATCCTCTTTTGAGAGCCCCTGGTATCTGCAGCCTGCTCGACCTGGGGGTTTTGCAGCTGCCTTCTGTTGGTCTTTCAGCTGGTTTTGTTTAGCCTCAAAAGCTGCTACACGCCTGTGACAAGGATGGAAAAAAATACATGTCAATGAGAACAGGGATTTTAACCTGGAGATAAGAAAACATCCTCTGTGAAACCAACAGGCTATCTGAAGAATGCCAGTGCAGAAGACAAATGAAATCACTCTCTCCAATATCAGCATAATAAAGTACTTCTAAGAGCAAGGAAAACCTTAGCTCACAAGAACAACACATCTGGCAGCACTTCCCAGCATACAAGGAACATTTCAGCACAAGGCTCCTGTTTCCGAGCCAACTCTGGTCAGCCACAGATAATTGCAGGCAGGTGGCTGTTCAGGAGTCTATTCAAAAAGCATATCCCCCACCCCTCCAAACAAACAGCCTAAACAGCAAAACAAAAAGTCCATCCTTAATCTAACTCTAAACAAGCAAATACCCACACCACAAGCCTCACTTTTACTGCTATCCATAGGGGAAGAGGAGGCCCTAAAAGGCTCATCTGCAGCAGAAAGAACTGCTTGGCAAGTGCAACTCACTTTTTGTAGTTTTCTGGTGGTGACCATTTTGCTGAACTGCTTTGAGATCCTTCTCTGAAAGACAAAAATGATTTCTCTGAACTCAAGATACTGACAATACTTGACAATACTGACAATCATCTAGTCTCTCATCTCAAGTGGAATCAGTAGGTGTTTCTTGACCTCTTGGTACAGCCCCTTTCTTAAACTCATTAATACTGACAGGAATCAGCTTATGCAAGGGATTAAGACAATATCGCTGCCCAGGACAGCAGGAGCCTTCATCTCTGTCCTTTGGTCCAGTTGTTTTGCACCTGGACAGAATGTGACTTAATAGGGTCACCAGTGATCCAAAGGCTGAAACACCCCTGCCTCCCACAGCCTGCACCTCCCAGGTCAGGGGGCAGCTAGGGAGTACTTAGGTAAGACTCCCAGTGTAATTAGCTTCCATGCAGCAGGACACTCTGGAAGGAGCTGGGGCATGCAACAAACACAGAATTATATAACATGCAAGTAAAACAAAGCGTTACAAAAGTTATTATATAACATCTTACAAAACACTAGAACACTACACGCCTAAAACAGGTCTAACTCTTCTACTTTGCTGAGGGATGAAACTAGACACTCATGTAAGTTAGTCAGCATTTTTATTCATTCTTAGAAATCACAGCTATGGCCCATATAGTAATGACTAAATGCAGCATTGTTGGAATGCTTGACACAGTTCTAAGGCTTCAATTCTGAAAGCTGTTTGCATGCAGAACAACAACATATGCAGCTTACAGAACTGCAGCCTATGTGTATTACCTGCAGGACAGGATGCCATCCAGAGGGATCTGCACAAGCTCAGGAAGTGGGCCTTGGGACTCTCAGGAGGTTAAATGAGACAAAGTGCAAGGTGCTGCACTTGGGTTGGGGCAACTCCTGGTATCAACACAGGCTGGGAACAAACAGACCAAGAGCAGCTCTGCCAAAAAGGACCTGGGAGTGCTGCTGAATAGGAGGCTGGACATGACCCAGCAATGTGTGCTCACAGCCCAGAAAGCCAACTGTGTACTGGGCTGTATCCAAAGCAGAAGGGCAAGGGAGGGGATTCTACCCATCTCTTCCTCTCTCAAGAGACCCCACCAGCAGTGCTGCATTCAGCTCTGGGGTCTTCCCAGAAACTTCCAGGAAAGACGGAGAAGGATTTTTTTTAGAAGAACACGTAGCGACAGCACAAGGGGAAATGGTTTTAAACTGAAAGAGCACAGGTTTAGATTAGATACTAGAAAAAAATTCTTTACTTGGAGAGTGGTGAAACACTGGAACAGGTTGCCCAAAGAAGTTGTGGGTGCCCCATCCCTGGAAGTGTTCGAGGTCAGGTGGGATGCAGCTCTTAGCAACCTGGTCTAGTGGAAGGTGTCCCTGCCTACAGCACAGGGGCTGGAAATAGATGACTTTTAAGGTCCCTTCCAACCCAGACCACTCTATGATTCTATAATCTACCTGCTATCCAGTCAGGGAAGATTGTTTTTCTGCTGTAGCTCTCTAGTGCTGATATTAAAATTATGAGAAAAAAACACCCAGAGGAAACGTCAAGACAGGTGGCTCTGTTTTCTTTATGGCTTTGAAGTTGTGAAGGGAAATGATAATTTCAAAACTGAAAAGACTGAATACTGTCCTTCACTGTTTTCAACAGCCCATGAAGATGAAGACCTTCACTAATGAGGCTCTTCTCCTTCCAACATCTGCAGAGCCAGAAAATTCCCCCCTTGCTGGTGAAAATTCCTTGCTATAGGAGAAAAGTGAGGAAAAGGAACAAGAGAAATGCAAGAGAAAAAGGAGGACACAGAAGAATTGGTTGACAGAGGAACTCTGTTGTACGCCTGTGTTCTTATGTTGCTTGTTCAAGTGTATAATCCTGCTGCTACTGAATTACATGTTTTGTTTTCAACAGGAAGACTACTGGTTATGTTTGCAAATAATTTTTAAAGTTTTCTTTTAAAAGCAAAAGTTTTATAGATTTTTGGCTACAAAACTTTACATCTTCAGGCTACATATAGCAGAGATCTCTCAATAAGGAGGATTTATGTCATTGCTTGCCCACAGAATTACTGACACTTTGAACATCTTATTGTCAGGCTACCCAACTAATACACAGCTGAGAAGACTGCCAGAACTGTTAAAGCAGTGTAGATTTCTGGGCAAAAACACAGCGTGGCTTAACCTCAGCCCATCTAGTTAAGCTGTCCACAGGAATTCAGTGTCCATCCGTGAAGATTTAAACCTGATGCTTTCAAATCATAGAGAACAGGCACAAATCCTGATTCCTATTTTAGGACTGCACAGCTCATATAACAACAAGTTCAGAGATGTCCTGTCTTGAAATTCTGGGGTGCAGGCAGCATCCATGCACATATGGAAGGCAGAGCTCTCCTGCAGAAATCTGCAACACCACACTGAATGTAAACTGAAGGAAAAAAATCAGCAAACTGTCTTTGGGTGAAGAAACACTCCCGTCTTACCCAGTTAGTTTTTCATGGCACTGCTTGCACACCTTCTGCTGGGTGTTTCCACAGCGGGGAACAACGGCGCTGAAGCTCCGGCAGCCCGAGCAGAAGGACCGTCCGCAGTTCTTGCAGCCACACTGCAGAGACAGGAGAGAGGGGCAGGACAGGGCTTCAGCACCTCGCCACCACACTGGTGCCGCTTGCGGGCACAGTGCCCGTGCCGAGGCACGCACAAAATAATGCTGGGGTTATGCTGATTTTTTGGTGATAGAACTGTTTCACCAGCTGCTGCTGAAGATACAGTGACTCAAGAACCTTGGAGCACCAGCAGATAACTCCTGCCGGGAGCAGAGTCACCACTTCACCCCAGAGTATAGCCAAGTGTGTGTGTGAACTGTCTGAGACCATGACAGAACCCTGGATTAGAGGGATGGCATTCAATGACTTTTTGTTTCTTTGGTCGGTAATTTCTCATATTTGAAGACGTATCGGAATTAGGCACCATAGGAGCTCAGTAAGCAAGGACAACAACGGCAGGATGCTGGCCGGGAAGCGTGTCTCGGCGCCGGGCGAGGCAGCTCCCGGTTCGCTTCTCAGACCGGGCACGGCGGGGGAGGCTCCCGCGGGACCGGCCCGTTCCTGACCCCCGCAGCCGGACTTGCCTCTTTCTTGAAGACAGAGAACTTGGACGCGCATCCATAGCACCGGTTATCCATAGCGGTACGCCCCAGCCCGCCCTCAGGCACGGCGCTGCACCCCCGCTATCCCAGGCTCCATGGTCTGCCCGGTGCTGCGGCTGCCTCAGGCCCAGGGATCGGCGGCGAGCGGGGCTGTCACAAGCTGGGAGCCGCGGACACCACCCTCCCGTCCCCTCAACACAGAGCTGGCGACGCACGGCCCTATGGGAGTTGTAGTCCCTTGCGCCTCCCTCCCCGCCTTCAGAGGCCAGGCAGCTCTCCGGAAGTAAACTACACTGCCCAGGGTTCCACACGATCCCAGGGGCCGGCCGGCTGGCTACCATCGCCGCGCGATGCATTGTGGTACGTGCAGTCCGGTGCCCCTGCCCGCCCCCGCCGGAGGGTCCCTGGCCCAGAGGGCATTAGCTGTTCTTGGGTGTTAATAAAACATGAAAGTGTATTCTCTAAGGCTGGCAGTCCTTCAGTAGTGCTGAAGCTACTCTGGGTGGGGTTTTTTGTCCTAAACCTGTGGTGAGATCCTGGCTCAGAATAGCAAGAATCAGCTGAACTGCAGTTCAGTGTCATCTCAACCACAAACGTTATCACAACCACAGTTATTTGTTTATGTAAGGAAAATGTATTTTAAATTAAACACAAAAATAGACCTAGGAGTAGTAGGTTTTTCTGTGCTTCTGTAATGCTTTATTCCAGGCTGTTTTTCTCCTGCAGCAATAATTGACAGATCTCTGTTCTGGTTCTTACAGACTACAAAAGCATAGCACTCAAGAGCTCTGATTTACTTCCCAGGCAGGAACCAGGACAGTGTCAAAAAACTCCAGTTATCCCCAGCTTTTGCCAGCGCTGAGCCGCCTGCCCTCAGGAGTAAGCGCCCTGCAGTGTTTGCAAAAAGAGTCACGGAGTGCAAATGAGTCATCCCGTTAACCGCGGGGGCTCGCAGGTGCTTGGGCATTCTCTCCAGTTTAATATATAACCCCGCGTTGTAAAGACCCACACAATTAAATTAGGAAACTCACTGATTTTTTCAAGGAAGTAAAACGCATTAATATCTGAATAAAGCAAAATTTAAAGGGAAAAAATGGGGGGGGGGTTTCTCTCTCAATCTTTCATTTCTGGCATGTGTTTGCTTGTTGGTTAGTTTTTTTAATGGTAAAAAACATTAGAAAGACAACTGGAAGCTAAACTTCGTACCTGTCCAGCAATTGTGTTAGAAACCACCCGGACATTCCAGGTATTGTAGGCATAAAGCAGGGAATCGAGGCAAATATAAACAAACCCACATGAAAGGCTTCATTGGTTTTGCTATTGAGCTGCTCAGTGGGAAAACAGGATCAGGAGACTTCAATCCTGATGTTACAGTGCAACCTACCGACTGACAGGTAGAATTTGGAGTGCAGCTCTTGAAGAGAAAAGACAAGCAGCAATCCAAGGGACCCTTCCCACCCCTGGAGCGGCGCCGGCAGAGGAGCGGGGGGATCCCGCAAAGGAGACGGAGCGGCCCCGAGAGAGGCGGCTGGGCTGCGGCGCGGAGCTGGGAGCCCGGGCGGGACGGCACAGGCCGGGCTCTCTCTCCCTCTCACCTGTCTGCGGAGGCGGCGCTACACGCTCCCATTCCCGTTCCCATTCTCTTTCTCGTTCCCGTTCCCGTTCCCATTCCCATTCCCGCTCCCGCTCCCTGCAGGTGTCCGCCAGAGGGGGCCCAGCCCCCGCGGTTCTCCGGCTCCTGAGGCGAAGGCCGTTTGGCAGCAGAGCAGCAGCAGCTTTCCTTTATTTCTCTTTTTTGCCCGCTGCTGTTTCCCATGGTAAAGCGAACTCGATTATAAAATCCTAGGTGACGACTTAGCCTATAAGGTTTTCAATTTCTATTTGAAGTGCTGGAGAGATTAAATGGGCTTTGGTTTGTGTGTCTTCCTGCCAAACTCAGTTGTTGCACAGTAAGTTGTACGTTCTCTGTCCTACAAAGTTATAGCTACTGTGCTCTGGGCAGCTCCCACCTGGAGTCCTGCATCTGGGTCTGCACAGAAAAGACAAGGACCTGTTGGAGCACATCCAGAAGAGGACCACAAAGATGGTTGCAGCGCCTTTCCTATGAGGACATACTGAGGGAGTCGGGTCGAGTTGAGTCAAGAGATGAGAAGGCTCTGGGGAGACCTTATTGCAGCCTTTCAGTACTTACAGGGGGCTTATATGAGATGGAACAAGAGTTTTAGCAGGGCCTGTTGTGATAGGACAATGGTTTTAAACTAAAAGAGGGTTGATTTAGACTAGATAAGGAAAAATGTTTTTATGTGTGGGTGGTGAGACACTGTAACACGCTGCCCAGAGACATGGTGGATGCCCCACCTCTGGAAATATTCAAAGTCAGGTTGGATGGGGCTCTGAGCAAATTGGTCTAGTTGAAGATGACTGCTTATTGCAGGGTTTTGGACTAGATGACCTTTACGTGGCCCTTTCAACCCAAACTGTTCTATGATTCAATAACCGGGGTTGTAGTCATGCAAGCAAGCGTCATCTCAACCACAGTTATTTGTGTATGTAAGGAAAATGTATTTTAAATTAAACACAAAAATAGACCTAGGAGTAGTAGGTTTTTGTGTGCTTCTGTAATGCTTTATTCCAGGCTGTTTTTCTCCTGCAGCAATAATTGACAGATCTCTGTTCTGGTTCTTACAGACTACAAAAGCATAGCACTCAAGAGCTCTGATTTGCCTCCCAGGCAGGAACCAGGACAGTTGCAGAGCAGGTAAAAAAGGAATATGTGGGCACAAACACTCTTATTTCTTACACAACACAGGCTTCTGGAAGTGAGTCTCTCTTTAAAAACATCTGGTTTTGTATGCAGTTAAGGTAATACCTGTTTGTGTCATGAGTTATGCACATCTATTGGAATGCCTATATTCCTCACTGCTAGATACCTCTGTGTTTTATGGTTAAATCCTTACATTTTGGATTTCAATAGTGTGTTAAGTGAGTGCTGAACTTTAGTTAGAACTTCTGAAAATCCTCCTATTGTGGTATTTGAACCCTAAACTTTTGACTATACTGTCCCTTGTGTCTACTAGCTGGTTACTCTTCCTTCATATAGTTCAGAATGTGAGTGTATTTATACATGGGTAATGTCCTACTTAAAACTGTATTTCTAGGGACAAAGTGCAAGACCAATATTCCTGTATGTGGTATATTGCTTTTGGAATATGCTATTCATGCTCTTTTACCAAGTATGGGTAAACATCTATAACATTGCAGTCTGTAGAGCTCCACATCAGAGCAAGGGAAGGGAGTCTAAAGTCATACTCAAGTTACAAAGCTGTTCAGCAGTGTCTGTTTAAAACAGAGACCTGTTCAACTTCGTTATATAATCACAGTTGTCATGGGGTTGTTACTTTTGCACCTCCATCAAAGTCCTCAGACTCAAGGAGAAGAATTAGCATTTTTACAGTCAGAAGCTGAGCTTAAAAATAGAAGTAGAGTTTAATTTTCTGACATGCTGATGAAATGGTTACATTCTCCAAAAATATGCCAATCTAAATAGTGAGTCAAATTAAATGAAGGAATGCTTTTTATAGCCAGAAGATTGGAGCTTGTAAGAAATACAAATATTTGTTGCCTGCTGTGCATGCACTTTCCCACCATGATGCAAGAAAGCTCTAAACCTTGATGTCCCCAACTTATCAATTATCATTCTTCTGTGGGTGAAAATTAACCAGTGCTTAAAAAGCAAAACATTACAGATCTTAAACCCTTCGCCCCCCCGCTGCTTCAAAGTCATCATAATTCAAAATTTTCTTGGTTGCCTCAGTGCTTGTTCCTGCTACTCTTAACTTTAGTTTTTTTAGTTAAATCTGTTCCCTGACCTGGTCCATCTCACAGAGGAGTAGTGCAAATCTTTGAGTTGAGGTACTGTGTGTCATACCGTACTATGACACCACTTGTTTGGTGTCAGGTGGTGATTTTACAGGCTAAACTCTGGTGCCTATATGATCTTGGCTTCAAAATGTAAATAAGTGTGTCTGAAGATTTTTCTGTATGCATGCTGGAATGCATATTTAGGTTGGGTAATAGCATTTGCTAGAATACACGTTAAAGTTGCTACACAGTTGTGTTCTGAATTTTTTTATGGACACAGTTTCTACCACTAGAAGTCCTTGAAAATCTGCTTACATAGTTTCAGCTCTGCTATTGTGTTTGGCCATGCAACACCAGCAATGAGAATACTGTAACAAAAAGCATACAGTCTCAGACAGAAGCATCCCATGGGCAGGAACATTTCTGTCCTTGATTCACCATGGAAATTACACCACTGTAGATGTTTGACTAAGAGGTCAAACTTCATGCTTGTTAAAGGTATCAGGCTATATATTTTTTTTTCTGAAATTGGTGGCTTTTACCTGAGGCTAGCTGGACTCTTACTATCACTCTGTGTTTTTCAAACCCCGTCTGTATTTTACTTACCTAGCAAATGTATAACTCATCACAAATCCAGGCAACTCCCACACTAAATCGCTGTGGAATTCAACCAGCACAAAGTTCCCAGTGGAAGTAAAGTCTGCAACCTTCTCTGTCCCACAATAAGGGCCAACTGCAGGTGACATAGGGCGGCTTCCATCATGTATGAGCAAGTAGTCATAGACACATCTGTCACTATATTCCAGCTCAAAGGATAACATTTTGAGAGATATCTGCAGAAATACAACCAAAGCACTTTGTTTCCAGGTTGCAGCCTTTTCTCTTACCCATTTTTTAATAACAACAAATACTCTAAACTCCTTGTGTGCCGGCACCATTTTTTTATTCTGTGTGTGCACCACATCCTGATTCCATATGGCAATGCAAATTAATAGCAAATTATTTGCTTAGTTCATCAGTATTTGGATTGGAAGGAGAAGCAAGGGACAGGATTGATCTTCTATGCTTCACATTCTTTCCTCTAGAGAAATATAAAAACAGCACCTGTGTGATGTTTCTGTTTTCTAGTGGGAGCTCTTACCTAGGGATTATTTTGAACAAAGCCTCGTGGTACAGGCTAGATTCATGTGTTCAGTTTCATGTGTAAAGGTTTTCCCTTGCTGAGCACCTCAGATACCAAGATCCAGCATAAATTCTTAAAATGAATTTGTGCTTTCAGATTTTTACTCTGAGGATATCTGCTGAAAAAGTGACGTAACAGCTCTTATTCTTGACAGGAAACAGAGTTTCATCAGAGAACAGTGATGAAACCCACAAATGAATTAATATGTGCCTTACCTTGTATCCTACTGGAGAAGTGATGACCCAGAAACATGCTCGGTTTTTGGGGTATTTATTGGGATAGTTTGGAGAGATATCTGCTGAAAAAGTGACATAACAGCTCTTATTCTTGATGGGAAACAGAGGTTTCATCAGAGAACAGTGATGAAACCCACAAATGAATTAATATGTGCCTTACCTTGTATCCTACTGGAGAAGTGATGACCCAGAAACATGCTCGGTTTTTGGGGTATTTATTGGGATAGTTTGGAGAGGTGATGACTCCCTTTGAATCTGTGAAAGTGGCTCCACAATTCACTGAGGAGTAAAGGAGAAAACCAGATATATTAACAAGAGCATATTCTCAGTAGAAATGAGCTTGCTTACAGCCTATTTTATTATTTCTTCAAACCAAGAAAAAATATGCTACCATGAAAACCTACTGCTGAAGTACTTTATTTCTTCACTTAGTACTTGTATCAGCAGCTGTACTGAAGAAACTAGAAACACATCTGATAAATAATCTTTGGAGGATAGGGAACAGCTACATCTAAAGCTGACTTTCCAATCAGCTGTTACCATATTAGCATAGCATTCTGATGGCACTGACTGCCCTTCAGAAAAGAATCAGCTCAAGTACTCAAGATTGCATTATCAAATTATATCTGGTGCTTTCTAGAAATTACTCAATTGAATAAAGCAAAAAGAGTAAAAATGACACTTTTCTAAGACTTCAATTTATGCTCCAAAGAAGCTTGGTTTTTTAGTTGAAATCAGGCAGCTTTGGGCTACTGCCTTCTTGCTGAAAGCACGACACAGCATAACAGAATTTGGTCTGGCAGTCCAGAATGCATTTGTGTATTTGCAAAAAAGACACCCCTCACATGATTACAGAAAGCACAGTGTTTTGTGTATATAACTTTCAATAAAGTTCTTAATTCAGAAGGTGTAAGGTACCCAAGGTCAGTACCTCTGCTACTGCATAAAATCCCACAAAAGCTTGAATAATGTCTTGCCCAGATACTGGCTTTGGATCTCATTGGTTGAGGTCTCTTGTTGATTCTGCAGTCTTTGTGCTCTTTGGCTGCACTGCTCCTATTAATTTCAGCCATTGCATTGGGTTTTTTTAAGACATTGTTCTGGAGATATGAAGAAGCCTAACAGAGGCTCTCAGAAGAATGTGAGTAGGATCTCAGGATAACTAACATGAGACTAACTAACTAACATCCCACTTTCTGTTTCCTGTGAACCTTTAGACATACCATTGCCTGGCCTACTGCATTTCCAATTGCTGTGAAAGTGTGAAGAATGACAGCAAAAAGACCTACTCTGTAGTGTATAGTATAAGTTTTCATTTCTTCTGTACAAATACTGCTAATGCTGTTCTCCAAGCTTTGTAAAGGAGTGTTCATACCCCTGGTGTAGGAGGCTCTGAATCCTCTGGCTGTAATGCTCTCATCGCTTGCAAACTCTACCAGCATTGTGGATCCAGATGCCACTAAGGAGGGCAGTGGCCCCTTCCCACAGTACTTGTCCAGCAAGACAGGGGAGCTCTTGCTGTTCCCATTGTAAATTTTTATATAGTCAGAAGAACAGTCTGAGGAGCGTTGGAGATCAAAAGTCTCAAACTGCAGGAAGATCTGGAGAAACAAAAAAGCAAAAGCTGGATTTAATGTTATACACAGGGAACGTTTTAAACCTTCATATTCATTTTATTATCCATGTATTACTGAAACTTTACTTTCTATATAAAAAGAGTACAGAATTTCATCTAGCTGTCCTATTACTGAGATCCCAGAGACTGATGTTTCACTACTGCTTGTCTTTGAAAAGCCATTCTATCTGAACTGGATAAAAATCAAGTGAAATAATCCCTCTAATAGTCTTAGTTCTTATGAAAATTGTTGAGACTTTCATTTACTGCATAACAAAATAAATGTCTTGATGCATGAACTGACTCCCAGGGGTTATTCATGGTAATGAAATAATGCTGTGTAGCCTGGATACTGTGCTTCAAACCTTTTTCTTCCTGATAAAAATTACCTTACTTCGGCGGATGCGGATCAACCACAGGCAGTTGCTGTTGTTCGGGTACGGGGATGGGTAATTGGCAGAGGAGAATGAGCCTTTGGGTTTAGGCAACACAGAGCTACAGCAATCTGAGGGGAAGAACCAAACAGCATTGAAGAGAATGAAAACTGCACAAAAATATTCCCATAATGCCTGAGAAGTCTCTCCAACCATTTGCAGCAGTCAAGCTTGTATAAATTAATTATACTGCTTACTGCTTAAATTGCTGTTCCTGGTCTAAAAATTATTGAAAACCTGCAAGTGAAATAAAGATAGTTGAAGTACTTGCCCATTTCAGCTACTAATATTTTTTTAAAGACAATAGGGCTTCATTCACACATATTAGTTTACTAAAAAAGGCCTGGATCTTTCAATGGACTTCCTTAACTTCAATCACAGAAGCACTTTCAATGACAACAGTACATAAATTTCTATTAGCAACTGTGTGTATTCATAAGTGTGTGCAAAAATCAAGTTTGAAAACAAGATTTTGTCAAAGCAAGGAGAGGTAGTCACTGAGGGAAAATGGTAACAGAGAGCACTAAAGTTGACCTACAGACCTAGTGACTGGTATACAACATCTGATCTCATCTGTCTTTTGTTTTTCCACATCTTCATTTTTTGCATTTTATGTAACTCCTCAAATTCCAAAATATGAATGTATGACATCTGCTCATAGGAATTTTTGACATTTTTCTCTCACTTCCTACTTTTCCTGAGACAACCAGATTTTTTATGGATTTTTTTAGTCCCCAAGTTTGTCTCTCTTTTTTAAATTCAGTGCTTTTCTTCCAAAAAATACAGATCTAATTATGAAATTGCATAGTAATGGTACTGAAATGTGATTCATTCCCAGCCCAACTGTCAAGAATAAATATCACTAAATACTTGTTATCACTATCTTTGAGGCACATAAATTGTAAAGTTGTCTCATCTGCAGTTGTAAATTTGGTGGAACCACTCTCAGCAATGATTTCTGTAGCTAACAATCCAACTGAAGGAATGCTGATTCCTTCTAAATTCTAATTATTTAACTACATTCTAACACAAGAGTAGAATTTAGTACACTAATATTTAGGTCTTGTTAATGCTTCTTGCTGTTTTGGTGGAAACTAGTCAAATACCACATAAATCAATTAGCCTTTGTCCTGGGAGTTAAAGCAAAACCCATGCAGTGCAGAAGCATGATGTTATACCTGTTTTGTGCATCTTGGCTGAAGAGTTCCTGTTTACAGAGGAATGTTAGCTGTTGCTAGACCTTAAGATACCACAGGGATGAGTTAAGAAATGGATGTGGCAAGAAAGTAGATATCTATTCAAAATGCCAATGGTTTTCTCCTCCAAGGGGTTCTGATCTGGCTGAATAGCACCCATGTTTACAGCCCTGCAGACATTTTGTAACTAAGAGAAATCACAAATCTGCTGGCACTACTGATGCACATGACTCTAAGCTATACTCATGGCTGAGGAGAGCTTACAGGCTTTGCAACCTTCAGAGCTTTCCTGAAATGAGAATTTGACAGAGGTAGCAACCATGGGTTCTCTGATGGATTTTGCTTATCTCCAAGAGCAGGGATTAGATGAGGATAACTCAGAATGAGAGTGAATTATTGAAAGTAAATTGTCCTTTCCAAGAAGGCAGCAGTTTGGCACAGGGACAGTTCTGTTTCCTTTTGTAGGGTGAGAGAGGTGTAGTGAAGGCACTGTGAGCCGCATTCCTTTGGGAAATGTCTGTCAGTGCCTTCAGACATCAGCTGTATTCATATGCCTTTTATCTACAGCACTTACTGCACTTGTAGAGCTTGTTGATTTTAGCTACATCCAAGTTACTCAGCCCATCTCTCTGCCCAATAGGTATAGAGGGGTCAGGAACTGGTACAATAGTTGGTTTTCCTGGAGTGCTGGAGAAATCATACCTGTAGAAATAAGAAAATCACATTTCTAGATTGCTTTTCATAGACAGGGATGTTTTCTAACTGCATTATAATTTCTCATGTACCATGTAAACAGAATTTTAATGGAAATAGACAAGAAGCTTCTCAGAGACCTGGTAGCCTTCCCTGAAGAGGACCAGCATGGCAGATACTTGATGTTCAGCAGATGAAAGCAAGGAAGCAGAAAAAGCTGCTCTGTCCTGAGTGAAAAGGCCTTTCAGTAATGTCCAGCAAAATGGACTAAATCCCACCTTCTTGGTTCCTGAGGCAGAGGAGCAGAAATAGTTCTGTCTCAGTGACTAATTGCCTGTTTGCTATCTGCAATTTCCTACCTTCTGCTAGTCCAGTTTTGTTTCATGGTTTTTTTCAGAAATTATTACTTGCTTGTGGAAATAAAGGAGAAGGTACATGATACAAGTTTGTACATTATGGACTAAAATGCAGCCTTAGACAGTGTTCCCAGATTAGATTAACAGAAGGCAGCATGCAACATCTCAATAATATAAAAAGAATCCATCTTTCTTGCCGCTACACTTGAATGTTGTTGTCTATGATTAGCTGTTACTACGTTTATGAAATAATTTAAACTCCAGAACTGGTTTAGATCAGTGGTTCAGTAGAATTAGACTTTGGGCCAGAGGCCTGTCAAAGGCCTTTAGCAAGAGGCAAGAGTACACTGGAAGAAAAATGTTGTCCTATGTTTTGTTGCTAGCCAAATCAACTCGTTTTCCAGGAATCCTGCTGACAGAGAAAGTATGCTCACCCTTAATTATGTCCATGCACTCAAATGAACAGCAAAAGTCACTCCCTGCACAGAGCAGCTTCTTCTTCCTAGATCTGAGCAGAAGGTCTGAAAGCTGTTTGCTCCTTGGAAAGGATATTTCCGCAAACAACTTACGCGCCATAGTGCATCACTGAAGAGTAGTCATAGGGAAGGCCCAGGTTTTTGGAATTCATTTTTCCAAAGTTCCCTTGTTCCCCTGTAAGGTAGGAAACTAGCATTTCAGTCAGAACAATTATTACTGCTCTAATAGTACACTGCCTGCTGTCATAATCCAGAGAGTAACATAGGACACTAATATGTGTTCTAACGAGATCTTGGACCTATGAAAACCACCAGAGATTTTTGAAATCCATGGGAACCCATTTTTACAGTCTAGTAGGTTTCAGAATATAAAGTTAATCAAATAAGTTTTGATATAATCAATGAATACATTCTACTCTTCAAACAAAAGTATTCATCTGTCCATCTTCGTTAGGGTGTCTCCAAATACATTTCAGTGCATTATCTTGAATACTATAAGCATCCAACCTATGTCCCCAAAGTTGCATTCATACCTTAAGGGGGAAATCTGGCTGACCACCTAGATGAAAAATTAGGAGCTATGCATGGGTGATGTCATGCTGAGTCCTAGTGCCACAAAAAAAAGGAACATATTTTCCCTGTTACTTGCCCCAGAGCCCATGCTACCAGACATGTTCTGGCTTTGTCTCTAGTCAAACCCATCAGCAGTGACTAGAGTGAAGTGATATGATTCACATGAAGCAGAAAAACAAATTCTGTCAGAACAGCTGCTGAGCATCTCATCACTTTTCATCAGCCATAAAAGCCAATATGAGATAAGGTGTTACACTGATACAGGGCTGGGGCCCAGGGATAGAGACTGAATTTCATGTCACCTAGCTTTATTTCTTCAAGTTAGGCACTGAAACTATTCCTCAAGGCTTCCAGGATAGTCAGAGGAGAGGGAAAGAAAGAGAGACACAGTTGGAAGGAGTTTCATATTTATTTTTCTCACTGACTGGAGATCATGAGTATGAATTACATGCTGGGTCTCTTCTCCATGGTGAGACAGGCAAACAAGCACTGTCAGAGCAGGGAGCTGAATGCAGCCAGCCTGGCATTAAGAGTAAAGCCCTAGCCACTGAGCACTCCTTTCCAGTTCTGTACCTTCATTATTGTAACTACAAATGTGGTTTGTAAACCACAGACCATCTGGACAAGAGTTTGGAGCTGGACATCCTTGACATCTACACAACTCAGCTGGCAGGCTTCCAACTAGAGCAAATCTCAGCCAGTAATGTCCTTCAGCACTGGTCCTGGGCTGAGGGCTAAGAGATGCAGAAAGATTTGAAATCCCAACTAATAGAAATTTGGGGATAAACATGGATTTGGAGCTTTTCATAGCTCTAAAACTCAGTTAAGGCTTAAACTGTTTCTCAACAGCATTGGCCTTCCTGACTCTGTTTTAATCTCACTCCTTCTTATCTGCTATACTAACTTCAGAAAGAATTATCAGCAAGTGTGCAACATTTTTTGAGGTGATGAACAGAGAACACAGTTCAAACGTGGTGAAACACTGAAGCATATGGCTACTGTTTGGCACATAATTGCTTTGCTGAATTAGTTTGCTAAATAAAGAAAAAGTGACAGCATCCTAGCTGGACTGAGGTGCTGCCAGCAAACTGTTACCTACCTCATCACGTGCCAAAGAGATCTGGCTGTCTAGACCTGCACATGTTTGGGGACTTACCCAATCTTTTCCACTCTCAGAAAAAAAAAAAATCTACCTCTGCCAGAATGTAAGTGCAGTGACTCAGAAGAGCTGAAAAGGAAACTATGGCTGAAAACTCTGAATATTTTTTTCCCAAAAATGTAGGAAAAACAAGCTGAGTTTCAAGTAACTAAGTGGACAGCAGCCGATCAGGCTTCATTTTGTCAAAACAAAGAAGTAGGATGGCTTCCAAGGTAAATTACTGGATAAAAACAAAACCCAGAAAACATTAACAATATGAAAGTCCTGTGAGGAGAAAAACAGCTTGTGTGAGAGAGCTGAGACACTGGAAAAGGTCTTGAGGTCTAGTTCTGCACCACCAAGGTCAGCAGGAGCTCTGCCATCAGCAGTGTTAACAGCAGCAAGTTGTAACATTACAGTCCTCATGAACATAACTCTCCATTTCCTTTTCCCTGAATATCTTTGCATTTTTTCCCTACAATGCACATTCCAACTCCCTTGCCACACAAATCATCTCATTCTCCAGCCATGGCAAACACTCAAAACACTGATGATATACCTAATCTCCTTTGGCATAGCCTTGTCTTCTTTACCTCTTCCCCCTCATTTATCATTTCATGACACTGTGCCTGAATCACAGCTTAGTTACATCTGTATCCTTCAGGAATTATGACATCTGAACCTGTGGAGTTCCCTTTGCAAAACTACTATAAGACTATGTGTGTTTAGTGTATATAACTTCATGATTTCAACTTCTCTTTCCTAGCACATCCTTTGCTGACATTTCAAACATGGCACACTCTTGTTGTACAATGGCAAACAACTCACAGCAAAATTACACTTTAACACTGGAGCTGAAACCTCAATAAAGAACAACACAAATGGAATTTACTTAGGATATCATGGGAATTGCTGAAGAAAGTTTGGAGAGCAGTGTGTTAGGAATTTGCAATGAAAACAATCAAGTTCCATCTGGAGAAAAAGATGGATATATTTTTAGCTGTGCATGATATTGTGTAGTTGAGTATCTAATTTGTTGAAGAGAGTTAATAGAATTTGGTATTCAATTCTCTGGCCTCATTTACTATTATTTTCTCCAATTAACTCAATAGACTATTGTATTTTTACAATTGTTTTGGGTTACTCAGCTCTCTAAACAGCTGTCAGACAACTGATGCCCTGCATACTTTCTTCTGGTATTTTTCTTCTATGTACCACTTTCTCACTTTCCCTTGGACCTCTTGCCATTCTCTCTACCCTTTCCTCCCCAGAGCCTGGAGCTCTTGTATATGATGAGCCTATGTTCCCAGCACACAGATCATGGGCACGTGCCCAAACAATTAATTCTGCATTCCTTTCCATAAATAGTATCCACTTGTTTTTTCTCTACAGAATTACCACTCCTGATTGCTTTCCATGGCTCCTTCTTTTCATGTGTCTATGATCCTGTCCATGAGGAGGAAATAATTGCAGTCTTTCCTCTCACATCATGCCAGGTCCCAGAATTTTGGAAATGCTAATGGTTGCATGTGTTTCCAATGCCTCCACATTGAGCCCCTGGTTCATATACATTTTAGGATATGTGCATTTCACTCAGTGCCAAGATGCCTACTGGCTGCCTTCCCTTATTTCCACGGCTTTCCTGTGATAGAACTGTTGTGTGATTCCCCAACATGATCTTCAATGTCACACTTCACCCCCCTCAGTTAAGGATACCATAGTCTTTTCTCCTGGCCAAGTCTTTGCAACAACATTCTGTAATCCTGATGATCCTGGTATTTTGGGGTCTGGGATCAAGATGGCAATCAAAATAAGAATATAGAGCTACTTTCAGGCTGCATCTTTCACAGTGCCATAGATGTAGCCACAGAAATTCCCTTAGTACAAACACTGAACAAGAAATTCCATCACACTGAATGTGCTGCTGCTGCTGCAATTCAGCCTGCATTTAATCACGGTTCTTATTTGCATTGCTGTTCACAGGAGAAACGTTCTCCTTTAACTGTAAGTATATATTTTCTCTTAAGATTTAGTGGACATACCTGCCACTATGTGTTCCCACATAATCTTGACAAACCTGTCCCGATCACTCCGTGCCTGTTCATGGATGAAACCCAGTGCGTGGTTCATTTCATGCTGAATTGCTCCTTTATCCATGCAACCATTTTTCACCAGGCCTACTGCTTGGCGTCCTCCAATCTTTCCAAAGTAAGACCAGCAGCTAAGAATAAGCAATCAATAAGCAACCAAAAGAATCACATTTAGCAAATACAAATATATAGATGTATTGATTATGTCACCGAGGTTCTCTAGATATGCAGCCACAGCAGGGGACGTGCAAATAATCACTGGCATGAGATATCTAGACTTCTGAAAGCTGCCAAATGACACGGTGGGAGGGAAATAAAGCCTTTGTGCTGAGGATGACAAATTTTAAACCAGTAAATTGGCTATATCAAACTAAGGCGAAGCAGTATAAAGTGTTAAGCAAAACCTGAAACAATTACACTTATTTAAATTTTTACAGCAATTGAGGAAAATTTCTTATTTTGAATTATACCCCATTATCTTTAAATCTACACACACATTTATTCCTGCAGCCTATTAGCTGATGTAACTACCAGTTTATCTAAAGAAAAATTAAAAATTGCACCTTATTTCCAAATCTTTACTGCTAGCATGAAAAAAAACCCAACAAAACAATCACTTAAATCCAAAACAAACCAGAAAAAAATCGAAAGACCTTTTGAGTGCTGCCACTCAGGAGACGGGGAGCTTACCTCTGCCCTCGTTCAACATAAACATAGTCTGTTTCTGTAGTGCGATTTACAAATTGCACACAGGTCAGCGTGGAGATCTCTTGCAAAGCATCAGCAATCCAAGACCTCTCTGTTATTGCTAGAAAGAGAAGGGGGACAGGAGAAATCTTTCTTGGTTGATCAAAAAGCAAGGTGCTTTGATGGGGTGCATTCCTTTGAAACTTCACAGCACTCATTAGCTCTTTATTATACAAGTATAGTAAAAAAAGGGCACCAAACATTCAGAGATCTTCAAACTGATTGGACTTTTATGGGGAAGTTTAGCAATTACAGCTATCCCATACACACATTATTTAGGAGATAGCAGATGGAAAGCAAAAGATTGGCATTGTTCCTTCCATTAGGCAGAACAGAAGAAATGAGGCAGTTTCAGATACAAATAGTTGGAGTAAAGTATCCCAAATAAGCCAGCTGATTGTAGCTAAGTACCAAAACCCTGTTTTGTTTATCAGAAAGAGCAAATGCCTGCCACAGCCCCCTTTGAATCACTTGAGACAGCCAAGGCTCAGGTACCAAATAAAGATCAGAGTGTTTATCTACTTTGGAACATTTTGGCTTAATTTGGCTTCCTCAGTTATGAATCATCTGCAGCTGATGTGTATCTCAGTTTCCTAATATTTAAACTTTGGAGAGGGGGAGTTAGAGGAAATAACCCTCACCCATCCACAAAAGTATATACTGCAGTTCTGGAGGCACAGGGGCAGAGAAGCAGCCTAGATAACACAGAGATTGAGCTTTTCTCAGTTCCTTTCCCTGAGGAACAGGGATCAGGTTCAGGCTGTATTTTACTTCCATGGCATTTTCTCTCAAGGGAAGATCTTTGAAGAAGGGTCTGTATGGAATTCACTCCTGCAGCTTTTGCATAGGACAGAACTATTGACTGACTAGAGGGAATCAAAAAAGGAAAAATATCTCCAAGGATCTTTGCTCCATTTTTGCCTCTACAGGGTTCTAGTGTGGGAATATTTCTACGAGAGATTTAAAAGAAAATTATAGCATTAAAAAACATGTTCCTTGTGGTAATTATGACAAAAATACATTCATAATGGGAACAAATTATGCCTCTTCTAATGTACTTGCTAAATATCAAAGTACATTGTAGCTAACAGGAGCAAGCTAATATTTGAAATTACAATTAATTACCTGACTATTGGCCCAAGTAACCACATATTTTAGTGTGATCTGTTTGGAATCTTAGCCAAACTTCCATAGGGCTAACAGGATAGAAAAAGAGACGTGTCAATAAGTTCTCACTTGTGCAAAGATTGCTTTTGGTGCATGCCAGTGAAACATAAAATAACAGGGGATTAGGGACTGGAAAATCAAGGCAAATTTTAGAGCATCTGTTTGCATACACTCACAGAAATCAGAAGAGATGTTAACTGGAACCTTGACCAGTCCATCCTGTGACTTGGGCCACAAACAGCTCTCACAGTTAATTGCACTGCGTCGCCCTCTTCTCAGAAGGATGTCTCCTTCATACACAGCTATTTCACTACCTGGCAGGTGCAGAAAATAAAGAACATACAAGGCACTGGGAAGGCAAATACATGTGCAGAAAGGGAGACAGGACGTACACGCTAACCAAGATTTTGCATCCTTGGAAATTTCTTTCACTCAAGTTCATTTTCTAATAATGTGAGGAAGGATTAGTATGCTATGACTGATTAGGTCTGCCTTGCTTCCTGGATAGAAAAGTTTAGTATTAATATAAATGTCATAGTGCAGCTGTAATCAATGTTGTGACTAAATAAACTTTAGCTTAAGAAGCTTTGGGAGCTTTCAGAGGGGAATGCTAAGTGTTATAAGTCATTGTCCTCTTCATTAGAGCTTGTGGAATTAAAGAAAAATCATAACTGACTTCTGTAAAAATAGGATTAATAATACATTACTATTAAATAAAGGACTATTTTTATCATGCATACTGAATGTATGCAAGCTATTAATGGCCAGGTTAACTGTGAATTTGACATAAGACATTGTGATGTGCTCCTCTGTTCTGACTCTAAAATGCTGGGAATACATTTCTCACAGACAAAAGCTGTCTGTTATTAAGCAAAAAAATTACAGAAGTCTTGGGTATAGCAGACAGGAAAGTACCATATATCACATAAGATAGAAAACAAAGTGAAAATACTCGTTTGCTAGAGCAACATATGGAAAAGAACATATCTTCTAGCAATTGTTCAATAATTCTTCATAATTTCTTTATCACAACAGCATAAAAAATCACAATGAACGTGACTTTAAAATACATTTGAATTCTGTGAATTGCCTCCACTGATGGTGGGAAAAAACCCCAAAACATTTTCAACGAGAAAAATGTACCAAATCATGATACTGATGTAGCTCCACCAAAACCTGTAGTTATTTATATAATAATTACAATCAGACTCACCTAAGTCATTCTTTCTTGTAGCTATCTGGAAAAAAAAGTACATATATTTTAGTACATGCTTATCTCCATAGCAGAAAATTTCTATCAAGTAGATTCACAGCAGTAAGAGTTTCTAATTAATTTTAAGATAGATCAACTCAGCAGCAGCAATGTAAATTCTCAACATCTCAGGGCAGGGACACACCTGGACAGGTTTACTTAGTGCAAAGCTACAGAGAAATGCTAAATGAGTTGGCAGAAGAAAGTACTTCATCTTCAAATTTCCAAGATGAACTTCTCTGCTCTGCAGCTCAGTTCTCAAAATTGTGGTTAGTTTACTTGGGGCAAGTTTTATGGGAAAGCTGCTGCTGTTGTTAACAAGCGTAACAAAATTAGATAACAAGAAGTATTTCCACAAAACAAACAAGCTGCAGGACCTCTCAAGAGAATTTCCAGGCTCTCATTTCTTATTTATCTTTAGAAAACAGAGGAAGTGGAGCAATAGGAAAGAAAATCCAGTAACCTTTAAGTGACTCATCTTTAATTCTAAGAAGAAGCCATGAGCTGCTGCAGGTCCCCTCACTGCTGACCAAGGGACAGGATATCCGGCTGCAGTCTGTTTACAGCCAAACTCCATCTCAAGGAACCCTTTGATCCATCCCCACTGAGTACCTGTAATAGTAACTCCTTAGCTTGCTGCCAGGAGACACCCTGCTCTGCACAGCCTGTCCCCTCTGTGCACACCTCTCAGCCCAGCATTTCTGGCCAGAAGCACTAAAAATCTGTTGGAGGCAGAGATGAATCTGATTGTTGACAGAAATTGTTTTTTCAGCATGGTATCTTGCAATATAATCATTGCTGACAGAAATTGTGTGTCTTTCTAAAGTCTACAAATACATAAAACCACCAGGTCACAGAGTTTTGGCTTCCCAGCTTCTGGGAAGCCCTCCTCCCTTTGATGTCCATGAACAGAAACAAGACTAGAATACCAGGCCGAATCCTAGAAAACTCACACTGTAAGAGTAAGGCAAAGAATTAGAATATTCATGCTAAAGCCACATGAAAATCACTATAGGCAGGCAGATCCTGTTTTCCTCTCCCAGCGTCAGTCCCTGCACAAATACTGAGGAGCTGTAGAAAATCTTAAAGATTTACTGTATCAGATCTTTAAGAAACAAGCAAAAAAACCTTTGACATTTCCTGCAAAGACAATATTTTGAGGAACCTATATGCTTCACAGCAAATCAAGATGGCAAGTGCCTTTCCAGACAGATATATAGGCTGGTCCTTTGTTTTTAAAGAGTACTTTGCTAGGAAAATTTTCGCTAATATTATGTAAAGCTTTGCTACTAGTATTTTCATTTTACCCTTCTAATAAGAGTTTGCTCCTCAACTTCCTAAAACAGTCCACATTTCTGTGACTTCCACAATTTATCTTCATTTATCATTTCCATGTAGAAAAATAATGAGGTGCAGATAAAAAGGGCCCTTTTTTGTTTGGCTGATCAGAGGATGAAGTACAGAAGTCCTCATTAGTTTGTTACATCATTAACCAGAGGTCCTCCAGTACAGTTCCAAGCAACTTCTGTGTCTATTCAAGATCAGGCCCAAAAGAGAAACAGAAGGAGTCAAAGGAGCATATTTCTGCTGCTACGTATCACAAAATGGCAGAGGAGACAGCAGAAGTTATTAGGCAATAAAAGCAAGAGAACAAGTCCAGATCACTGTGGAGAGCCTGCAGCTGGGTCACTCCAGGTGTGCAGCAAGCAGGGATGGGAGGGCCCTTTGAAGTTCTGCCATACGGTTTTGCATATTCATTCCATGGGGAAAAAAAGCCAAAACACAAACCCTCGAATCAAGAGATTTATCCCATGGTTTAATTAGTTTTCCTGACTGCCAGAAACAACTGGGTATTTTTCAAGGCTAATTTATAGACCAAAGTCTTGTATCACCTGATAACACGTTATCAGGAGTTGTCTCATAGATGCAAATTTCCTTTTTGATGCTGCTTGTCTACATTATCTGCTTTGATATTCCATTAGAATACTCTTCAGGTCTTGGTTTTATTATCTATCCAAATAATTTGACTACACAGCTCTAATTTACTTTACTTCTCCCACATGCCTTTTCTTACATTGCATTTGACAGTTCTCATTCTTAGCCACACTGTCCTTGATCTGCCACATATTTTATCACTGCTATTTGTTAGAAATTTTAATATTATGTTTATCACATTTTTGGGATGCTTACTTAGTTTCACCTTTATTCCATGACACAGAATGGGCATTTCTTTTACCATGTAATCCAAATCGCTCTTGGCAAAATATTAAATGACAAAGTTAGGAAAACCAAACACCTGAAGGTGTTTAAGTAGAAGTTTTTCCCCTAGTTCTGTATCAGTAACAGGTATCCTCACAAGCATTAAGTATAGTATGTCCCATGTTTTTTTCCATAATTACAAAGTACAGAGGCATTTTCCCTGGCTAAAGCATTAGAGTGAACGAACCTATGAAGGATTCCCTTCCTGTGAAGGGAAACAAAATTCAGGAGGGTGAATGGCCATGTGATTGTCTAAGCAGCCAGTGGAATATCACATAAAAGCTCAGTTCCTCAGCTATTCACTCAAAGTTTATGCAGGCAATTTCTAGTGAACAAACAGTTGGCATAACTCAATGGTGTGTTCACCTTAGGAAGCTTATTACCTTTGAGGAGGAATCACAGATATCTCTACATGTTTAAAGAGGCCAACTGTCCTTACTACATTAAAAATCCCAAATTTTAAAGTAACAGTTATAGAAAGCATTGTACTTCCTACATGACAATCCTTTTTAAGGCTGTTTTGAGCAACTCTGCATTTAAGGAGAAGTCAGGTTCTGCGGAAGAGCATTTTAAAATAACTTTGTAGCCATTAAATGAAGCTATTATACCACACTATAACAGATTGAAAAGAGTTAAACAATAAAAACATACACAAAAAATCCTTTGTGTTTAAAATTATGATATTTAAGACTTAACTGTTTACAATATTTTGTCTTTCAGGATGCTAGGATTAGTGAAAGCATGCAATTCATGCCTCATTAACTGATTGAGAGAAGAAAATGAGCTTTCCTACTTTTGAGTTGTGAGTCAGTTAATCAGTTTAGAATAATTAAATCATTGACCTTGATCAAATGCAAAAATGTTTTGGCTTTTGCAGAAAAGGTCAAAATCACAAAAATAAGATTGAACTCTGGTCCCTGGTCCTTACTTTGTCCTGGTTACCAGGCAGTAAAAGCCAGCCTTTCATTGCAAAGGTTTTGAGCAAAGCATACACTTGATACAAAAAACCTTTGAATGCGAGTTTTACTATAATCAGTCCGTTGAGGTGTATGTTACAGCATTTTATTCCACTGCATATATTGACATATTTCCACATTTTGGGTATGTTTTAATTTAACAGAAATATTTATTCTTTAAAAGAAAAAAATCACCAGTGTCAGTACTGAGCTATGTAGAAATCAGTTTGAAACCATCATGTGTGCAGACTCTGTTCCTGCAGCAGTGTGATCTCTGCTATTTTACCACCATTTATCCTTTACCTTTCCAGTGTCAGAATGATACCATCATGCCAGAAAGGAGAGGCACAAGTCCAAAGACTTTGCACTGGAGATAACTCCAGGGGTCAGTGAGCCTTAACCGCAGATAATGCCTTGAGACAGGAATCAGCTGAAGCATTTCCAGCACAGTTGGTTTTCTCTGATTTGCAGTAGCTGTAGGCTGAAGAGAACTTTACTGTAGCTTTTGAACTTGATGCATGGGGAAATTTGGTTTCCTGGAGACAAGCTACAAAGGTTGTTTTCAGTATTTGAGTATTAGGTACCAAAGGACTGAGCCAGATGAGATTGGCTGGTCTATAGCTTCCCTGATTCTGGTAAAATCTGGTCTGAAACCAGTGTCCAACTGCAAACATCACACTAAAGCATTGTTTTATGTTCAGACACGTAGCAGAAGTCTTGATTTAATGCTGCTCTCTAGTGGTTTGCCATGTGTGCAAGTGGGATACATTTCCAGAAACAGTCAGGAATGCCGCATCACCACCCACAGCCTGTTTGCTCCTTTGATCCCTGTCTCAGCTGGGATCACTAACTGCTTTCTGCAGAAAATGCTTACAGGTATGAAGAGTATGTCCTGTAAGCTGTGCTGAAAAATGATGCATCAGTTTTAGCCTGAACCACCTCAAAACTTTGGTTTAGCTTCTGCAGCTTGTGGCTGCAGTACACACCTCCTCCATTATACATACAAAAACCACAAGGTGTTCCTGAAGTGCTTTGATGGCCTATTAGGAAAATGGGCCATTTAACTGCGCCATTTTATCTAAGATTCTCAAATTTCAAGATTTGTTTTATTGATGAGTCCTCCTAGGAGCTTTTACTGTGGAACCCAAATAATCCTCCTACTCTGTTCTAGCTCCACTTTAACTACACAGCATAGGTCATTCCCCCTGTCCTGATTTGCCTTGAAAGAGAGCCAAGACAAATGGGCCAGAAGGGAACAGCCTGAAAAGGGTGACTCTGTAGGGGGGCTCCCGAGGGGAGCACAGCCTGTTTGATGTGAATTGCATCCAGAAGACAAAGGCAGAGACAAGACTAAAGACAAGGACACAGCAGAGATCCAAGGTCCAGGAAGGAGACCAAGACTAGGCCAAAGACACAGTATGGAAGAAATGCAGTTGCTCATCCTGGATCCTTTTTAAAGTTTGATTGCACTTTCCTGTAGCTCTGGCCTGAGGTGATTTAAGCAGCACTTACTGAGCTCACTCAGCAGCCAAGCAGCTTCATATGTGAGCTGCCTCTGAGCTCCTGGGTGAGCATTGTCTGCTCCTAGTAAGTTGTTACTATTTACTGCACTGATTTGTGCTAAAACCCTTTCTTGCCAGCAGTGAGATTTTCTCTGAGACATTCTTCCAAAATGTGAGATTTCTTCAGATCAACTCCTGTAAGGGATGTTTTACCATGAACATCCCTGTTCTGTTCTGTAGCACATCAACCTAAGGGATGCACAGCTTTGCTGTAGTAACCTTACCTTCTCCTTTACTACTTGCGTATCTACTGATTCCATCAAGTTTGATTGTTGTTGGTTTATTTTTCAAAATTCTCATTTAACCCGTGTTATATGATGCCATTTGTCAGAATTTACACTGCTTTTTATTTTCACTATTCAGAACTTCCATTCTTTATTTCTGCTGCTTCCTATGTCTAAGCATGATTGTTGCATTTTTACTATGCCTAGTACACATCTTATTTCCATTTCAGATAATTATATTTTCTGGCAATTTTCAAGTTTTTATTCTTTTAGTTGCTCCTTTTGTCTAACTTCTTTGCTTTTTGGGAATATTTTTCAAGGTTCATATTACAAGTGTGCATTTTTCAAGTATTTTTCTGCAACCAGAATTTGGACTTTATAAAAACACAGAAACATATACACATGTACATTTCCACAGCAGCTTTCAGGGCAAGAAAGAAAAATGGTTTCATACAGAAGAGATTATTTTCAGATGACATTTCTTACTAGGTAAGCAGTGAGCACCTGGGAGAAAGCAAACATTTCTTTCATAAATCTGTCAGGGTGATACTTCAGAAATCAAATAGGTTCAGTTTCTCTGAATATTTGTAGGGACAGCACATGTTTTGGGACTATACTGCAAAACAAAAAAAGATAAAAGAAAGAGTACAAGTGGATAATAATAAAGGTCAGAAGTTTCTTAGCATGTTTCATTCAAATTATTACGAAACTATATTAAAATATTACACTGAAAAGTGGGGTGAGTAGCTGTGTTTCATCAATAAAGAAATTCAGATGCTAACTCTCTCAGTAGTAGAATGAGAACTGAGTCCCATGTCCTCACTGTCTCTGTGGATTTCTACACCTTCCTGACCAGCAGTATTTGGCAAAGGAACAGAGCCTCCAGTTTTTAAGCATTCTCTTGTAAGTGCTTACAAATCATCTGGGTGCTATTATCTCATTTCTACACAGAAATTAAGGTCAAATCTGAAAGAGAGAAATCTGAGAACCTGCTGTAGAATCTTAGTGCTGGCTGATATTTAAGTCAAATATTTTAGATGCCCATGTTCTGCTAGGAAAAAAAATTAAAATTCAGCTGGTCACTGTCTTTCTCCTGGAGATTAAAAAGAGTTAAAACTACTATATAAGGGTACATTGCTTTCTCTGTCAGCTGAAGAACCAGATACCTCATGAACAGTAAAATTAAACCAAGGAGAGAAGGAAAAGAAAAATATGGTGACAGAATCTGAGTCTGTTATATCTGAACCTGTGCTTTCTGACAGCTGTGGGATTGCCACAGCATTTTATGCAGTTCTTCTGTGCAAACGTAGCACCTTCCCTGCTGCAGTGGAGAACTGACACCTTTAGCATTTTGCTTTTTAAATAGCTCATATATTTTTCAACAGTTACTAGAATCCATATAACTTGCCTGTGCTTTTATCTCCAGGGCAATGCTGGTATCCTATCTCCATGGTAGCTCTACAATAGGCAAACTGAGGTCAATTTTTTTCCTTTTAGAGCTATAATTATCAAGGCACAGCCCATTAGTGGAGAATAGCATGAAGGAGATGAAAGTTCCTTTCATGGCAGTAATGGTCCCACCACATTTCAGCAGGCTCAGAAAAAGGATTAACTGTATGTGCTAATCCCCATATGCAGGCATAAAAGCACAAATGCATAAAGACAGAAGCACAGAGTTTTGCATAGGGGCAGTGTCTCTTGCAAGAACCTGAGCAAACAAACACTAACAAATATTTGCTCTGCAAGGGGTTTTTTAAGAGTGTAAGAAATCTGTAACAAGCATTTAAACAGTCTGTGCAAAATACTTCTTGTGTGGTTTTGTGGTGAAGCCAGGGTATGAATCTCCCTCCCCACCCCCTCCAATCCACTGCTGTGAGTTGGGTCTGAGATGGAACTGGATTCCTGTCAAAATCATGGTTATGTATTACATCATCAGCTCTGAAGCATTGTTGTCACCCACTTTGTGTGCAACTCCAATTAAATATTCAGAAATACATGAGAGTGGATCCTTTGACTAATGTACTGCCAGGAATTTTTTTTTTATATGTGTGCCCCCATCATTCCTGTTCCTACAGCATCCCCAGTGCACGGTTTAATTCATGGTAAATTACTCCCTCTTTCATGCAGCTGTTGCTTCAAGTAATTATCTGAGAGTCTCTGTTCTTACTAAAGTGAGACCAGTGCCTACAGAATGACAGACAGTCCTCTGGAGTTCATTTATCATCTGAGGACTGGGACTTGCTCTAACCCTAATCTGTAAGAAGAGAGTCAGTCACCTGTGGCAGCTTGCAATATCTGTGTTGACTGTAAACTGCAAAACCTACACATGGCTTGCATATTACACCAAATAAGGGAGCCCTATTCTGTGTTTAATACTAGTCATTCTGGGATTACATATAGCTGGTTTGAAGTGATCAACACTCTAGGCACCATTCCAGGTGCTGACATCTGCCCTAGCCTGACATGATAAGAAGCTTGAACACAGACTTACCTCTGTGGATGCTGTCTGGGGGATTTTTTAGAATTTTTTTTGCCTAGTGATTGGACTTTCCCATCAATATTAAAGTGTATTGTCAGCTGCTCTTGGTGGAAACTTGTTTTGAGCAGAAGCTGTTGAATGTGGGTAGTTTTAAAAGCTACACAAAGTGTTTCTGTGTGAGAAGTGCACCTCTGGCAGTTACTGTGTCCACGTGGTGACACTGACTGTCATTTTTCTTTTTGCTATAGGTTCCCAGGTAGATTGTATCTGCCTGTTTCCTAGTGTTGTAGTTCAACAACACTGTCACTGTTCCAGAGGGTGTCTTTCTTGGAACATTAATATGGATCTAATGCAAAGCAGAGGATCAGTGCTCAGGTTGGAAAGATGACCTGGGAGAGGGAGTAAGAGAGCAGGACAGAGTGAGTTGGCTAAAGCTACAGTGGACAAGCAGATCTGGACTTAGCTACACCTCAAAGTACACCTGTAGATCTCAGGAAAGTTCACACAGTGCCCAGCAGAGAAACAAGCCACTGATGTTAATCTCTCATCTCTAAAAGAACAGGGGAAAGGAAAACTCCACTTAAAAGGAGCACAGAAACTCAGCAGAAGGGTAACCAAGTCAGTATTTCATTACATCTTAACACTGTGAGGTACAATTTATGTTGGAATAAAAGTGTATCTCAGTTCAGAGCCACTAGTATTCTTTCTGGACAACAGATTCTAGACTTGAATGAAGCTAGTTGATTTTTCATCCCTGTTGTCAACGTTGAGAAGAAACTTTACCCTGGAGAGGGAGATCACACAATGGATGACAAATTCATTAGAGGATGTTGGCCAGAAGCACAGATAATAGGAAACACCATAACTCTGCAAGCATTATCATGTCAGTGCCTCCTTTCTGTAAAAGAATTTACTGTCTGTATAGGTGGAAAAAAATACTTAAACAGGTCAAAAATACCCTGTAAAGAGAGGAACCATCATATGAATTTTATTGTGCATGATAGGGGTGAATTATTATCAGGAGCCTTGTTCTGACATCCTGAGAAAAAATCACTGGTGATTCCAAATATCAGCACGATCTACTAACAGGGCTTTTGTGTCTGTACAGTTCCAAGTCTTTGGCATGAGTTCAAAGTAAAAATGAATCTGAAAATTCCTGAAATCTGGGAAGCCCATATGTGAATCCAGTTATGTATCCTGGCATTTTGGCAGAAACAGTTTTCTATTGCAAGACTTTGAAGCCTACATAAAAATTAAATTGCCTTTGTGCTCTGTTACTAAAGGCATATTAAATATAGCAGCTTTGGTTAAGTGAAGCCAAAAGTTCAAACTTGCTTACTTCAGTTTTTTTCCCCTCATTAAAATTATCAAAACCTGCTTTTTTTGCCAAACACATGGCTTTTGATGAAATGAAGCTTTCAGTCACTTTTTAGGCTGGATTTTGGAATTAATCTCATTTGAATTTTAATTTTGGAAATGTATAAATAAATATAGATGCTTTCACAGCTTATTTGGTATGAAGTGATTTCAAATCTTGCTAGTTTATTTTTCTCAGTGATGCAAAGTTAACCATATACTACATAAACAAGCTGTCTACCTTTATTATATATTAAAGCTAAACTAAAATTAGTATCTTCTTCATTCTCAAAAAAACCATTAGTTATAATTAAAAATAATTCTGTCTTCAGAAAAAATAAAATTCTTGACCAATTTGAGAGTTAAATAGTTGTGGTATCTGATGTATTTCTATTCTACTGAAACAAAAGAAAAATCCTATGGAAATTAGTGAGAATTTTGTATGACCTCAATAATGAAGTCCTAAATTTAATATCTGAATGCTCCTATAACTGTTATCTCATGAGCAGAAGGTGCATCCGTTATAGTTATGCTTCTGTAATGGCTCTTACTTTATCATTTATGCCATCCTTGTAGGTTCTAGCATTTTCTACCTGTTGTTTGCAGAGATGAGCATGATAGAAGATGTAAGTGAGAAATCAGGCTGTTAGAATCCTTGGTTGCCAAAAATGTGCCATTTTTTATACAACCCATTTTGTGCAAAATTTCAGTAGAAGATGCCATCATCTGTTGGTGGAAGTGCTTGTCCATTTAATAGAAGCCTCATGAAACACCTCTTGCCATAATGAAATAGAAACCCATTCTTTCTTGGTGCTCTGAGAACAAGCAGACCATGTTGATAGTCAGTGACTCCTCATACCATCTTCAGTGTATTTATTTTCTTGTCATGTAACAGGTTGGGAGAGGCTCTGTCACAGGCATAAAACAGCTTGCCTCATTTAATAACACTCTTTCAAAGAACTATAAAGAAACACAACAAAGAACAAAAAATAATAAGCCAAGCTGATGTTGGGAGCTCAGGATTTTACACAACTGAGCGAAAAGCATTTGCATTCAGAGAACTGGGCAGACTGATTACAGCTCTACAAGGTAACGGTTAAGTGCTCTATCTCTGAGCAAAGGATCTTTAATAGAGATTTGAAATGGATTTTAGATAAGAACTTTCCCAATAAGAGGGATATATGGTCACAAAATGTGCCTGATACATGAGGAGTGTAACTCATTTTTATCACAGAAACATCAAAATCTCTTCCTTCCATGGGCAAGACCCAGATGTTATATGCACAAAGCAATATGTCAAATCCAGTTATAACTAATTTCAGAAACTATTAATAAATCTCCTATTGTTACCATCCCCTAACAAGGTATTCAGGAATATGCTGACTACTTGTCTACACTTGATTCCATTCCTTTTCTTGATACCTCTCCTATTTCCTGATAAAAAGACTTCCCACTGCCCAGGGGGAACTGTAGCTTATCTTTATTTCATGCAACACTGAGCCATTATTTTACATTTAAACACACCTGTACACTTTGCACCTAATGCGAAAATACTGTGTGAAATACCGAAATTTGCACAGAGGAAAAAAGCCCTGCTGCATATGAGCTTTTGGCGTGCCAAATTCCTCAGCTTGAGTACCATGGGCCCTTCATAGGAGAGGGCAGGTGGAAACCTGTGGACCTCTCAATGGTGCTTTCTACAACTCTGAATCCAATGATGCAGCCAAAACACTGGACTGTCTATGCCTTTCTTGTTATACCATTAGGATTTAAGGGTGTTTGAAAATGAATAGGAACTCCTTAAAAGGAGTCAGTTCCTGAATTGGGCTGTTACCAGTCCAGGGTGTAGGAGGCTAAGTGATGCCCCTTGCTCTGCCACAAAACAAACATCTTCTGTGGCAGCTGATACCTCATTCAGATTCCAGTAGAGCGGTGTTTATGCAACTGACTGCTGTAGGTGTATAGCTTCCCTTGATTTAGTTACCTTTGTGCCTTCAGCTGAACTTTGAGCCAGAGAGAATTTTATTAATTCTCTGATGGAGTCGGAATATTCTCCAATATCCAGCTACCCAGTGCAGCAAGTACCTCCCTACATTGCAGGGATGTTGTAGAGGTGAAGTTAGGCAAGAGAGAAGCAAATGTTGCTGTACTGACAGCTACAGAGGCCTGTAAAGCATACAAAGTAAGGGTAGGTCTCAATACACAAGTCCTTCACCAAGATGTAGCATGAGCAAAACTAAAACTTACGTGTTTGCAAAGTTGTGGCTAATCTGTTGGGTGTTCTTGGGATTCTTGAAAAGGCCAATGGCAAATTTATTATCTCCCTGTCACATTTACTAACTTTAGGAGATGAGATTTCAAGGTAAGGGAAATTTTTTCATCTGGAACAAAGATGTCTGGAGGAGTTGTAAAAGCTCCAGTCATTACTAACCAGCAGCGTCATTGTCTGGAAATATTTTCCTTTCTAGCAGGACCCTTTAACACATGAGCCAATTAATCCCACCATACTGTGATCACCTGTTTCAATGAATTATTACTGTGTGTTATTTTCCTGCCTTACACCACCTGGCACTTGCATTTCTTTTTGCTGCATTATGCTTTTTAACAGCAGGCAGTGATAAGGCTGCTCAAATGTCACACAGGACAAGAATATGACTTAAGAACCTAGGGATGAAAAAAGGAGGTAAACAGGGGTAATGAAGCAGGGCCATTCTGCTTGATGATGGCAGCCACCTGCACTCAGGTGAAATTGAACCTTGCAGCAGTCTAATCTAGTATCAATTATCTCTGTTTTAATGTTTCTGTCCACCTGAGTACTGTAAAACAATCATTAGTTCTCTCAGTCTTTTCAAATACATCTAAGGGAAAGCTCTGTCATCGTAGAGGTGTGATTTGGGACTTCAGTTGTTGATATGGTTCCTATCTCTGAGCCTGTGTATGGTTATCAGCATAGGCAAAAAGTGCTGAAATCTCCTCTCCTAAAGTTAGTAAATGTGACAGGGAGAAGCTTTTAGTCGTTTTGCACCTGAGGAGTGGACTTTCTAGTCTACACAGAAAAAAATATACCTGAACATCACTCTTTCACATACTCACCCCTACACAAAACATGGTGACTTCTATAAAACTGTCTTTCTTTTTCTAATAAGTAGTTTGGGAATGTACTGTTACCAAATCTGAAGGTAACTTTTTTTTTGGCCCACTGACTTCAACACCTTGAACAAAATTATAAATGATCAATGCTTTAGTTAAGATGTTTGAGACCCCAACCTTCACTGAAAATTCTAGGTAGGCAAATCTCCCCAGTTGGTCCATACTTCGTGAACTCTGGGTCCATGAAAAGACATCACTTTTAATTTACACAAAGTGGAGTTTATGGAAGCATATACATTAGCCATTTTGCTTCAGTAGAGACACACTTTTGAGGTGAATCTCACCAGACCAGGACTGGAGTGCATTAAATGGACTAAATCCTTTTGGATGAAAATAAGTAATAATTTTGGTGCTGCTGAAATAGTTTCACAAATAAAGTTCTTCCTATGCTTAGCGCAAAGTAAACAAATTTCCTTCTCATTCTTTGCCCTCTCTCCTCATCCCCTATTTGTCTATAATCCAGAATATTCTGATTTTTCAGCTGGAACATTCTTGTCTTGCAGACATTGCAAACATTACAACCTGAAGTTAATTTATGTAAAAGATTGCACTTCAATCTATTTTATTTTATGGGCTTAGGAAGTTGCTGAGAAAAAATTTAGGTTCATCTGAAATTCACGATTTTAAATGGAGAAAGCTGCATTTTGAACTAGAATGAATCATTTAACCTGGATGAGGGAAATATATTTTTCTCTTTAAGCCTTTGAACTTTAGGCAATATTATTTTATTTTTAATCAGGCTATAGTTTACATGTTAAACTCAACACAAAATTTATATGATCTTCTTTCTACCCACCAAAATATGGATTTGCATTATACAATTAAAATTTTAATATAATTCTACTAATACTATTGACAAGATTATTTGATATAAATTGTATTTGTTTTGAAGGAAGGACTTACATTTCAGTTATATTGTTACATTTAGTTTTATATCTCTAATATGGATGCACACAATAGATGTACAGATCTGTAGAAATTAGTGTGGTATTTGAAACCTTCACTGAATTCGCTGGCTTCCACTACTGCTCTTTTGAGAAGATTCACATGCTTGTGAAGTATCTTTATATTTGCATAAGAAATTATAAATTCTGCTATGAGAGTCTGTGCCAGGAAAGGCTGCAGAATACTTCCTCTAAGAAATGATGCAGATAATTATGTAAGGCATGGATGTGTTGTGAAAAGCAAAGGAAACTAATCTTTTTAATTGTCAGCCCATGTGAAGTGAGGGAATTACTTTGTTTGGTGTCTTTCAAGAGTTTCCTTTTTAATTGAAAAATGGAAACCAGTCTTATGGTACCACTCCAAGGAAGTTCTGCAATTAGAAATGACAGTATGGGACAAACAAAAAATTAACTGTGCACTGAGAGAAGGAATTCCTAGACTTTAAGCGATGTAATTGTTCCTTTTATGGTTTCTGACTAAATAGGGTACACTATTCCAGAATGCCTTAAAAGACATATATAGGTGCCTATGGTACTTTTTCAGAGAGAAATTGCAACATTTCTTAGTCAAGAAGTTAAAAAATGGAACAAAAGCAGCCTTTCCTCTTTTGGATTCAACCACTTGTTGAGTTAGTTATGTTCTCTACATATTAACTCAGCCTCATATGTAGAATAATATTAAATCAGAGAAAAAGGGACTCTTAATCAACATCATGCACTGAATTTTGATTTCTCTCCCTATTTCAGGAATCATTACTTCAAACCACTCTTCTTTTTGTTTTGCTCAAACCATCGACTAGCAGAACATGCTTCTGCCCATGTGTGTGGTGGTGCTCAGAGATCATTTTAAATCAATACATGTGAAACAAAACTTTAGAAGTCAAAGATGCTGTCCAGGCTCTTTTACCTTTGCCACCAAACTGTACTCCCTCGCGTGAAGCAGCAGCATGGGCACAGCCCCCATCCTGCGGGCTGGAGCCATGCTCCATTGCCTGAGGATAGCAGGAGAGGGCTCGAAAGCCCCATGCCCTCCTGGTCACTCAGCTTGTGACCGGGATCCTTGTCCAGCTGGTGAGGGGTCTGCAGTGGGTGTCCTGTGAGGAGTGGCTGAGGGACGTAGGGATGTTTGGCCTGGAGAAAAGGAGGCTCAGGGTGACCTTTCTCTGCAACTCCCTGACCAGAGGTTGTGGTCAGCTGGGGGTCAGCCCCTTCTCACAGGTAACAACTGACAAAAAGAGAGGACATAGCCTCAGGCTGCACTCTGGGGGAGGTTTAGGTTGGACGTTAAGAGGAATTTCTTCACAATAAGGGTGGTTAAACACTGGAATGGTTTGACCAGGGATATGGTGGAGTCACTGTCCTTGGAGCTAAGCGTGGATGTGGCATTTAATGGCATGGTCTAGCTGACATGGGGGCGCTTATGTTAGACTCTGTGGTCTCATAGATCTTTTCCAACCTAATTGATTCTGTTTGATTCTGTGAAAGCCAGCAAGCCTGCAGCGAGGGCAGAGCTCGGAGAACTGGCTCCTCATCTTGAACAAACCAACACCGCTTGACTTAAGGCTGAGTCAATTCATCTCCCTTCGCTGCATTCCCAGCAGTTTACACTGGAAATTGGAAGAGGCCAGCATGTCCCACAGGTGAAGCACTTCACCGGCCGTGTCTGGCAGCGGTGTTGCCTGGCAGGGTGTCTCGGTGCGGGCTGCGCGGAGCCCCGGCTCCGTTCGGAGCTGCCGGCTCCGAGCCCCCTCAGCACCACAGCGAGCTCCGCGCCCCCCGCCAACATGGCGCCCCTGACCCCCGCGCTTCCTCTTCCGGCCGGGTTGCCATGGCGCTGCCCCCCGGCCCAGCCTCCCCCCGCCCGCCGGTGTGTGTTTACATCGGGCAGGAGGAGCCGGAGCCCCAGCGCCGGGGGAGACGGGCACGCAGCCGCCGGCCGCCCGCCCTCCCTCCATCCCCGCCGGGCGGTGCTCCGGGAGACGCGGCATGAAGGTGATGCTGGCGGCTGTCCCCGGGGTTCGGCTGGGCCGCGGCGGCTCCCGGCGGCTGCGGGGGGCCGAGGGGCGGGGGCCGGGCCCGGCGGTAACCGGTGGCGGGAGGTGGCGGCGGCCGTGCGCGCTCGTAACCAAGTACACAACTTCCAGAAGCTTCCAACTTCGCGGGGGATGTGGTGTCGATTCTTGGGTCCGTCTCCCTGCAAAGAATTCCCCCTTCTCTCCGTGAAAAACCCGGCTCGTTTCCTGCGGCGCTGAGACGGGAAGGGGGTGGCGAGGGAGCCGGGGGAGGCTGCCTGCCCCCGCTGCCCTGCTGGGCTGGTGTCTCCAGGGAGAACTTGCCCTCGTTCCCCGGGCATCTTCCCTCACGCCCAGCATCTCGCGGGCCGTTTCGCTGCCGTTCGTGCCTTGCTGTGCGGCCGGGCTGCTCCGGGGCTCACCGGGGCTGCTGCTCCCGCAGGCCCTGCCCTAAGCCCGCGGCAGATCCTCGCCTTTCTCCGTAGTTTGTTGTGGAAAACTGTTAGGATAGAGAATGTCTAACGCGAGCCGGCTATTGGTGTGGGTGCTGAGGCTGGCTGGACTAGAAGTAGTAATACACAACACTCAGATGTGAGGTTGCATCTTCAGTTGTGTTGGTTAGGACTCAGTAATGCTGTTGTACTGCTCTTTCTTCACTTTATATTGTCATATCTCTTTAATTTTCAGATGTATGACTTTTAAAGGGATTTTCTCTCATTAATCAGTCTGTAACTTGAGGCACACTGGGCATTCCCTCTCTCCTGACTTTGTCTAGCAGTAAAATAAAAAATGTATTAGCTATATTGTAAGCAGAAACTGTATAGGTCTGTACCACTCCTGATGGAGAAATTTGGCTCAGGCCTTCCTCCAAGCCTCTGAGTCAAGTAAGTGTGCATTAGAAGTTCACCAGCTTGTGCAGGTGTTGGGTTCTGGGAAGTGCAGGTGTGGCAGCCACTGGGCTTAACTGTTGTCTCTGGGCACTAGGGGCTCGTAACCATCACATCTGCACAGCTGGTGGGTGAAAGAAAAGGGGCAGCCTCTGCATGCATGCAATAAATATATGTAAAAAGAGTGTGTCCTTCTATGCAGTGTATATTTTGTTGTGCATTTGTACAAAGCCTGATAGTAAAATGTATATTTTTTTTCTTTCTCTCGGAGTGTTTGTTAGTTCCAATAGTGTAGGATGATAAAAAGTATGTATTGAGAACGTTATTGATAAACAGCACTATGGCTTTGGGTGATTTGTTGACTTACACTGTAAAAAAAAACAAACCTCAGAGTGCTGCCTGAGCAGTACATCCAGTTTGAGGTCAAAACTGAAAAGATTTCCTTCAACTTCTGTCTTATTGCACACAGAGTAAACAGCTGCTTGTTCTTGCTAAGACCATTACTTCTGCTGAGTTCCTTTTTTGCCCCACTAGAGTGGGGAAAGCTCATGGCTATTTAAGATGAGCTCATTCAAAATACAAGATGTGAGTGGAATCATGTTCTGACTGCAAGAAAAATGATTGTGTTTGGGGGGAATGTTGTCTATTTGTTTGTTTTTAACCAATCATTTTTCAGGTATAAGCACTGTGTAGAACTTTTCAGTATAAAAGGGTTCACTTTTTTTTTTTCTCAGAGTGGGTAATTTGATTCAGGGCACATTTCTTTCCATGTGTGCCACCTTTTGCTGTAGGAGTTGCTTCAACTTTCTTCTAGGTGAGATCACTGCAGATGCATGATTTAAATTCTTAAGCTGAGGGTGGGAATAATTATCTTTTCATTTAACAAGTGGAATCCATTGAAATGTGCAGTATTTTCACCCCTTTAAAAGGGTGAGGACAGGAGAAGGGAATGGAAGGAAGAGGTGTCTGTGTGGTGTGAGATGGATCTGAATCCCTTTTATGGGCCTGCTTGTAAGTAGTTCAACTTAAACTTTAAAACAAATAAGTTTAAGTTTTTGATCATTGTAAGGAAGACATCAAAACTAAGCTTTTCAAAAGTCATTGTGTCAGTTTCTCCCCTAGTTATTGTTATATCTTGGGGAATACCTTTGAGTTTGCGTGTTTCTGGCAGCATGGCTTTTGATGCACAACTCATTGATGCTGGTTAGCATGTTGCTGAGAAGGCAGAGCAGCCAAAAGAAAACAGGTGAATGCTAGTGTGTATCCAAATGGTCTGCCTACTTAGGGAAGGGAAGAAGCAGGCAAAGGGAAGTAAGTGGTAACATCAGGGGATGTTTTTCTGCTGTGGACGTGATCCTTTCAGGATCTATTACTAATGCTGATCATTGCTGAGGAAACTGAAGCCTGATACAGTTTATTTTTAAGACAATCACATAACAAGTACGCTGTTGAAAAGGTAGAGTTGAGGTAAAGTTGTATGGCAAAGCAATGCTTTAAAACTTGGTGTTGAAGCTGGACTGGATGCAGGATAGTCTTTATGTGTACTTTATTTCTGTTCCTATGTCTTTTGAGCTGTGTCTGTGCTGAAGGATGGTATCTCTGGGCTCTTCCAGGCTATGCAAAATACAAAACTGGTTAAAGTCCCTTTTCCTTCTTTATAGGACAGGAGTGAGAGGCAAGCAGCTCAGATAGTGTCAGGAAGTGGACCTTTTCTGTGTGTAGTAATAAGTGATACCTTTTGAATATGTTAATAAAATTTGCTTTCCTTCAAGAGCAGATCATCCTGCTGGCAAGGAAGTGCACCTTTTTGGGCTGCATTAGGAGCCTGGGTAACGTGTCTGTCCTGTGGGGAGGGCAGTTCCATTTATTAGAGCAGTGGGGAGGTAGGCAGGGATTTGGTTATCAGTCAGCTGCTAATTACTGTCCCACAACATAATATCTTTCCAGTATTAATCTCTTGTGGCTAAATGCTGGATTTCTCAAGTCTTAGGCAGCACTGGAGAAGGTTCTTGTGCTGCCCTTGCTAACAGAACCTCTTCATGCTGTATCTTCAATCTGTGAATGAGTTGAGGCATTGGGATGAGTTCTGAGTGTGGTTCTGCTGTGGTGACTGCTTCTAGCACTGCTGCTGTCACTGGGCTAACCTAAACCCAAAATCAGACAAATGAAAGGCATTGAGAGTGGCAGGTCATGTCAAAGTTCTTATTTGTAAAAGCAATCTCAAAATGTGATTTAAGTAGCTGGTCTCCTCTTTATTGAAAGGATTCTTCAAAGTAGAATAAGAGCTTGTGGTGCTTTGGCATGTGCTCGCAGTTAAGTTATATAGTTTGGGATATGACAAGTGTCATAAATGTGACATTTTACTTTGAGAAACTTAAACTATATTTAAGAGAAAGAATGTGAACTTACTGCCTATAGTTCTCTTTTTCTGAGATAGTTCTCTTTTGCCTGTGATAGTGAGTGTTGACAGATAAATTTTAGAGATCAGAATAAGGCAAGATGATATTTTGAAGGTGCAGTATCAAATTTATGGAAAGCTCAAGTAAATATTTTTCTTTCTTGTGTTTACAGACAGCTCTGTTCCTTAAAGATGTCATGGGTTGTCCTGTCAAAATGATGTATACGTAATCTTTTTTTTTTTTTTTTTACATGTTTCCAAATCTGTTTAGCAGGCCTCTTTATAGTTGAAGTGAAAAGTACTTGGGAAAGGAACAGCTTATAAAAATAAGAGACAAGAGTTACTGCTTTCTATGGAGTATATAGTAATATTTTGTTTTCCTAGCATGTAGTCCTAAATGTGATCTAGGAATGAGGAGGAGCATGAATGTAAGTGATAGAGTAAAAGGGACCACGGAGTACATATTCTGTAGATAATTTTGATTGAAATATGTGCCTGTGATTGGTCACATCTGTTTTTCTTTATTGCTGAACTGCCTTACAAACCTTGTAGTGGTTTTCTTTTCCAATATTTCAGCTGCATTTCAGAAAGATGGGAAAGGGTTACGTACTTTTGAAGTTCTGGGCAAAGGTGTATTGTTACAAAGGTGGGACAAATAGTAGAGCTCCTGAGTTTCTTCAAAAGAATGTTCTGACTGAACTTAGCAGGCATCACAGAAGTGGCTTGTGCTGGTGCTGGTAAATTTTAGTCTTAATACGTCTGCAGAGCTGCTCAAGGTCTACTGCAATTCTTGGGCTTTGATTCATTCTAAAAACATTTTGGAGGCAGAACTTTCGCACCTCACATATCTTCAAAGTAGAAGGCACAGTTACCAAAAGCTATTGCTTCCTGAATGAGTTCTTACTAGTGTGTTGCTTGTGTTCACAGGGATCAAGTGTTTTTTTCTGTCTGATGGCTGTTTGGTTGTTGAGTGTAGTAACTCTGGTTGGAATCTTCTATGCAGCAAGTTGTGACTTTTGTTACTACTTCTTGGAGTGAGTTTGGGAGAAAAAGAGCTCTCAATGGAGCCTGAAATAAAGCCTGGGGTGCTACTGCTGCCAGTGCTTCTGGCAGTCAAGTTTTGACTGTGCAGGCTAGGTGTGCAATTGCAGGGCTTAACAGTACCAGAAGATGTAGCTTTTATTCTGTAGAGTTAGTAAATATTTTACCTGAAATGTTTCTTCTTTAAAGCACTACAATAAGTGCATAGAATGACAAGCAATACTGATCTTGAAAAGCTCTGATGTGAGTTCAAAACTCATTTGTAAGGAAGGAAATATTTAACTACCTAGCCATCAACAAAATAAATTTAAAAGTTGTGTGATAAATAAATCATAATGCAATCTCCTAGCTAATTGCCAAATGCAGAAAATGCATTTTAAAATACCTAATAGAATAACGACACAGGAATAAATTCTGTCCTGAATAAAATATTTGATATTTATCCTCCATTTCTGGCATATAAAATTACTTTTGCAGGTTTTTAAACAACTTTTTAACTTGAAATGGATTTTCAGCTTTTTTTAAGTCAAATTTTTTAAAAGGAATTAAGATTTTTGATAAGATGACTTGTATTTCAAACTTTTGCAGTGATGTCTCTTGTGACTGTTTTGGGGGAGAATGCTCATGCTTTTCAAGCTGTATGTATGCTTATGTACTTTGAATTCAAGTCTTACAGTAAAAATTCTGATGTTCTAGCTGTAAAAGCCCTCAAAAATTATTTAATTTCAGATTGTTAAAGCCAAAATGGTACTAGTGCACTTTTAAGGAAATAAATGCATGGAAATTGGGTCATGAAACCATAGTTATAGAACTCTGCTTAATACCTCTTTCCATTAGTTTTTTGGGGGGGTTGTTTGTTTTTTATTGTGACCCTACTGAGGATAGTGAAAAGGGATCTATAGATCCCCTATAAGAGATTATAGATCTCTGGCATGGTTGAGCAAATCTTAATGACCTCTGTCATATATGCCTAGATTATTAGGCAAAGGACTTCTCATTTTTCAGACAAATTTCTCATGCTGCCTGCAGCTCCCTAGAGTGATACTTCCACCTCTTGTTAGGAAAATGGAGAATATTCTCTCTGTAGAGTGCATTATCTCATTTATTCAGGCAGATTAAGACTGGCATTAATCACTAAATCCATCTGTCAAGGACCAAGCTGGAAAAGTACATTTATAGTATGTTACAGTATAGTTACAATATAGTATAGTACAGTGTAGTATGTTAGTTATTCTCTTTGAGCCAGGTCAGTACATGATCAAATGTGATTTGCTTGGTTTGGATTTTGAAAACCACTCTTACATTCTTTCTGGGCTAATACTGATTTAGTAGGTAAAATCCAGATGGAAAATGGTTGATCAAGACAAAATTCAATACAATAATTAATTCCAAATCCAGAAGTCTCTGGTCTAGCACTGAGCAGACTGTATTGGCTGTTTGTTGTATAAATGGTGCTATCTATCCCATACAAACATGAACATGGAAAGTGTAAGCCATCAGTTTGCTGGCTTGCTGAATGGAGAATAGACCATGGTGTCATTAGTACTCTTGAAAATTTATTTATGCCAAATAAACCCTAATTTGGATTACTGACAGTACCAAGTTGTTTTATTGCTGTAAAAATAGGATTTGACTGTTCTGCTGAGAATAGAACTCAATCTTGACTTGGCATTTGCAACACTAAATCTTGTTCTCATTGCCTCTCTCCACCAGTCCTGTTGTCAAGACAAAATTAAGTGTTAGAATTGTAGCCTCCTTATTGTGTTTGTCCAAACTCAGAAAACAGCAAGTAATCTAAGCAACTTTTCTATTCTTTGTTACTTTGTTACAGTGTACTTCCAACAAAGTGCTACAATTTAACACTACTGTCATCCTCAGCACTTCTATTTCTGTACTTTCCTTTAGTGTTCCAGGGCATTTATAACTGCAACTCAAATTCCCCTTGGGCTGAAACCTGGCACAGAAGCTCTCATTATAAGTGAACTTTGTTTTACAAAATTAAAAGCAAAGCATCCATCAAGAGGCTTTCTTAAACATAGAGGAAAGCAAAAAAAAAAAAAAAAAAAGTTGCTCATTAATTTTATTCCCACTGCAGGAAAAATCCAACTGACACTGGAAATCCCAAAGGTGTGGGTGTGCAATCAATAGTGATGGCAAATGCAATTGAATGGTCCTATTGCATTTAGAAAACTTTAAGTCTTAATTCCTTAAAGTGCTGAAATTTCATTGCTGAAGTAAAAGCTGCAGCTGCAAACTGCCTAACAAAAGTACAGTAATAGTTTTAAACTCACTCCCAGTGTCTGAGCATGATTATCTGAGCAGCTTAGAATAAGGAGGTGGTTGGGTGGTTATGTGCTTCAGCTGAAGTGGACCTGTAGGTCCTCAGCTCCCTGGAAAAGGTTGTCATCATCTTGAACTACCTACCTAGTGGTTGGTTGTTTAATTTTTATTTTTCTTTAAAGAACAGTCCCCTTTTTTTCTGTAGGAATTGAGACCTTATGTAATTTTGTAAAAAGCAGAAAGGGCATTGTGAGCCACAAGCCATTTTCAGATATGGAAGATGGAACAATCTAATTTGTTTAAGCATGAAATATCCAAGGTAAGTTCTGAGAAACTTTGTAACAGTGATTGGATAGAGGAGAGATCCGAAATTAACAGTGTCATTAATGATGTCACTTTAGGAAAGCCTGATGAAGGTCAGCTTCATTGTTAATGGATCTGACAAGCCCTTTGGCATCTGCAAACATTCAGCCCAGCATAACATATATCATCTCTCACTCATTTGGAGAAAGAGAAGTTGGGATGAAAAGAGCTGGGGTTTTGATTTTGTGGTGTTAGGAAGGGGCAAAGTCTGCTAATGTGCAGGAAACTGTGGGTTTTAGTCTTGTAGATTTGAAATAAGTATTCTTTAAACCTGATACATAAATAGCCAATGCTTTCACTGGGATGCTTTAGCATTCCAAAGCACTTAACAAACCGTCCTGTGTTTGGGGATTACTTCACTTGTTTCTTCACAAGGACCCACTGAGTCTTGTCATTCTTTAGGGGTGCATCCAATCTTCATGATTATCACTTGACATGTATTTGATACTCTGTAAAAAAGGCATTGGACCTGTGCTGGGAAGCTTACAAGTGAAATCACAGATGTGGAGGTATGAAGCCTGGGCTGCCACAAATTTTCCTCTGCTTAATTGCTTTATTGGAATTGTGCCTACATAGAATACCAGGTCTGAAAGTCACCGTTAGCCAGGACAGAGGACATGTGATTTATGCTGGCAGTTGAGGATTTGCATAGAAAGAAGCAAATCTGACCTTCTGGGCTCTTAAGGAGAGGCTTTAGGAGGAATGAGGCAGTTTCTTACAGTGGAAGAAGTAAGATTCTAGGCTCAAGTCCAGAATGCGAATGAATGAAGAATAATGTCGGAAAGGAGAAACTGGAATAAAGTGTTTAGAAGCAAGAATGGGAATATGAAGGTTTTGATCAGGAAATAAATACCATTTTCACTTGAAAATGCACAGGGAAAGTAGTAGCTAAAGCTACAGATTTTAGCATTATTTCCAAAGTGTAGTCTCAAAACTGAGACAGTAAACTGCTGCTGAGTCCATAACTATGAGCTTCAGATTTCACCAGCTTCTGTTCTGAAAGGGGGAAAAGATTACTTATAAGTTTGAGTATAATGGAGAAGAGTATTTACATGGTGTATTTCCTTCTGGTTCTGCTTATGGTAGGGGATTTAAAAAATTTTTTTTGTCTTTTGTGAGTAGAGTAGGAATGGCGAAAAGGAGCAGAATTGTAAGATACATCATTCTCTGAAGGAAATTTGAAGTTACTTGTCCCAAACTTGTTCAATTTCATTAATAATTTTTCACAAGGTGTATATATATTTAAAATTTTGATTGCCCTCCCTCACAGTTGCCCTTCTTGGACTTTGTTTTGGAGTTTTGTATTTTGCTGCTCATTAACAAAGTGAATTCCTGACTCAGTGAACAGTCGATTGACAGACCAGTTTAAGATTATATACCATAGTTAATATAATGCTAAATACAAAAGTAGAGTCTAAAAGGCCTAAAAGTGGAGGTGGTGCAGGTAGGATTTTTTTGGTTGCTTTGAATGGATTCTTCAGAAAGATGAGCCATATTGGGGCATTTGCAGTGACAGTCTCATGTTGGTATTGACTTACGAGCAAAATGAGCTGACACTGATCGCTTGGTGTTGGGATTGCTCCTGTAGTGTGTGGGTATTTTGAGTATTTATTACTCTGCTGAGATTAAGGTAGTATGGCTCTTTTTGTGACTGAGCATGCTGGTATCACTTGTTAATAGTACAAATGTGATAAATGGAGCTCTTGGTTTCAGTGTCATAAACATAACTCTGTACCTCGTGGAAAATGCTGACCCTGACTGGATAGGAACTTGCTTTCTGTCATGCATATATTTACTACAGCACTTGTAAAATGTACAGCCTTTAAATATACTGAAAATCTGAGCATATAGCTGAACTTCTGGTCAGGATTATTCTCAAAATATTGTATCCTGTGGAATAGCATGAGGTGTACTCTGAAATGCTTGTATGCAGTTTGTCACACTTGTTTAGTTCAGTACTGGCAGCTCTCTCTATCCATAAATACACAGCCTTCTATGGAACACCTTATAAATCCACAAACACTAATTTGCCAGGTTACAGCAGTCCATAGCCTTTGGGTTAAACTGCATTGTAAGGTCAGCAGTCATACAGTGTGAACAGAACAAGGGATTGTATGTTTCCCAGTTTCTGTGAGAATTACTATAGGATTTTGCTCTTGATCTTTAGCATTTGCTGAGTTCATACAAAGCTTTTCAGCTTCCTTAAGAGTTCATTGAACTGTTGGCAGGGACAGAGTGAGCTACCTTGAAATCTCACATCTGTAACTTCATTTTGGAAGGGTGGGCGTTGCCTCTGCTTGAGTTTACTTGTTCAGCTTGGAGAGTGTGTTAAAATATGAGAGAAAAAAATGCCACTAAGTCTTAATGGTGCTCATAGTCAAGTACTCATCAAGGAATTGTGTGAAGTGTTTGCTTGTTGAGGGCAGGGACTGTCTCTGAAGAGCTAAGAGGTTTTTCTTAGTAACATATTTTTAGGCTCTGTGCCATAACCTAACTTTCTGTAACAATACCTATTTAAGTTTATACTTCTCCAGTGGTTCTAGTGAGGAATGGAAACTCATTCCCACTTTAAGAGGCTATACAAACCCTAAATAATTGAAAGAATATTGTACAGTAATATCTGCTGATGTTTCTGAACTGTTGATACACCTTTCTGCATCCCAGGTGCTCCTGAGGGAGTGTCAAAGCAGAAGCAATCTGTGTACATTCCTTCTGCCACCACTGCAGCTCAAGAGGATTATTATTGAACCTGCAAGCCAATAACTTACACAGTTGTGTGCATCCCATGTCTGTCTGTCATGGATCCTTAAGAATGAAAAAAGAAGATGTAACTGATGCCTCATTCTTGAAATGATAGTGTAAAAAGACAGGTTGAAACAAAATTGTTGGATTCAACCTTAGCACAGTTACAAACCTTCTCAGAAAATAATTTCCTGGATTTTTTTTTTTGATTGCTATAGATGGCTGTGCTGCCAGAACTGTAGGTGTGGTAAATGTTCATTACCAAGTTTGCAGCAGGTTCATTGAATTGAACTCAGCAGATGTAACTAAAAAAGCAATGGACATGCTAACACAAGGAAAAAAAGCTGTTGTAAAGAGACTCTGTAATCTTGTTAATGACACCTATCAGCGTTTGAGCCTTAAATATTACTTCTGGATATATATATATATATATATATATATGAGAACCTAGAGTTTCATCTACTGTTAACTGTTTCAGATTTTCATTAGTGAATCTCTATGCACACTTACTCACTGGCCTCAGTGATTAGACAGACATGCTGAAGTCTGATAAACTGATGTTTACAAGATTACTTTTAGAAGCTCCCTGTATCATAGGTGAATATATATTGTGATAAGATATCAGTGAGCTGAGAACAGGAGTTAGTAGAAAACATTTCAAACTGTATTTTAGGAACTAGGAAATCTCAAGATTGCTAAGTTTCTTGCAAAACAATTCTTGAAAATCTTAAAATTGGGGATTACTTGACATGTCCATGCTTCAGTTTAGACTGTTTTCCTTTTTAACATTAAATTGAGAAAAAAAATTGTAAATACTTTTTTGGGGAAGAATTCTCAAAACCATACAAGAAATGTAAGCCAAATACAGTTAAAATATGCAGTGTTATGATTAAGTGGTTCTGAGTAGTGAAAAAAAAATCCTCAAAAATTCTGGTCATTTCTGTTGCACATTCAGCATGTTCTGTAGAAGCAGTAGTCTTGGATTGAGCATTTTTCTTCTGTAGCATTCCAGAAGCAAGTGTTAAAAGTTTTGAATGGGAGGGAAATTGGTGATGGCAGACAGCATCTCAGCCATGGACTTGATGGTGGTCTGTAATGGGCTCTGTTTTTCTCACAGCTGGATTTGTTAATGCTAGCTTAGGTACAAAGCTGACCTTCAACTAAGATAAATCTTTGTTTTGGAGTAAGTGTTGTCAGTGATATCCAGTGATGCTGGAGCATTGTATTGCTAGTAAACACCAAGCAGTAGTAGTTCATGTGTGAGGAAGAAAAAACCATAATGCCACCACTCACTTTGGGTAGCATTTTGCATCCTCTTTGTATTTATATAGATGACAACAACTGTAACCCAAAGGAGCAGCACTTATCATGGGCTGTCCTTGGGAGAAGCTACCGACCAGCTTTGTCTCTTAGGAAATTCAGAATACTGACCATTCTGAAGAAGGGAAGACAAGGCTTTTCTTGCTGGTTTTTCCATAGTCCCTGGATGTTGGATTGCCTCCTTGAGCAGCATATAGCTAGTATGTGCAGATGGCTGTTACTTGTTTTAAGAAATTGAAGTAATTTTGCTGTTGTAAACGAGAAAGTACAGGCACAGGATTCACACATTCAAGACTCCTTCTAGTTTAGGAGCTCCATAATTGTGGTTCAGAATGGTTCCAAGGCACATATATCTTATGTGTCCACATGTTTTATATGAAAAATAAATCTTCTGATCTGGTATACTGCAGTAGCCTCATCTTCCCCTTTTCTCTCTGTGGCACTGATGGGTAGGAAGGAAGTGTCAATTCACATATTGCAGGTTGATGTAGAAACTTATTCAAATATATACTTTAGATTCAACTTGTTGCTCTTACCCAGAATTATTTACATGTCCTTATTTACTTGAAGTGAGGAGATGGTTAGATCTTGATGTTGATTACTGGCTCCTGGGATTATTATTTTTTTTTTTATTGGACTAAGGCAATTTACTACTTTCCCATCTGTACCATGTGGTAAACACTTTCTTCCCTTTCTGTGATGGCTACTACAAGGCATGACTTAATGTTTGAACTCTTCACTGAACAAAGCTGGGCAATGTTGATACTGTGTGTTTTTAAGCAAGGAGAAATAGGTAAATAGCCTAGGTAAAACTTGCATAGTCATGGATGGCAGAAATCAGGTTCTGACCCTGGCACCATCACAGTAGACCTGTGCACTTCACCTGGCTGGTCTCTTTTTTCCTGCTGTAAAACATCTGGAAAGTATGGTGGTACTTTTTGTTTTCATGTCCATTTTGTTGAAAAAAAAAATGGGAATGGATGAAAATGTGAGCTACTTGTGCAAAGGATGGAATTTGACAAGTGTAACTTTTCATAATGTGCAAATTCAAGAAAGAGAGAAAGTAGCCAGTGCTGCTGAGGGTAACCTCTCAGTCATAGGGATTGGAAAGAATGAAGCTAAATACTGCAGCTTTAGGGCCATGAGCCCCTTTTCTTCCTGAGTTCAAATAATAACATTCTGCAAGCTGTTGATGTACCAGCTGTACTTCTGTAACATTCCAGCTGTGTATGTTAGTACACATTTTCAGATAGTTCAGACTACAAACTCAGTCGTGTTTTCCAAGTGCACAAAAGCTTCATTTCCTAATGTCTGCTAAGTTTTTCATTTTACTCTTCACTGTACTAACATTGCAAAGAAAATTAGGTTTGTTTTTTTTAAAGGGAGCCCTCTAGCTATGCCTAATGTTTACTCTTCTGTTGCTTCTGTTGAGTGGAAGAAGATGGTGGGGATTTTTCCTGTGATAGTTTGAAACTGAAAAAGCAACTACACTTTTATAGCTCCACATGTAATGAAAATATTGTGTGTGTAAAGTGAGTTCAGCTGCAAATCTTTTAACTCTGCTCACGTTCTTCCAGCAGTAATATTGCAGGCCCTTTACAGGATCAGGAAGGCTGGAACATGGAAATGCGAAACCTGGGAGGGTAGCTCAGTAGTTTTTCAGGAATGGTTAGTTTGGCATATTACACTTGGAGGCATAAATGGATGTATTGGGCTTGTAGGGGAAAACTCCATGGTCAATGGACCTGCATAGATTAGGAGATTGTAAACCAGTTTGCTTTGTTTTCCTTTGAAATGAGTGGCATTTCAGAATCTAGTCTTGATAAGACAAAGATAAGGTTTTTTCTCCGAAAATTCGAGTTGATGGTGGGTATGCTGTTATCCTTGATAAATGGAAATTTTAATGTATTACTGCATTATGTGTTTTGGAAATAGTGATTTAGAAATTGTGCTTCACTGGTTTTCAGTCAATTAAGAAATTAAGACCCTTGTAACTTTGTGTGCTGTGTTGAAAAGTATTTTTTTTTAACTTTCCTCTTTCTATAATTTGACTGCAAACAAATCTCCCAGCTATTTCTTTCTCATCAGCTAAAGTGAGCTCCTTGTGTCTTTACTGGCTGGCATATTCTCTGTCCTGTAACCATTTTTGTGGTTCCTGTCTGAACTTTCTGCAATTTACCTCCTCTTGCTATTCTGTTCTGCAGGGCCCTAGCTTAGAAACACAGATGGTGGATGATGAAACTGAGACTGCAAGTGAAGAATTGCCTCCTCATCTGCGGGAAGAACCTCCCGAAGGTACAGTGCTGGCAGTCGATATAAACTCTTTGCAATCAATTGAAGAAAATGTTCTGGCCAAGAAGTCTGATTTATCTGTCTGACTTGAACCTGGATCTGCCTGTTTTCTGAGAGGGATAAAGCTTTGTCAGAGCTGACAGTTTAGCCAACCTCCCAGCCAGAGGTCTAGCCAGCCCCTAAGCCTTCTTTTGCATTCAAAGGAAGGCTTTACCCACTGAGGTGCAGACACAGTTCTGCATTCTTTTTAACAATATGGCTTCTGATTAAAATTGTCCTGCTTGATCATCCTGTCTTCAGGCTTAGGAATAAAATGCTTCCTCTACTGTCTTGTTTGTGATGTTTTGAATCTTCATTAGGGGAGACTTTTCTAAGCAGTCCTCTTTTCTCTCTTTACCTCTCTCTGCAGCATCCTGCTATTGAAATTGTCCCCAGCAGAGACTTGTCAAAGTTAGGTATTCTAGTGATTTTGTTTCTTTTCGCTGTCTCTCTTGGAAGCCAGTTTAGCCATCTGAGGAGGAGGCAATGAGATGCTGTCCGTCAGCAGGAGGCTCAAAGATGCCAATTTTAATTAAAAACCTTGTTTGCAATGACATGCCCTGGATTTATACAGGGAACAGATTTTTCCCCACTGTGCAAAAGTCACAGGCATTGAATATATGCAGCAAAATAGGTGTTGCTTTCTTTTGAATAGAAGCTGCTAACATTGCTGCAAGTGATAATACATCCTGAGCTTTGTCTTCAGTTCATTGGCTTCTAAAACACAATCACTCATAATCACTGTGGATGGCTTAAGCAACTCAGAGAGTGCTGAGATCCTTATTAGCAACTTACTCTTAAAATACCATGACATGTCTCTGGGAAACATAAATGTGTTTTATATTTTTCCTTTAAGAGAAAAAGATGCTGATACAGCATTTATACTGACAGCCACTCTTAGAGGGAATATGAGCCAAGTGGATGGTTTTAGGAAGTTGCTGCTCCCATCTCTTCTTGTTGAGCATTCTGTTAAAGTTTTCTTATTAAGTTGTAATTTCTTGTTCTGCCATTTCATATGCTTTGTGTTGATAATTACAGTATATAGAGGTAAGTGAAAGGTAGGTTTCTTTTGCAACTCTTATAAAGCCAGAAGGAAATAAATGTGGAGGATGTTGTGATTATTATTCTATAAATACATGGAGGATATAGTATTAATATTCCCTTCCCCTCCTTTCTTTGTAAGTAATGCCAAGTCAGCATGTAATGACGGTTCATTGAAGTAAGAATTCTGGTCATTAGATGAAGCTGATGATTACACGAGCCTGGAGACTATATCCTGGAATGTAAAACCCATCTTGTCTCATCAGTTTTTCAGGAATAGGCTTAGATATTGGACTATGGCTTTGACTTGTATAATCAAAAGAGTTGATTCAATGTTGCTCAGTATTTTTGCAAACTAACTTTTAAAAATGAAAGGAAGTTCTTCTGCCTGCAACCCCGCTGGTTTGAGTGACAATGAAATATGTCAGTGTTAATATTCTACTTCTGTGACGTATTGGTCACAGAAGTAGAATATGGTCTGGGAGAAGTATGTGGTCTGTAAGTGGGATATAGCCACTTGGCTGGTGTGAGGACAAAGAACTGTAGCAGTTGAGCTGATTTGATTAAGTAGTGATACAGTACATAAAGTCTGAGCTCAGTGTGTATCTTTTGAATTTACAATTACTTCAAGAGTAGCAAAGTAGGAGGGATGTTGAGAGCACAACTGAAGCTAGAGTCTGGTTGGCAGAAAAAGTGGAAAATTTGTCCTGAAGGAGAGCAGTCAGGATTATGCTGAATTTATCGCTGACTTTGGATATTGGTGGAGTTGAGTAATAGAAGCGTTCCTTAGAAGCTGCTGTCTACCAACAGAGATCTACCAGAATCGCTGCAAAGAACATGTCGTTTCAGGAATCATTGCGAATACCTCATGAAAAAAAAAAGAACTCTGAAGTTCTTTGACTTGAATACCATTCAGAGTACTATCTTATCTTTGCTGCTCTTCAGATTTCTTGTTTCTTCTGGCAGCACTTTCCTAGTTAAATCAGATACTTTGCCATATGTAAACAATGTTGTTGTGACTACTGCAGTCTTGTTTCCTGGGATCTATGAATTGGAGACCATGTCTGCTTGCCTTCTGGTAATGAGTGCAGGAGGGATGGAGGGTTCTCCAGAGTCTCTCTGTCTAGCACTAAAACATTTTTCCCCCAGATTGCATCGTAGTAACTTTGTTTCCCATCTCGCACAGCATATCTACTGCCCTTCGGAAAGGAGAGGAATTAGAAGGTCTGTTCTATGTACATATTGCAATAAAATAAGTTTTCCCTTCATGGATTGTTGTCTTTCTAAACAGTGCTGCACAATGGCCTTCTACAAATAATGGGACAATCTCACATGTCCATCATATGCATAACTAAATGGAGTCAGTGTATATGTGGGTAACAATGGTATGGAATAGCAAACGTTGGTCCCAAGTGCAGTGTGGCAGCCTGGCGGCATTTGAGGCAAGAGAAATGCCACAACAGAGGCTGGTATCTGTGTGTCACCTGAATCTGATTGTTTTATCTGCTGTTAAATTTACTTTTTTGTATTTAACTAAGTCAGCAGAGTAAATGAGTTGAAAGCACAGCTCCTGCCGGATCCCGTGCATGGTATGAGATACGCCAAGGGGCTTTTTGCTCGGTGACGAGGTTGCGTTCCCAGGGCGGCGCTGCTGCGCGGCGCCCGCCGTGAGGGGCGGCGGCGGGGCCGCGGCGGCCGGAGAGAGCGTTCAAAGCTGTTAACTCCTCTCGCCTAAGCTGCTCTGTGGTGTCACAAGGGAAGCTCCCACTCTCTGCCACAAGAAGGCTGTTTATGCCCTAAGGATACTTTACCTCTTGACATCGTGATCTCATCTTCCAAATTCACGGGTTTTTTAAATTCTCCCTTCATCTTTAGTATCTCTGTGATCCTTGTGACATACTTTTTTTTTATCCCCTCATTTGAAAGGCAGGCACAGAGGAGCAGTAGCAATTAGCATCTGGAGTGCTGGTGTGCTTAGCACTTGACGGAGCAGGCTGTGCAGGGCAGGTTTACCATCAGCAGCCGGTGAAGGGCAGTGGGCTCTGCAGAGGAGTGCACTGCTCTAAATGCTATGAAGCGCTTCCTTCTTTGCAAGAAATTCAGTGTGGCTTATCTGTGCTGCCACACGTCTGAGCTTTCATGTAGATTTTGTGTGATCTTGAATGTTAAATGGAAGTGTGATTGCAGTGAGAGAACCAGATTTAGTTACTCAAGTACAGCAACACCGTGCTGTGTCTGTTGCTTCTTTATTCTCCACTTCAGAGTTCTGTTGCTGATCATTTAATACAGTGCAGTGTTAATTGATATGATCACTTTTCTGTCCTTTTCCATTGAATTAATCAAGAAAAGTGATAGCAATGAAATCTGGTGGTGATTAAATCTTCTATGATGTTCTCCATTAGGAAATGTCAGTACCTTCTTTGCTGCATATATCTCCCATTTATTACACTAATTTTTGTGGGGAAAGTAGTTTTACTCTGTCAAACTGCTAAAAACTATGCATTTCAGGAGTGTCTACTTTGTTGATACTGGAGCATGGCTGTAGTTTGCTTTGGCCTTGTGTGACTAAGTAGTACTGAGTATACTAAAGCTCATTTCAAGGCAGTATGGTCTAGTTGCAAAGCTGTGCCACTGGTTAACAGTGGTAGTCCCTCTTGGGAGTTTACAAACCAGTGCTTTCTTCCATGGCCTTTAAGTACTAAGCATGAAGGTTTTATCAGCCAATCTACTATGATCAGTTTGGCAATAAGCCTGAGTCTTGTGTCTGATCCGTCTGCTACCTCTTCTGTAGTTTTCAGGCCCAGCAGAGATGTTCCTTTTTTGTTGCAGACAGATTGGGCCTTGTGGAGTAAAGTTTTATTAAAAGCAATGGGTCTTAGCAGCTCCGCAGTATATAACAGATCTTGGGAAACTTCCTTTCCAAATAACTGTGGTGTTCTTAATTCAAATTGTTTTACACTTGCTGTGTGTAAAGAATACACAGTGATAGTTACTGTAAATCAGATGATTTGCAGGAGTTTAGAACATAGTATCTTGTGTGAGCCTTATAATCTGCCTCCATGGAGGCATGTAGCTTTTGCTGTTTTATGTCTTCTGCAGGATAAATCTATATTGCATGCTTCTGTACGAAGCTTTAGGACTCCTTATCCACAGTTTGAGAATCTCCAATCCAAAGAATTTGGAAGTTTTGTGTATTGCTCATTCAGGATTGAGTTTTGATGCCAGCATTTTACCTAGATCTGTGTGGATCTAACTAAAATAGATTACAGTTGTGTTTCTGTTGAGGTACTACCATCCATTTGAAATGTCTGAAATTAATTAAACTGTTAACTTCATGTTGGTGTATTCACTTGTAAGAATATGACAGTTTATTGAAATCAGCAGATGCCAGAGGAACATGCCTTTTTGAGGCATCTCATCTGTGATGAGACCTTCAGTTGAAGTCTATGATACAAGTGTTTAATTTAAAAAGGTATATGTCTATAAACAGATACAGTTTTGATGAATGGGTCGCACTTTTCCAATTATTGTTGGGCCAAATGTCTGCTGCAACATTGTCATACAAGATTTAAGTGATGCAAACTTTATCTGCATTGTTTTGCATTTTCTTATTGCAAGTAATATTTGGTATGTCTCCCAACTGCCCATATCCAAAGAACCTCAAAGAAATGACCTTGGAAAATGAGGCAGTTAATAGCAGTTCAGTTTCCTTTCAGGATCAAGCTTTCTGCTAAATTGTTATCTTTTCTGGTGTAAAGTAACTTAACAAAGTTGCCTGTGGTACTTAGTGTTGTGTACTACATGCTTAGGTAAGTATGTGTGTATGCAGTCTACCAGACCAGGATCTCGAAGTTCTGTGAAGCTGGCAGATGCAAAGCTGTGGTATCTACTAAGCCCTCCTCTACTTTCCTGATTCAAACCACTCTCTTCACAGTGTGCTGCTTCATAATGTCCCACAGTTAAATCCTTCTACAGAGGACCTCTTTAAATGATCTGCTTTTCTTTGTCTAATTGTTGGTCAGCCTGGATTGACCTCTGCAGATCTGTGGTCATGTAACAAAAGCAAGAGACTGGGTAAAGGGACAGCTATAATCTATCCAGCAGTGTGGCCTGGCAGCCAGGAGGGCCAGCAGTGCCCTGGGGTGCATCAGGGACAGTGTCACCAACCAGGCAAGGGAGGGGATTGTCCCACTCTGCTCTGGCACAACCCAAGTCCTGTGTGCAGTTCTGGGCACCACAATATAAGAAAGACATTTAACTATTAGACAGCCATCCAAAGGAGGGCCATGAGAATGGTGAGGGGCCTGGAGGGAAGCCATATGAGGAGAGGCTGAGATCACTTGGTTCCTTCAGCCTGGAGAAGAGAAGACTGAGGGGAGACATGATCACAGGCTGCAACTTCATTGTGAGGGGAAGAGGAGGGGCAGATACTGAGTCAGGGGAAGTTTGCGTTGGGTATGGAAAAGGTGCTTCCCCCAGAGTGTGGCTGAGCACTGGAACGGGCTCCCCAGAGAACTGGTCCCAGCACCAAGCCTGACAGAGTTCAAGAAATGTCTGAACAGTGCTCTCAGGCACATGGTGTGATTCTTGGGGTTGTCCTGTGCAGGGCCAGGAGTTGGACTTTGATGATCCTTTGTGTCCCTTCCAACTCAAGATAGCCAATGATTCTTAACTCTACTGTTGACTTAGTCTGTAGCTCTAGTCAAGTAGTTTGGCCTTCCTTAAAGCACAGTATTATTTGTGTATGAAACAGAAATAACATTTATAAATGAGGATGGTGAAAAAGCAAACTGAAATTTTTCGGCTCTTATAGGTGGAAGATACTTGAAAATTGAATCAGAAATTGTGTATAAATAATACAACACTTTGCCTGATACATAACTTATCCATTTTTCTCTTTTTTTTTTTGGTCTTTTTGAGTCCTCAAAAAGGCGATTGGACTTGTCAGATAACCTTAAATAGAAAGGTAGGTTTCTTAAAAAGCAGAAAAAGAAATTAGCAGTGAGGCTGTCTGTTCTTTGGAACTGGGACTTTATGTACCTGGCATGTCCTCTCATCTGTAAAAGCATTTCCTGAGTTACTTTTGTAAATGCCCTGAGGCTGAAGAGGAATGTTTCAGTATCATCTGTCTCTAAGGCACGATTCCTTGCAGCCCTGCTCTTCTGTTGGCCAAACCAGTTCTTGTTTCTGCAAAAGAAATTACCTGTAGTGTCAGCTCAGTCTTGTGCACAAAGTCTGGCTTAGTATTTCTGTTAGATTATAAAACATTTTCATATCCATCAAAAGTTCTAATGTTTTTCTATTAAATTTATCATAATTGTTTTAGTAAAACTAGGGCTCTTCTTTAAGTTCTCCATTGGCTATATTGGCTTACTCATGCTTTATTTAATTTAGTTCTCTGGGGGAAATTGACAATCTGAAAGTGATTAATAAACAGTGTCTGTGTGTACCCTTTTCTCCCTCTCTCAGCCCCCACCCATCTGTATCCCTGTTGTTGTATGCTTGTTGCTGACAACAGGCATCTTCCATTCAGTAGCTATGTTATATTGCCTTCTAGAAACAGCATGAAAGCTATTTAGATTTGTTTTTGTTCCACTTCTCCCTATGTCCTATTCTTTCCTCTCCACTATTTTCATATGATTTAATGAGAGGTTCCTTTGACAGCTCAGCATCCCTTTTTTGTAGCCTACTCCATGCCCTGCAAATCATTCTGTCACTAAGTGTTGTATGTGTGCACAGCATATGCTGTTAAGGGCAGCATAAATAGCTTCCAAGTGCCTGGTGGATTGCAGAAGAAAGGTTCTCATAATTTCAGTGTGGGAAACCTCTTATCAGTGGATCTTGTTAATACAATGATGACATGAAGTGTGTGAGTAGCCATCTGGTTTTCCCTGAGGGTCTTTGCCCATAGCATGGGGCAACTGTAGTTTTACCATTTGCCTGGGGACAGGAGCTGTCAGAAAAGTGTGAGATCCAAATGAAAAGATACTTCAGTGTGAAAGGTCAGTGGGAAGCCTCTGTCAGAAGATACATCTTGGTCAATTACAAGTGAATGTGGTTTTTTCTAGCAATAGAGGTTTGTACTGTGTATCTTATTACCTGGCTGAAGTGGCAGACATTTGTCACTGTTTTTATACTAGTTAGAGATATATGAAATGATGTAAAAGAATATATGTTCTTTTACTATGTATTTTTTATTTAGGGGGGCAAATACATTAACATAAAGATGCAGACAATTGTTCTTAAATAAATGTGGTTTTACCTGAGTCAGCAACCAAGGCCCACACAGCTGCTCGCTCGCTCACTCACTCACTCAGTCATCCATCAGTGGGCTTGCAGAGGGAATCAGAAGGATAAAAGTTAGAAAGCTCATGTGTTGAGATAAAGACAGTTCAATAGGGAAAACAAAAGCTGTGCATGCTAGCAAAGCAAAAAAAGGAATTAATTTACTGCTTCCCGTGGGCAGACAGACGCTCACCCATCCCTAGGAGAGGAGGGCCTTGGGAAGACAAACTTCATCACTCCAAACATCCCCCACTTCCTTCTTCTTCCCCACATTTTATATGCTGAGCATGATGCCATGTGGTCTGGAACATCCCTTTGGTCCACTGGGGTCATCTGTCCTGGCTGTGTCCTCTCAACCTCCCATGCACCCCCAGTTCCCTCACCACTGTGGCAGTATGAAAACCAGAAAATACTTTGGCTTTTCTGTGTAAGCCCTGCTCAGCAATAACAAAAGCATGTCTATATTATCATCACTGTGTTCAGCACAAATCCAGAACATAGCCCCATATCAGCTGCTGTGAAGAAAATTAACTCTACCCCAGCCAAAAGCAGCACAATCAATCTTTCAGGCTTGTAGTTATCAGTCCTGTTTGAAAGATGAAAAAGGAAGCAGTTCCTGCTTGTTCCTAATGGACTAAAAAAAGAGTCAAGTAAGTCTCGCTTTTACATATAGCTACAGTCTGAAGTACTAAATAAGAATGAGCAATGCAGTAAATCCAGGTCAGGAGTGAAATTGAATCAATATATCAGTGTGTTAACAATGATGATATCTTGAACTGCTAAACTATCAGAGTATTATAGCAGGCAATTAAATCATAAGGTCGCTACATGAGGCTGTTAATTCTGCCTCAGAACCGAGTGAAATGCCCAGTTAACATTTCATAAACATCTGTAGTCTCAGCCTGGCTGCCTGCCTTGGTTTGAGCTGTTTGTGAACAATTTGAACCACTACTTTGATTACCAGTATGATTGTACAATTGCATCAATCTGGCCTCTTCTGGACTGATCATTTTGGATCACAAAAACCAATCTGATTCCGAGAAATAGTTTTTTTTCAAGGCTGTTTATGAATTTATGAATGAGACATAAAGTGAAGGGTTTTGTGTCCATTTGCTCACCCTCTAGGATAATATTCTAGGAGAAAATAATGTAATTTGAAACTGGGTGGAATTCTAGAGCAATTGTGTTACAGAACATGGTCTTGCACTAGTATGGGCATGTGTAATTCTATCTCTTCTTTATTTTCTCAACACACTGAAGACCAATGCATGTTCCTTATTAATGTTTTGGATTATTAAACTGTTGTGATACATTTCTTTGTTATATTATGGGGAATCTGTCCTCTTTCTATCTGATACTTGTGTGGTGAGAGAATTTATCTAAGACTACATTTTGTCTCCTTTGTTATGCCTGCTGTCTATCAGTAACATATATTACTGGTTTCAAGTTTTGCCCAAAGTATGTAATATTTAGTAGGATATACCTGCTCTAAAAAGTTTAGGTAGCTTTATATTTTTGGATCTTGTATTATGAAAAATGAATGTATTTTTTTTATTTGGCATCCAAAAGGAAGTAAGTATTCTTTATATAAAATATTACATCTATTTTGCAAATAATGCTAAAAATTTGGCCATGATATTTCTGTGAGTTGTGAGAGGGTCTTAGCATATGGGATTGTTAAATGAGAGTACTGGAATATTGTTACAGTTAAAGAACAGATTTATAGTATTGAACTATGACTTTATTTCTTAGCAAATGAGACCTCATTTTTGGAGTTAGGCATTCACCTAATGAATACCAGTTCATCCACGTAAGATTCTAAGGAATGGGTAATGTTATTGACCTCTACTGTCTTTACCTTTCCAAAACTCAAATTTTACTGTAAAGGTATAATCAAAATAATAAAGGTTCTGTCCTGTGCAGAAGTTCAAAGCCAAAACTGTTGTTTGTTTCCTTCGCCTTTCCCCATCCTCCCAAATTCTCTGGAGATTTGTGTGTGGTAGTGATGTGTTCTGGGTTTTTTGGGTGGGTTAGTTTTTTTTTTTTTTATATTAGTTCATTTTCCCCTAAAAAGGGGAAAGATTTCCCCTGTACCTCTTAGATACAGAAGTGGGATAATTCTAGTTGGTTACATGAACTCATCCTCTTTGGCTGAGCCAGCTGTTTGTGTGTATCTAGTACTGGAAAGTGTGCTTTTGTAAAAGACCCAGTGCCTCCCACTCACCCCTACAAAAGCCAAAGAATAAACCTCCAAGATTTAATTGCTAGTACAATATGTTAAAGTTAGGGCTCACTTTGGGAAATGCAAATTGAGACTCCCAGTTTGGTTTAGTGTTTTTATAGCTTGAGAATGTTACTGTTGTTGCAGTATTTTGTTCCTAGCATCTTGAGAGTTGGGGTTTTTTTCTCTAAATATTAGACTTAATTGATCAGGGAAGTGGGTAAATTCTTCCAGTCTATGGATCTTGTACATTGAAAAAGGATTAAAAACCACATTTACTAAGTTTGGCTTTTGTCTAAGAAACTACTTTACATTATATAGAGAAATCTGTTTTCTGTGATAACTGGAAATTTTTAAAAGATTGTGACTACCTGAACCCAGCTCTAATTAAAAAACAGTTTGGTTGGTGGTTTAAGCTTAACATGTGCTCACACAGCTCCTGAAAGAGATATTCTGCATTCAGCTCTGGCTGCGGGTTACCAGTTTCACCCCACGGCACGGCCGCGTGTGCTTGCGTGCCAGCACAAAAGCTGCTGAGTGCCCATGGAGACATAATGCCTCTGTCTGGAGTGGGTGTAACTGGAGTGAGTGAACCTTCACATCATTCCCACGATCAGAGACTGAAGGATGGCTTGGCCAGCTGAGTAGTACCTGTTGTGTGCCTGTGAACTTGTATGGAACGCAAGGACAGGCTTGGGCTCCTGTGTGTGCTGCAGAGCTCGCCTGGCTTCCCTGTTGTTCTAGCGAGGAAGAGATGCAGCTGCAGGCATCGCTTAAAACCTCGTTTGCGATAGCATACAAGAGGTCAGCTCTTGATGTTTGTGTTTCTAGCAACTTGAGTGTATAGCACAGTGATTAAGATAGTGAGGAAAGCAGAGGGATCTTGGCTTTTACTCCTCCTGGGTCTGATCCAAGTAGCACTAATATGACATGAGACGTTTTGTTGGTATTTGATTAACTGGGAGGCTTGTTCTTGTTTTGTGTGACACATTGTAAGTTAACCACCCGGCATGCCGACATGTGCGATTAAAAACAAACACTTAAAACTAAACTGAGGAGTCGGCTGCCAAGCGTGCCGCAGGGAGGGGCTGGCGCAGCCTGCCCTGCGCGGCTCCCCTGGGACAGGCTTCACCGCTGCTCTCCTGAGCTTGCGTCGGCACCTTCCCGGGTCACTGCTGTATTGCCGATGCTTGTTCTAAAACATTTAATTCAGCTGTCCTGCGCAGTTAAACACTCCCGACGAAATGTGGGAACGGCAAATGGCAACTTAGAGCCGCGTTGCTCAAGCAGCCCGCCCTCGGTGACGGCCGCTGTGTTTGCGGGCAGCGCGGTGTCGCTCGGCGCGGAGCGGGAATGCCCTGCGGCCGCGGCCTCGGGCGCTCCCCGGGCTGTGCCTGCGGGCTCCGGCGCTCCCCGGGCTGTGCCGCGGGCTCGGGCGCTCCCCGGGCTGTGCCGCGGAGCAGGGGGCTGCCGAGGGCCGCCCGCCCGCCCCGGGACCGGCGGCAGCCGCGGCGCTGCCGCTTTTTTCCCGTCGCAGGATTGCGCTTGCGGTTTTCCTCAGCTTAAATTCCGGCACAGAAAGAATGGGTCTGAGCTTATTTTATAATTAACTGAGAATTTAAAAAATAAATATTGGAGAGTTAACAAAGCTTATTTCCCCTTGTCGTTGCCTTTTTTATTACAAGATTTTTAACCTCCTCGCCTTGTTAGGGTCCTTGCTGTGGAAACAATTTTTTTTCTCAGGCAGCAGCAGGGTGTTTTTCAAGGTAGTGTTACCCAGACAGGGAGCTGGGTTTGTGGGCGCTAAGCGTCCAAAGGAGTGAAAGCCATGGCACGCACAGTAGCTGCTGAAGTCTTGCTAACCTTTAGCTTTATTTTCAGACCTGAAATGTGCTTTCACAGTGTTAATGAGAAACCTTTTGCTGATTCAGTGGGCACTTTCAATTCCCCTTAAAGCAAAATGTGCCCTCTGACCTGTGCACAGATGTGCAGTGCTTGTGAAAACTCACAAATCCTCTTGAGTGGAAGAGCTGACCTAGGATTTTGTGGTATCGGGTGGCCTGGGAGGGCCCCTCTTAGCGCCTCCTGGAAGGGACCGCGCTGGGAGAGGTGCGGGAAGGAGGGCGCTCCTTCCCCTGCCGGGGTGCGGGGCTGTGGTTGCTTCAGCACATGGCTCCTGTGGCTGTGGCAGCGCTGTTCTTGTCTGCTGAAAGCTTTTCTTCCAGGTTGTGTGTAGAATTGTTCCTGAAGTAGAGTAGTTCCTTAATTGATTATTGACTCTGTTAGAAAGTATTTTGGTGAAGGACTAAGCAGACCTTGTATAAAGCTATCTTCTGCAATATCAGTATCTGCTTCCTTTTCATTTGAGGTAAATACCAGGGGAAAAAATACCTTTAAATGTACCTGCTAATTCCCAAGTTGAGATTTTAATCGTTTTGTGTATAATGATTTTTTTTCCCCAGAGGAACAAATTTTATGCTTGCAGATCAAGGACTGACTAGATTAGAGGGAAAACAGCAGCAGCAACTGAACTGCTGGGAGAGGACACACACACACACACACACACACACACACACTTTCCTGCTGCTGTCATGAATTTCAGCCAAGACCAGAAATCTGTAAAGACACTTAGTGTGGAGCAAATAAGAGTCTTTCCAAATAGTTGGAGTCTCCATGACACACCAGCAGTTCTTTTAAATGTCCTGTGAATTTATAGTAGCTTCTGGCTAAAAACTATTTTCAGAGTACTAAAGCAGAGTGGTTTTTTACCTGACTTCTTCCTGCAGCACAAAAAAATTGCGGACTTCAGATGGAGGTTTTGCAAGGACAGCTTGGAAAAAATATTCTGACAGCCTCTCAGAAGGACATAGTTGGAGTCCATTAGTAGTCATAGGTTTGATTTGAGATCATGAGAAAGCTTTTAGTTCAGAGAAGCCAACCATCCCCTGCCCTCACTTTGTCCTGAACAAGCTCTTGTTCTCAGATGATCACTTGAGCTACATTGCCTCTCTCTGCCACACTGGAAAATGGAACTGTGAGTAATGAGTTGACAGCAAAGCAAATCTTCAACCTTTCTTGGAGTACCTAGGATATTTTTGGGCCACTACAACTGACAAATAGGGAAAGGGTAGTCTTTGAATTGCACAGCAACTTTTAACTGCAGATTTAGCTCTTGTTGCTAAAACTTGTCAGAATTTTTCTTTCAGATGTCCAGCCCTTCAGATTTTGAAATCCATATCTTGTGGGGCAACTAGGAGTTTCATGGCCTTTATAGGGTGGGTTTGAGGGCTGTAAGCCTCACCCCATGTGTTTTTCCATTTCTGAGTCCTGAGTTTGGAATGGACACTATTTGAACTTAAAGCTTTATTGTCTTTATTGTTACAGGCGAGGCAAGATATCCTACTTTGCTAGAGAAAACAATGTGATGTTAAAAACTAAAGCAATAAATATGTGCACAGCTGAGTGACTTTAGGACAAGGAGGGAGGAAGTACAGGAAGGGAAGAAGGAGGAAAGTAAACTGACTCTGGTGAAGGTCTTGATGAGAACATAATAATCTTAAAAGAGATTTGTCCCCAGCAGACATTGAAGACATCCTGACCTTTTTTAACTCTGATTTATTCATCATGGGAATGGATTTTGTACCTCATCTACTCTGTGACTGATGGGCAGGAGTAATTTCTCTCTCAATACAGAAGAGTACACTGTGGTAGACTCCATTTGCCACACTGACAGGGGCAGAATGCCATCAGCCACAGAGTTGGCTTAAGAAATATTTTCCTTTTCAGTCTTGCACAGTTAACATGTGCCTAATATATGTGTAATGGTAGGATGGGGGAAAGGCTACTGAATTGTATGAAAGTTGAGTCATGAATTTCCTCTGCTATCTGAGATCTTCTCAGATCACAAGGAAAAGGAGTATCTGTGGCTTTACTTGAAAGAATTCAAATTTTCTTCACTGAAAAAAATCAGTGAAGAAAATTTCACACACACCCCCAATCCAACTCATGCTCTTTCTCCTGTAACATAATTTTATGAATCTTTGCTTGCAAATATGCTTCTCCTTGTGTCTGATTCTTTAATCACTGTGATCTCCATATCCTAAATTTTCTTTGTAGGACTGTCTTGTCATGTGGATATCATTGAAAGTACTAGTGGTCAGCCCTTTAGAAGGGCCAGTTATATCTTTTGTTTCAAAATACTGCAGGCAGATCATTCTTCACTGCTTTTTCTTGTGGGTCGAATTGGGGCAAGAGTGGGAAATACAAGAAATGAGATGGCAAGATAATAACCTGTCAATCAATACCTGCTAAGTGTCTTTGGAGAGGCAGTAAAATATATTCAGGAGCCCAGCCAGCATGTCATTTCAGACAGAGAGAATACTGTGGGGCAGAAACCTGCAGGACTTGGGGATTTTTAAAAAGGTTTGCACAGCTGGGCAGCAAGTCATTGTTTCTCTGATATGTTTGGAGTTCTGTTGCTGGCTGATTTGGGACTTGCTTGGGATCTCAGCTTCTTCATTCAGAAGTCTTTAAAACTTCTGAATGAAATGTAAGGCAGGTGTAAAACTGTTGCACAAAACCTGTGGTATCTGAGTAAGTAAGCCTGCTTTTTCTGGAAGGTTCTTGAAGTAGAGGCATGTTTATAGTGATTTAAGAAATTGAAATTAATAATAGGTTGATATTTTTTCCCCTTAATCTTTTTTCAGACTTACTCTGGTCTGACTGGTTGCAGAGGACACTTCAATGAACTAACTTAAGTCACAGTAGGGGCAAACAGGTCAAACAGTCAGCTTGAAACAAATTCTTCATGTTACCTTCCTTGCTTCTAGGGATTTTTCTCTAATGACACATGCATTGAATGTAACACTAGTAGTCTCTGAAAAAGACTGATCTTATTCTCTTTATCTCAGAAAATCAAAGCTTGTAGTATGTTAATTTCACAGGACCCTTTAAGTCTCAGCTGCATCTTCTGAGGCTGACTGCTCCTTATCAATGTCTGCTGTGCTATTATTAAAAATAGAAAACTTTTCCGTACTAGGAAATTAATATAGAAAGGCCATCAAGCACACTGGACTTCATACTGAAATTAATGGAGGTCATGTGTGATTTTTTTCTTTTTTTTTGTAATACATCTGTAATTATAAGGGAGCTTCCTTTTATCTGTCTAAATAAGCCTTTGCAGAATATGAAAATTGTACCACTGAATTTTGCACTTGCCTATTACATGATAAACAGTGCCTTGGTATTTGACAGCTGCATGATAAAAGCCTTGGTATTTGCAGAAGAATGATGATGCTTGCCAGGATAGGATGATTTAATTTCTTCACACTCTTTGCTGCTACTGGACATCTGACTTTTTTTCCCCTTTTACCTTTAGTGATTCTTTCCCTCTTTCACTTTGAAAAGATAATCTACCACTGCCTCTTTGCTTTCATGGCTGTTTGCTGACCTTTAACAAGCCGTGTAAGCTTTCAGCCAGGCTGTAGGATTCGTACACTTTTTAACAAATAAGGAAGTTACAGAGCTGGTCAATGTTCCAATAGCAGTGAAGCTTTTTTAATTGTGTGTAGATCCCAAAAAGAATGGCTCTAAAAGGACAAAAAGAATAACCATTACAGAAATGTCCTTTCCCAAAGAGCTGTTACCTTTTTAATAGAGTTTCTCTGTAATACCAGTTCTACTTTGCATTTCCCCTTTTCTCCATAAAGTGTTGACACTAGAACAACTGTGGTATTCTGAATCATTTCCACCAGCTTTAGCCCCCAGACCAGAACCCTGGATACAGTTTGTGTTGATTGTCTCCCCAAACTCTTCACCTTTTCCTTATTTTTGTCTGTATGGATCTCATGATAAAGCTGAGACATACTGTGAGACACTATGGTAGCACACTTGGGGTTTTTTTTAGTGTTTAATATGTTTGGGTATTTAATTTCAAGCCTGACGTTAGATTTAACAAGTTCAATAATTCTTCAAAAAAAGTCCTTAATTAAACAATTTCATGCTGCTGTTCAAATACAGCTTTCCAGTTTCTCTGTAAAATGTAGCCATGCATTAAAACCATAATGGCCTGAGTGACAGTGTCCAGTGTGCTGTGATGTTCTCAAGGCTTAGGATTCATTTCATTTTGGAGGGTGAGAATCTATGCCTAATCAAATGAGTGATTCTGGTGTTAACAGGATGCCAAGTTCTCTAGTATTTCCAGATGATGGTGGATAATAAGTGCATTGTTAATGGAATGCTGACACCTCTTCCATGCTTTTCCTTCTCAGAGGGCTTAAATAAGCTTTGAAATAACCTTGGGAATTTAAATCATTACTAAGTACAACATTTTTTCCTTTGGTTTGCCTCTTTCTGCTAACCGTACTGTATTTCCTTGCAAGTGCTGCATCAGAGATAATAACATCTAGATGCCTGAAAGTGATAACCTGGTGTTGTTTCTCACTAAAGGAGAAAAGAAAATCCTGTCTGTGGGTTTCTACCAAAAAACCCCTTAGCACTGGCTTGGCACTGTCCAAATTTACATGCAGGATCCAGCTCCCAAAGATAGCTAAAAAGAATTTTTCTGATTTTTTTTTTTTCTTCTCTTAAAATGAATGTGCTTAGTTGGCCGTAATCTGTAGCCTAAATGTTTTATGGGTTATTTGTGTAAGATTGGCTAAAAATGTAGCCTTGTAAGGACTGCTTTACCATGTGTTACTAGTTTCCAACCTACCCACCATATTTAAGGAAATCTGAAATACATTCTATTGTGTAACACTTATAAAGCACAAAGGACTGCAGAAGAGCAGTCTCCATGAAGTGAAGGATTCCTTCTTGCAGCTGATCAGTCAGAATTTTTACTGGAATATATTGGACTGGGTTACAACTGCAGTTTTTGGGGTCTCTCGTGTCACGGGACAGAGCTTAATTTTCAGTTCTGCCATTAATTCTTCAAGTACCAAGCTACCTCTTTGGGTCTGAATGACTACCTCCTTATGATACTGTGCCTGACGGTCTCAAATGACATATGCTAAAAAAGAACCATCTAGCTTAATTTTTAACTTGTCAAAGAAATCAATTACTTCTTTATGGTTTTAAATGACTCATTGTTTCCCCTCAAGCTGTTAAAACAGGTGCATGTTTGGATGGATTATGATCTAAAAGAGCATATTTTATGGGAAGGGTCAGCCTTTTCTCCCAGGCAACTAGTGATGGGAGGAGAGAAAATAGCTTCAAGCTGTGCCAAGAGAGGTTCAGGTTGAACATCAGGAAACTTTTCTTCACTGTAAAGGGTTTTAAGTATTGGAATGGGCTGGAGACATGCTGGAGTCACCATCCCTGGAAGTGTACCAGAAATGTGGCATTTAGTGCTATGATTTGGTTGACATGGTAGTGTTCAGTCAAAATCTAGACTTGATGATCATGGAGGTCTTTTCTAACATTAATTATTTCTATCATGTGCATCCTGCCCAGTCCTAGAGATAGCAGTGTCATCATTTATCATTTAAAACCCAACCAACACCCCTATAATTTGCTCTGTCATTAGAGGCCAGTATGCAGTGCAAGTATGTAACAAATTTTTTATCTTACCTTATATTATAAAATTTTCAAGTAGGCAAATCTAGTCTAAGAACACATTATTCAATAATGAACTCAAAAGGGTAGGCCTAGGTAAGGAAATGTTGACCTTTATTCTGACACCTCTGGGCACACTGCAGCAGGTTTTTAACTTCCATTCCATAACTTCTGTTGCTCTTGCAACATAGTGGGACCATTTTGTTACAATCCTTTCATTTTACCATAAATCGTGAGGAGGGGAAAAGGACTGGAGAAGTTTTCCTGAGCATACTTTCTCTAGTGCACATCTAACCTTTCTGATCCTCTTCAAGAACTCTTGGTATTTTTCTTGGTTTTGTAAGGCTCTGTGGATACTTACTGTTTGGTGGAAATGAGTTTAATCTGAAACAGATCTTGTTTCTTCTGTGAAAAATGTGAAGTTGTCCTGAGAGGATTTTACAACAGAAATTTCTACCTGAGCAATGTTATGTTTCTGGTGGAACCCAAGAGATGTGAATTCTATCATCAAGCCTCTACATATAATTAGAAGGATAGTGAATTGGGAGGCTAAGATTCATAACTGTGGTATCTGACCTGAATTTGATCCCTTGGATTTGATTCATGTTTTACCCTTCTGTTCATGCTCTTTCAGTGTCTGCAACTTTCGATTTAACAAATGTAACCTAGTGCGTATTAAAAAAAACCCCAAACCACAAAACAAACAAATGTGTTGCTACTGATGTTATATTTTAATTGGACAATTGTACAGCTTAGAGGATGGGCCACAAAGGAACAGCCAATTACACTGTGTCTGTCTAAAAGCCTTTTCATTATAGAATACTGATTAAGATTGTATAGTTTCATGCTGTTTCATGTTATTGATTTCTACCAACCCCAAGTCAATGGTTCATTAATTGACAATTACCTTTTTTCACCATGTTTCAGAAAATTGACATGAGCAACCTGAGGTGTTAAGTTCAATTTCAACTAGGTATCAGTGTACCTGTTTAATCTCTAACAAGACCCATTAGGCTCCCTGTTTCAATTTTACACAGAACATAAAGACATCTCCACAGGGAGGCTATGACCCTCTCACTATAAGGAGAGCAAAGATAGTCTTTACAGAAATAATAGGGAATATCTGTGGAAGGGCTTTTTGCCTATCTGTGTTGACAGGAGGAAATCAATATTTTGCCTATCAGAAATACTGCTGTAAAGTTGGGGGCCATTGACATGTAGCAACTTACTTGAGTTGTACCTTTAATTTGTTTCACTATATGTGTTGTGTTGGAGTTGTTGGATACAAGAAATGAAATCTTTGTTTTACATGTCAGAGGTGAGAATGTTTGAAACCTAAAGCACAGAGCTAATTCTTTTTGGGGGACTAACCTTGCGTATAAAACTTTGTGATGTAAGATAAACATGGCCTTTGTTCAAGACTTCACTTCCCCAAAATGTTTGCCTATGTTATGTAAAGCAGTCAGCCTTTGATCAACAGTATGCTACATCTACCCTTCTAGCACCTTCATCTAGCTCATCTAGTGCCACTAGTTAGTCCTTTAAGTTCCATGTCCTACCAGACAAGACAACTCTGTTCCTGAATTTCAATCCTTTTGGAAGTGGCAGTACAGAGCTTGAGGACATCAGCATGCTGATCATGCCACGACCCCAGGCTCTTCATGAACTTTCCCAACAGTACTCAATCACAGTAAAACCCTTCTCTATGTTCAGGAGTCATGTTTCAGGGCAAAGGAACAATTGGCACAACAGCCCTTTGAGTTTAATCAGAAAACCAAAAGCGGAGCTGCTTGAGAACAGCTCTGCCTACTCTGGCCTGTCTGGCCTGTCAGCAGGTCTTTATAATGGTGAGTGGCATGAGAAGTTTTCTCATTGTGCTTACTGCTTGTTCAAGCAAAGAGCAGAAGTTATCAATGCTATGGTGCTTCAGTTGGTGTTTCTTGGTCTCATGAGGATGCTCAGTGCTATGAAATTATGCTAAAGTCTGCCCATTTGTAAAGTAATTGTTGCTTTCCCCAGTCCATGTCATCTTGTGCACTTCCGTGTCCCACTGTCCTCCACTTGCATGCTCTTGACAAATGCATAATGTGTTGCATTTGCCTTGGAAAGGTTTTTCTTCTGGCTGTTGCCTGAGCTGCTCCCCTACCTGACACACGTTGCTAAGCATGAGTAGATCCTTCAAATACTCCTCAGCTTGAGGTGGAAGGAAATTTGCTTGTCAGTATTAATGAACTCATGTTTGAAGCATGCAGTGCCATGTGCCTTCCATTGATTTGAAACCTCCTGCTTGTTACATGACAAATTCAGAAAGCAAAGAGTAACTTGTGCTTACTGTTGCAAGGCCGAAGATTAGGAACTTGATTCCAAGCGTAGAGAGAGATGAGAAATTTTGTATTATTATTTTCCAAGAGTTACCAGGAACTTCACTCAGTTTTGTAAAAATGTTTAGTCAGAGACAGTGTCCCAGAGCCCTCCCCAGCTGTTGCTGTTGTGTGTTGCTCCATAGAACTCATCTTTCTGTCTTCTTGTTTTAGTTCTGATTCATTGGGTAACCTCAGTGACTCAAAATTAGAAGATGATCTTCAGAGAGTTTCTTGAGAAGCTGGTGCTAATTTAGATTAAAGTAGTCTTCAGAATGTCTTGGGTACTGTCCAAGTAGACACTATAATCCCTCTTTCCCAAAGGTTATTAATTCATTGATTATTAATTGTATCAATGTTATCCTCAAGAACTTGTGTCTGGGACACAGGGACTCCAAGTTTTAGAGCCATTCCTCTTTGTTCTTCATGCTTTGTTTCCATTTTTTTTTTGTGATGTGGATTTTAATAAGAGATCATTATAATATTACTTTGAAATAATATTTTGTTTTGCTACTGCTAAGTATATCACTGTAAATATCTACAGTTTTGTTTTATTCAGTTAGTCTCTCCAAGAACAAAGGAGATTTATGGTTCAGTTACAGACACTTCGATCTTTAATGAGTTGTGATAGAGGAGATTGTAACAATTTTCATTGAGCCAGAATTTTTTACCACAGTTTTCCAAAGAAACAGTTACAGCGTTTTTCATGCTGATGAGTTTAAATATTAATTTTAGCTTCTCTTCAGGTTAAATAGTCAATCTATTTGAAGTTGATTTCAAAAATTCTGCTGACTTGAAAAGCATCAGTATTTTACCCTTCATTTCCTCTTTCCCATCTTAGAAAAATATTATTTTCCCTTTAGCTATTGCATCAGGGAAAAGTGTGTTTCTGAGATTACTGTACATTCATTACATACATGCAGCCATATACCCATGATGATTTCCCACAACCTCACTTCTGTTTATTATTATAACTTCACTTGTCTTGATCTGTTTTAGAATTGAATCTTTCCTGTGCTTCATTACAGGATGAGGTAATATTAAGGAAGAGGTGGTTGTTTTGGTTTTGTTTGTTTGTGTGTTTTACTGGCTGTTTCCCAGAGGAGAAGGAGCTGTTTTTAACATTTCCTCTCCTCCCTCCTCCTCTCCTTGCTTCATTTGGTTCTACTTCCATAGTGGGTTTGGAAGGGTAAAAGATAGAAAAAAAAAATTTGCAGTTTATTCTTTCACACTTAAAGGATTTGAAGCTTGGTAGGTCTCCTTTTTTTTTCTTTAAGCCATTGACACAAACCGAATTGATGTGAAGCCTCAGGCCTTCCTCTGCTGAATTTGTCTAGAGCATGAAGAATCTCATTATTACAGAGTGCACTTGAAGCTTGAAGTACAGAGAGGATGATGACTACATTGATAGTTAACTGCTGCACCCTATGAGTCAGTGTCATCAGTGCATTTAATGTCTAGGCTTGTGCCAGCATTCACATTCATGTGCTTGAGTGATGGCAGACAATAATGACTCATGCTTCATTTACTGGTGTCCTATCACTTTTTCTCTGGCTTCATGGACTTTTCGTGTAATCTCAAAGAGCAATTACTGGGAAAGAATGAAGTCTCTATGCATGAATAAGGGTCAGAGAACTCAGAGGGACACTGAACATTGTTTTACCAAAGAAAACAGGATGTTCTTGTTTCTTCAGTTTTCCTGGTTTGTGTCATGTTTTCTGATTTTATTAGAGTAATTTAAGATCCCATGTTGCAGGTTTAGCCCCTAAAATTGATACAGTAAGTGGCTGTGTTAATTTGTCCACTTCTTGGTTGAAAAGTAAGGTAGATATGGTTGCTCTAGTTTAGAAATTAAAGCAAACAGAAACTGTGATATTTAAATATGTTGTACCAAAAGTGGTTCCACAATTTCCATCTATATGGGGAAAGTAGTGTGTTGTACTAATAAAGATCTGAAGAGATTTTAAGCTCATTATTACTTAAATAAATACTGCTTTAATAAATTAAATTTATTAATTATTTATTATCTAAATTGAGAACCTTTGAAAAGTACTAGATAAAAGACATGTTGCACTTACCATCCTGCCTCCTCTCTATTCCCTGTTTTCCTTCCCGGCAGAGGCAACGCAGAGCAGTGTAGCTGGTACGTAACTATGTGACTGTAAAGTGACCAAACCCCTGTCTGTTCTAAAGCTGCTTTTTGATGCAACGTCACATGGTCTGAAAGTTGCAAAAAATTGACCACCTTGATGTGTTTCTCAAAGGGCTGTAAGCTAACAGGCATCCACAGCCACTGAATATGGAATATTGCAAAAAGGAAGTTTTAGGTCATATTCGGAAATGAGAAAATATTTTCTGGCATGACTAGTCAAACATCTGTGAGAGCTCTGGGATTTTTGTTTGACTCAAGTCAGATGGGGAGTGTTTTGCAAATTCTGTTGTGTGTATGAACAACTGAAATTGTTTTCTCATTAGTGGGACTGAGAACTGTAAACTCAACTATCTACAAGTGGAAATAAAGAGATACATTAGAAAATGTTGGGTGAGCAGCAGATTTTTGAGGAAACTTAAAGATGGTCATGTTGGCTGCAGGTCTCTTTCTTCCTCCAGTTGAGAAAGAAACTGAGGCCAGAGCAACTTAGAGGGTCTAATACATGCATTTTAAGGCAGCTTTGCATGTAGTCCAAATAGATTTGCAGAGCAATGGCTGTGATTCTTTAAAAATGAGGAAGCTGATAAAAATATTAGCTCTCAAACTAAGGTAATTCCCTGTAGAGATATTGAAAAGGAAAGCTTGGGAAACAGCTCTCTGTCACAGCAGCTGAGGACCAAGAGTGTTACTTAGCAAACAAGGATGAAGTTGTGTGAGATCTCCTTCTGACTGTGAAACTCTTGATATTGCTCAGCTGAAGAGTTGCAATCTCTGTTGCAGATGTTTAGCCACATGCTATATACATTTGCAGTGCTCCTTGGGGAATGGTGTGTGTTTATCACTGATTCAAAAATCCTGAATACGTGCATAGTGTGTTAGCTGCCTCTCCTGCCATTGCAGGTCCTTCTGAGATGGTGCAGCATTTGAGACACCAGTAGCAGCCTGACTGTCAATAACTTGGTGGTGGCTTCTGCACCTTGTTACATTTCAGGGGGCAATGGTTTGAAATCTGTCCTTTTTAAAGCACAGTTTTGGGCCAGAACTTAATTACAGCCTGGCAGGCAATGATACCAACTGGTGCTGAAAGATGATAGCATACACTTATACCAGCCTGAGAGATACACTCATGGCCGTTCTTAGATCTCTAAGGTGTAGGCTGCAATTGCAGTCTTAACTCTGCAACAAAATTGTGGTTTTGTTCAGTATCTAGGCTTCCCTTCAGTGACACATTAGGAGCTCTGCTTGCCATCATGGGGGCTGTGTCCTCTCTGAATGCTCACAGATGCAGGGCTCTTTTTGAGGCAGTGTTCCTGACTGCTTATGTTGCCCTTGGAACAAGACAGACTTTCTTCCCTGACTTTTTTCCCCTTTTAGTCATCAATCTTTTTCAATTGATTTTAAAAATTAAAAGCAATTAGGAAGTTTTAATAAAAGACTGAACGTCAGATAAACTTGCTACCCATTAACAAAATCACTAGAAGACAGTGCTTCCTATAGGGAGTTAGAAGGGATGTGAAGAGAGCAGGGCTGGAGTTTCTTCCCTGAATTATCATTATGCTGTGTAATGAAGCAGAAGCTTACACAGCCATGAACTAATTTGTTATGGCTCCTCATGAGGTCTGCAGTCCAGCTGGAGAGAGGTAAAGAGATGACAGTAGTTTGTTAGGGAAGGGAAGGAAAAAGCTTTCTTTAATAAGTTATTCGAATTTTTGGATTTTCTAGTGCCATCTCTGTTCAAAAGCCTTTTGGATTAAATCAGTTGTGGCTGATCCATAAATTGTTAGTGCTTACCTTCTTTCCCTATTCCCCTCCTCCCATGCTGTTTTTTTTAACATCATGAATGCAAAAAGAGAAGTGGCTAAACACTGACGAGCAATGCTGTTCACACATTTTAGTCATCTGTTACCAGCTTTAAGGGTAGGATGCTGGTTTGGATCTGTTTAAATGAGAAATATGTTTATCACAAGTGTGCTGAGCTGTGCTTCCTTTTTGATTCCTTAATTTTTAATGTGTAATGATTCTGCTGAAAGCACTTCTCTTCACATTTTTCTTAAAGCATTGCAAACTTCATTAATAAGAGCAGCACTGTTGTAAGGTGCAGTGTGTTGCTGCTGTATTAAATAATATATATTTGAAAACTGCATTTAAAATGATGGTTTGAAGTTATGTTTCCCATGAGTGGAACAGAGGAACTGCTACTTTGTCCTTAATTCACCTTGTTATGTTACAGATTGCAAGAAATACAAGAACAGTAATGTTTAGAGAAAGTTGGTTTTTGCTTATGTTTTTTATCACTGGTGACCTGTTGTTTTCAACATAGGTTGTAGAGAATACTTTTTTTTTAAACAGATTTCAATTTATCTTGCAATGAGAAATATGATGAAACATGTTTAAATAATTTAATCCTATAGCTCAAAAATGTCTTAAACTTTTTTTTTTCTGAAAACATGAGTTAGGGTTTCATCTCTGAAGCTAACATCCTGAATGTAGAAAAGAGGTCTTTCAAGGTCTTTACAAACATTTGATGCACCAGGTACAGAAGTTAGTTTTCCTGCTTGGTTGCTCACCATTCTGTTAGATGATGCCTGTTTATGTAACCCTTTAACACATGCAATATTTTGTTTTTTACAGATGAAAATGGTATTTTTATTTTATTGTTTGTCTTATTCCTTCTTTTAGAGTTCCTTCTTTATCCTTGACTGAGATTTCAACAGCAAAACAAGCATATGTGCTAGTGTGAATCACAGTTGCTACAAGGTTTGTTTGCAAGTGGTCCCAGAGTGCAGCTCTGTCTCTTACAATCTGGCTTTTCTGGCATGGGGCTCATCTGCTTTCCCTTGATATGGAACAGGGATTTTTTTCTGAAGCCCTTTATCACTCAACACCTTTCCATCCCCTGCATGAAGAGTAGCACACCCAAGAGTGCAGAGTATCTGTAATTTCTCCTTAGCTTCCCAAGGACTTCTTGGAGGAAAAAAAATTCCAATTCCTGTATTGCAGCAAAGGGGATGATACCTACTTGTCACTGACAACCACTCTGGCTCTTTTGGCTGTCTCTTTTAAAATGCTAGTGGTACTTAGGAACAGCACTCTCGAATTTTAGGTATTTTTTGCATACTTGGAGAATGCCACATAGTTCCTCTGAGTTCCTCAGGCAGTTTTAGACAACTAGTGTCTTCTTACAGGAAATAAATGTGCAGAATGTTCGTACTTCCATTTGGATTTTGAGTTTGTCATAATGAGCTTGGATAAATTGACATCTAGGGAATATTGAAACAGCACATACTTATCAAACAAGATACAACATTTATATGTCTTGAATCTACTAGTGTACCTTGCCCCTTGCTTTTGTATGGGAGAAGAGGGTGAGAAACTCTTTTGTTTGTTCATCAGGTGTGTTTGCCTGCCTAACTCCAGCAACCATGCCCACTGAACTTCAAGGTAAATTCTCAGTAACTGGTCATCGGGTTCCTAATTTGTCCTGTACAGAATGTCTACCTCCCCTGTTTGCTGAAACTTACAAAAATTGGTAGAAGGGAAAAAACAAAGCAGAAACTCCCTGGTAAATAAAATGCCGAAAAGAAATTAAACACTAGTCACAGCAGAGGTGGTGAGTGTTGTTGCCTTGCAGCTGAATTCTGGTGCTGGTACTCTCTGTGTAGGGTAAACTAACCAGTGGTTCAAAAAACCCTGGAATTCTGGTGTCATGAACAAAGTAAATGCATTTCTGTCTCTTAAAGCAGAAAGAGAGCCTCTAAACTGCAGAAGCTGGACACAGTCAGGACAACTCTGAATTGATAATCATAGAGACATGTAACTAACTTGTGAACTCTCTTGCTATGATAAGTATCTCTCCTTTACTTTTATGAATTTGGTTGTTATGAAAGATGGTATTGAGAGCAGCAGTAAGGAAGTGTCATTTGTGAATAAGTCTCTTGTCTACTGGTGACTTCCTTTCTGCTTTACTGGTAGTGTGTAGAGGTTGTAAAACAACACTCTGTATGCACTTCTAACTACAAATACATATATGTTAAAAATGCACATACAGAATGGGGCAAATAAACACTTTGTTAGGTAAAAGAAAAAATTATCTTAGAGCAAACATTATATTGAATTGGCACAAAAATAAAGGGTAGTGACCATTGCACAGGCAAAAGGAAGCAAATTATTCCATTGCATAAAACTGTATTATGTGTGATTGGCAGAAAGGAAAAGGGAAAACCTTTTCTTTCTCTAACACAATAACAATCCAGAACAATGATTCTTTTGTGTGAATGACTCTGTTGCCAGGTTCCAAAAGTGAATCCACATGGTTCCAAATTGGTACATTTCCCCCACTTGTATTGTTGGCTGAATTAAATTTCCTTTTGGAGAGCTTGTTTGATAGCTCCTTTGGTCACTCCATGTAATAAGAGGATTCATCTTACAGTGTCTGTATGTAATAACATATAATTTTTATTTCAGAATAATAAACCAATATGCTATTGCAACAGGCCATAGTGTACCTTGGACATCTGAGAAAGCTTCTCTTAATTTAAAAGTAAAACCTCACCATGTCTCAGATGTGTCTGAGGATAACTTTGGCAGGGAATGCTATAATGGTGTTCTTCTAAAAGTCATCTGAAGTTATTTTGCTTAGTGTATATAAATACGTTTTAAATATATAACTTTAACTTCTTCCTTCCCATTAGCTTTCCCAGTTCTGCTTGTAGAGCAATTCTTTTTAAAATCAAAATGGACAACTGTTAAACTGAGATCTTAAGCAGTGTGCTTAGATCTTAAGTAAAGTTTAAGATCTGATGCATTTAGGAACAACAGCTACCGCCATTTTGTTTTGCTATGACTATCACTATGGTAGAAAATAATGGAAAGTGCATCCCTTGTTTTAGCTGCTTTAGACCAGTCCACTTCACTGTCTTAAGCTGCTGAAAAAGGTGAGTTTGAGCTGGATTGTGATATAAGGTACACGCACACACACACTGGCTGGGCTTTGTAATGGAGGTTGTGACCTCTGAAAGTGATAACATTCCCATGTGTATTTTCCTGGTGATTTTTTTTGAAGGTACAGCATTGCTTTCAGAAGTCACCTCATTTGTAGTGTGGTTTTAGGTCATAGAGCCAAATTGTCAGTGTTAGTAGCCTGAAGACAGAAGGATGTTGGCACTCTGGTATGTTGTCAAAATAATACTCTTGAAGATGTGTAGCGGAGGGAATGTGGCATATCAAACCCCTTGCTTTTCATCACTGTTAACACATTTGAAACCTTTCAGATGATGTCATTCTTTAGTGGTAAGGCTTCTATTTATGTAGATAAGGAGGATCATTAACTACTTGGCCCCAGTAAGCTGTCATATGTGTGATGGTTCTTCCACTAGACTAGGCTGGTTAAAGCTCCATCCAGCCTGGCACTGAACACTTCCAAGGATGGGGCATCCACAACTTGTCTGGGATGTCTCAGTGCCTCACCACCTACATAGTGAAAATTTTTTTCTTTATATCTAAAATAAGCCTACCCTCTTCCAGTTTAAATACATTCCCTTTGTCCTTATAACATGCCTTTGTAGAAGTTCCTCTTCAGCTTTCTTCAAGACCCCTTTTAAGGTACTGGAAGGTTGCTGTAAGATCCCTCAGAGCCTTCTGTCCTCCAGGCTGAATAACCCCAACTGTCTTCATCAAGTCTTCACAGAAGAAGTGCTCCAGCCTTTTGATCATCTTTCTTGCCCTCCTCTGGACTTGCTCCAACAGGTCTATGCCCTTCTCATGCTGGAGACCCCAAAGCTGGATGCAGCGCTTCAGGAGAGGTCTCACCAAAGTGGAGTAGAGAAGCAGAGTCATCTCCCTCAACCTGCTGTTCACACTGCTTTTAGTGCAGCCCAGCACATGGTTGGCTTTCTGGGCTGCAGGAGCATTGGCTAGGTCATGTTGAGCTTCTCATCCACCAGTCCCCCCCAGTTCTTCTCCTCAGGGCTGTTAGCAATCCGTTTTCCGCCTAGCATGTATTTGTACTTGGGATTGCCTCAACCAATATGCAAGTCTTTCCACTGGTCATGCTGGACTTCATGAGGTTCACACAGACCCATCTCTGAAGCCTGCTAAGGTCCCTCTGGATGCTGTCCCTTCCCTCCAGGGTGTCAGTCACAGCACAGAGCCTGGTGCTGTCAGAGCCTTGCTGAGGCTGTGCTCAGTCCCACTGTCCTTGTCACCAGCAAAGGTGTTAAACAGTGCTGGTCCCAGTACCCACCCCTGGGGAGCAGCACTCGGCACTGGTCTCCACCAGGACACTGAGCCATGGGTCACAAACTCTTTGAATGTGACCATCCCACCAGTTGCTTGTCCACCGAGTCATCCATCTGTCAAATCAGCCTATGCCTCTCCAATCTGAGACAAGGATGTCATGTGGGACAGTGTGAAATGCTTTGCCATGTCCAGAATGTTCATCTTTGCAGTTCTCAGAACATTACCATGTGGTCACGGAGTTGTACATTACACTGTAGTTTGGCACCCTCTTTCTTTACATTTCTTGAAGGTAGAAGATAACGAACATTACTTGTAAATCATATTTATTTATATAAATTATACAGTCAAATTCTCTTGCTTCAGTTCTGTTTGTAGCTTTGTCCTCAGCCAGCTGTTGTGCTAGGGCTCTGCTACTTTGACAGCTGTACTAAATTTTTAACTGCAAATAACATGAAAATAAATCCAACCTGCCAATCCTGCATTTAAGTCCAAACAGTGCAGAGGCACTTGTAACAAAGCAGTGTGAGAGCTCTGATGCTCCTGTCATTCAGTTTCTTCCTAACCTGTGTCACCTGGCAGTTTCTGTGATTCTAAAGTTTTCCTAAGTTGAATCTAGACCTTGTTGTATTGTATTTAGTTTGACTATATAGGCTAGAGTAGTGCTTCTTGACACAGTACTCTGTGGCTTTTGCTGAGAACCCTGTGGATAATGTAATCTTGCCCTGCAGTGAGAGCAGAGGCTTGGGCTGTTTTTCTGTATTACAAGGCAGCCATGCTGAAGTCTTCACTCTGATAAGAGTACTTTATCCTAGCTCGTGCTGATTCAGCAGTGCAGTGTCTGAGTCTGTGCTCCATGCTTTGTGGGGTGACATTCTGTAGGAGGGTGGATTGTAAGCAACCTAGCCCCTGATGAGTTGCAGCTGTACTAATTACCAAAACCAGCCTTACCCCTAATAGGTCACAGCTATGTCCAATAAGGATGGGTGTTATAAAAGGGTGAGTTAGGTGGTTGAAAAGGGAGGTCAGTTGTGAGGAGGTTGTGTGGGGGACAGACAGGGTTAGGCTGTTCTGCATGAAGAAATGAGTGCCTCGTCTGTCTCGTCTCTGCCTCTAACATCAGGTCTGTAATGGCAATTTTTTTTTTATTTCCCTAGTCTCAATTCCCCCTCCATTTCTGAGAAATTGTGAGCCAGAATAGCCTATTTCTTCATACTTCTTAGTTATCTTTAGTGCTGATGAGATAGATATGCTGTAGCTCTCCCATGCACAAAGGCGGGCCATGCTGTTCTGTTCACTAGTGTCAGTGAACACAGCTAGACAGAAGACCTCCAAAGGGTTGGCAGCTTTTACTACAGCAAGGAGCATTGGTGTATTTGGGTCTTTATTCTGGGGATCATTTATAATGCCAGTGAAATGCTATGAGTACTTGCAGGATAAACAACTTCTTGGAGTTCAATAACTGTAAATGACCCTGGTCTCTATTAATTTTCCTCTAGGCTGTGTTGTTAGGTACCATCAGCAGCATATAATTTTACAAAGTTATTTATTTTTGCTCTTTTTTATGCTAATACTAAAGATATTGGTACTTTCTCAAATTGTTACAGATACAGAAACAGTATGTCTGTGATGTTAAGCCTTTTACTTGTAGGCAGCTATGCAGGTGTGGGTGGAGAAATAGGTGAGGTATTTTTCTACTTTTATGAGCTCCCCTTGTCTCTGGAGAAGTGTAATATTGCCCACACCATAAAAACAAATGTAAGAAAATTAGAGCATATTCTGGTAGCACACATGTAGTAATTAAGCTTAGGATCATTTAAACAGGAGTCGAAGTTGCAGGTAAAGTAGGAGACTTAAAATGTGAGCAGCTGCAAATAATCTTGGCTGTTGAAAACGTTGATCAGTAATGGAGGCTGGTTGTACTCTTGTTCATTCAGGTTATTATAAGATCAAGTTCTAGGAGAATAGTAGTGCAGGAAGGCAGTGGTTGTAGCCTGTGTGGGAGGGAGAGAATTTTGTTTCCACTTCATTAATTATCCAGCTCTCCACAAATTATGATCGATCTGGGAACCAGAAACTCTCTTTGGGGTACTTTAGCCTAGGCTGGAAGCAGCAGCACCAAGTGGTGGTGGGACCCTTTCCCTGAATCTTATCTTCTGAAGGCAGGGAAACCCATTATATTGGTGTGATTCTTTCATGCATTTTCAGTATCAACAGATATTGTCACTCCCCCTTCCCTCACCCCCCCAAACAAACCAAAACCTCAGCAAGTAACTGCTTTGATCTGACATTTTTTGAGGAAGAACTTGACATCAGTTGGTGCTGGAGTAGATAGGCTGTATAAGGGCCAATGTACAAGGCTAGTAGGCTGCAAAGAAGGGCAGAAAACATGAATATTGTGAGAGTGTATTAGTATTGATTCCTAATGTTTTGGATATTGTTTGGTTGTATTGTGTTCAGTAGCAATATGAACGTTGGTGGTCTCAGATCAAGGAAAAAAGTGAAATTGTGCAATTCCAGTTTTGAACTAAGTGAAATCCTGGCCCTAGTACAAGATGTCACACTGCACAGTGGGAAGTCACTGTACATCTTCCAGACAAACTTTGCTAACTTCTGAATCTTAAAATTATCCAATGTTTCTTCAATAAAGACTGGCTCTACCAGTTTTCAGATTGATGCTTCCCATATTGCTTTGCTAGAAATCCATTTCTAATTGTCTTTTGGTGGGTGCACATGACACTTCAAGAACTTTAGGATGTCAAATTTGACTTGAGCAGAGTTGCAGTGGTATGATTCAGATGAGTTCTCAGTGTTTTAATTTTTGGAGAGGAATTATTAAATCTGGTTTTATACTAATGAAGCACAATCAACATAGTTTCCTTGCTACCTCACGACATTTTCTTCCTGGGGCACTTACTCTCTGTGACTGAGTATATGCTTTTTAAGGCAAACAGTCCCTGTGTGAAAGGACTGCGTAACTTTCTGGCAGATTTAATGCAAGTGGTAGCCTCACAGAGTTAGTCTGCAAGTCCACAGCAGATGTTTGATTTTGTAATTTTAATGAAATGGGGTTAAAGGTGGAAAAGACTTAGAAGTCATCCTGTCTATCCCTCAGCTGATGCTTGGGTCACGAAACATTAGACTCTTGTGGTGTTTGTTAATGCAGCAGCATGAGATTGTCCAGACTGATTTGTTCATCCACCCATCATCATCTTGGCTTGGAAAATGGTGTCAGATAAGATTGTCATTCTTGTGTTTTGTGCTGGCAGATTATTGTTGTTGGTTTCAACTATCATTGCAGCAGGCAAAGAAAATAGGCCTTTTCCTCCCCCCTCAAATTCAATTACAGCTTTGGTTGTGGATATCGAATACATTCATAGCATCAAAGAACAAAAATAGTCTAAAGATGTTTGTCATAGCCATAGGCTGCAATATCATACTGACTCATTTCTGTGTGCAGTGAAGTATTAGGGAGGGAGAAAAAGGGGGAGATGAAGCAGAGTGCAGATGCTATGCCAGGCTGTCTAATGCATAGAAATAGATGAGTAGCTTTTGTGGGGCCAGGCCTTTTCTCATAGGAAATCTTGAATTTACAGATTTGTTCAAGGTGATTTGATCTGTACTATTTCCTGTCACACAATGTGCCGTGTTCAGCTATTGCAATGCATCCGTTATGACAGATCTGGTAGATTTGGGGAGTTGTAGGAATAGTGAAGTGGGGAAGCTGAGCTATTCATAAATCTCCTTCAGGATGGCTACCAGAACACAGCCACTTAATTTTGTGGTTGGTATTTATTCACTCCGCTTATTGCTTAAGAAAACAAAAAGAAAAGTACTCTGGCACTCTATATATTACCCTTTGGTGAAAATTCAGCAGGTATTGCTGCTGCTCTTGGTCGTCTTTGTCTGTGCCTTTATTGCTTTTTTGTTGTATCATATCTGTAAATGTTTTCTGAGTTCTTTGAGATGGGAAACGTGGCTATTTTGGTCGACATTTAGAGGCTTTTTGAGTGCTTCTTAGGAAGAAAAAGTGAAATAAAAATGTGCCTGCAAACGAGGAGAGAGGTTGCTTCCTCCCTCTTGAGAGCTTCCCTGTTTGTTGATACCCTGTACAAACAGGAATGGATCTGGGGAGAGCTGTGTGAAATTCCTCCTTTGTCTCATGTTTCTTTTGTATAGACCTTGTTAGAGTAAGCCATGACCGAAATATCATTTCAGAGATGGGGCAGTGTCTCAGATGTTTGTTTTGCATTTTGTGTGTAGGTTTTCTTTCCTTCCTTTCTCCTGTTAACTAGTGCTGTGTGGAAAATCAGATCTGCTTGCTGATTGTTGCCTTCATTATTGAGTTGTAGCACTAAAGCATTGCCGTTATCCCATGAACTACTTTATTGTCTTTAATAAATTCACTCTTACTACTTTGCACAAGGTGTTAGATCAAAAAAAAAAGCTCAAGATGAGAGAACAAGTTTTTTCACTGTGTTGTGCTAATATTCTGTCTCCTTTGAGCTGCTGGCTCTGGTCCTTGAGCCACAGGCGTAAGGAGCACAATCATTTAAATTGTTGCTTTTCAGTGAAAGAATGAAAATGTCTTACAGTGGGTGCCCCATCTTGGCAAAGTGGCATGAATATGTTCATTAGAATAACAAAGCTTGATGAATACACACACAGATGGATTTTTTCCACCTTGAAATGAATGTGTGTTTATGATCATGTATGTGTTCCCAATATGAGAAATAAGAGATCCTTGCCCAAAGACAGGGTTCTCCCTTTTTTTTACTTCTTCAAATGATCTGATTATGCCTTTGGGCATTGAATGACTTTTACCACTAGGAGAAAATAAACAAAGGCCTCGGAAGACTGTCTTTAAATAGTCCAGAAAACAGACATTGAAGTTGAAGAAGTCTCTTGTATTAGTTATCTTTTATCTTGCTTCCCAATCTTAGATCAGTTTTAAACTAAATCACATCTTGCCCAATATGGCAAGTTTTCCAAGTGAATTGATGCTTGTTTCCAGTTCTTCAGACCTCTTACATGTAGAAATTAATTTTGAGTAGCTGGGCTCTAGGGCAATCTTAAATGTATGCTCATGCTTGGAATGACCCCTCAACCCAGAATAACAGAGCAGCAAAACTCATGTGAGTGTGTAAGGCTGTGCCATCAGAAGAAGATAGCACTGTGTGCCTGTTCAGACAAAACAGGGCTATGGGGAGTGTATTAATTTTGCCTACTTGGTGGACATTAAATCTGCATAACTCAGGATACAACATATCTCACTGATACTGTATGTGATAGAGTTTGGTTTATTGTGTTTCAAAGTGGGCTCAGGCAGAACAGTGGCAGCCAATCCAGCATAATTGTGTTGGATTCTCTTAAAGAGAATCCACTGTTCATCAGGATTAGCAGACTGTTTTCTTTCATAGCTATACTATTATATTATCACTCTCCTTCATGATGCTCTTTCCTCCTCAGTGAAAGATAGCTATATTTTTCTCCTACAAGTAAGACTGATTACTTGCTATTAGTCATGTGAAGGATGAACTTCACCTAAGTGAGAGAAACTTGTAAAATCTTTACTTGGATAAAATTATTGTGGTTCTTCCTTGTGTCAGGTAACTTAATCTCTTCAAGCATACACTGCCTAAAAAAGGGCATGTCCTTCAAAACCCATCATTCATCTCCTTTTCTAACCTGAAAAAACTTCTGATATGTCAGTCACCTCCATGGATTGTGTCATTGTCACTGAAGGATTCTACTGGATTTCTTTTTGTTAATCTTTCAAAAGTAACATTTGAATACATAACCAGTATTAATATAGAAATAGAAATGTGTAGTAGATAATGAATTGCATATAGGCAGAGAAGCTGCCTTAGTTTGGCTAAAGATGTTTAGAACAGCAAAGTGGAGGCAGGACTAGTTGGTTGACTAATTCTCATGCAATTGTCTGATTTTCCTTCCTTTGGCATCTTCTCTGAATTTACCAGACTGCAGAGAGGTCTTAAGACTGATACAAAGGAAATGTTCACAGGATAAAGGTGAACCTGTGTTAGTGGCAAGGTGCCCTGTAGATTGTCTTTTCAGCCGCAGCAGATTGGGAACAAAGTTGCCTTGGTATTTGCATATTAATGGTTTGTTTTTAATAAACTCTCAATTTACAAACTCTTAAGGGTAGAGTTAAATTCATGTTTTCCCCTGGTAGTAAACTTCCTGGGGAGATGTCTGTAAATGCTCTGTGCGTGGTAAAGCTGACACTTCAGGTGGAAAGAGAGACTGAGGTGTCTGCTTCTTCCTGTGTGCAGCAGAGCTAGGCAGAGTGTGGCTGTCACAGCCCTTCATGTCCCACCCCCCTTTCTGCCTAGTTCAAAGCACACAGACTGCAGCAGTAGTGTCTTTAGAAGATGAAAGATCTGGCCTTTTCTATGAGTGCTTTGCTTACAGCATTGTTGCAAGTCTTCTCTAAGCGTTGATTCCCATGACTTCTAAGTAAGGAAACACAGGTAATCTACTTCATGGATGAGAAGACTGAATAAAAAAGAAGCTCACTGAATTGCCTGCAACTACACAGCAAGAAAGTGATGAAGGCAGGGAATCCTTAATATTCTATCCCTTTTCTGACTGGCCAAAGCAGCATTTATATCCTTAAAATTGTGATGCAGTCTGAAGTGTTCCAGAAGCATGCATTCTGTTCCTGCATGAAGGGGTAAGCTCCCGAGATTAGACCAAACAAGGGTTGTCACGCATTGTTGTTTGTGGACTTGGTTATTTCCCAGTGAGCCATCATGTCACTTGTGTAGTTCCAGTACGCTCTGAGTTGGGTGCTCAAGCTGAATTACGCCACTCTGCCTTCTGCTCAGAGCAGCCTTTATCTCATAGTGAAACTTTGAAGAAGGTTTGGAACGGTGGAGAAAATCACTCCTTTGAGAGGAACACAGTGCAGTCATGGTGGGATTTGTATTTTCAGATTTATCATAGGTATTCCAAATTGCACTTTGCCACTGCTGTTAAGAATAAACAGGATATCTGATTTACTGTTGAAAATCAGGGTTTTTTTTAGAAGATTGTTGTTGTGAAATGGGCTGTTTAATGTTTTTTCTGTTTCTGCAAGGACACAGAAGTAGCTGTTTCATCTGATGAAAGGGAACTCTTTATTAAGAGGCAAAGTAATGCAGGGTATTTAAAGCTCTCAAGTGACTCTGGCTGTGGTGAAAATACTTTTTCTCTTAAGACTTTACTGTGGGCGTTGTGCTTTCTCTCTAAATTTTAGTAATGATCTTTGCAAGCTAAGCTGTTCCTCCCATGTGTTGCTTTTGAGAGAAAGCTGAACCGTGTATAGTTACAGGTATATCTGCAATGTAATTTACTGTGTCTTTTCTTCACAGTCTTCATAGAAGACTTTGTCTGAAGATGGTAGTATCAACCAGCAGGACTTCTATACAGTACTTTCAGCTCAGCCTTTCCATTATAGATCTCCCTAGTGAGTGGCTTATCCTCAAGCTTAGATGTTTGAAGTGCTTTCAGGCTGAAACTAAATGTAGAAGTTCTCTGCCTAGAAGCAATCCCCACCCCAATATTCCCTTAAAAGCAGGTTAGCTGCAGAGAATGTCATGTAATCCTCTGTCTGCCTTCAGCAGTTTTCACATGAAAGTGTTTAAGTACTTTTGCAAACACTAAAGTAATACTTGCAGCACTTCTGTCAAATCAGTGGCTTGATACCAAGGATAAGTAGATCAATTTCATACATATGAAAACAGAAGAGTGGAGTGGTATACAGAAGGTCATGATTGCAGAGCTAGGAAAACAAGAGTCTAGTGTCACAACTTCCAGCCTGTTTTAAGAATAAGAGTCCTTAAAGAGGAGTTTAGTTTTTGTGTTTCTTCCATCTGAGATCATCTTATTGTTCCCAGAGATCGTTGTGGTGGTAAGTCTCTGATTTTTCAAATGTGCTTGTATGGCTCTTGAATAATTGAGCCAATCTCTTGATCTGGTTTTCTAAAAGTAGCCTTAATAAATTAAATGTCAAGATTTTGTAACAAATTACCTAATTATATGTCACTGTAAGCAGGGAATACAGTGCTTTAGAGCTTCCCAGCACCTGCTTTCAAAGCCTTCTTTAAATGGGTTACATACGTAGGTGTAGATTTCAGGAAGGCAAAATAAAGTCAAGCTTTGCTTTGCATTTGTACTAAGAAACCTATCACATTGAGGATGGGCTCTCTTGTTTATACTTGACATGATTATGCCAGTTTGGTTCAGGAAAACAAAAGCCTTTGCTGTTAATGCTCCTGTACTTGTAGGGTGCAACCAGATTGTTGGAATGTGTTTTATAGTAGTTTGACCAAAGAAGAAAACTTATGATCTGCATAAATTGGATGGGTACATTTTTTGCTTTCGTTTCTGCCCTGTTCCCCTTTCTCTGTATTCTTCTGGTTTAGTTCCAGCAGATATAAAAATGGAAAAATATGATTTTGATTTGATCTTGGGATGTCATTTGAGTTGTCTTTATCTTTTCAATATGTATGTCCTCATGACACATCTTAGCCCCCATGATTTCTTCAGGCTGTTGTTCTTACTCACTTGCCTCTAGACAGTAGTTGTCCTATGCCTTGTTTAATGCTCTTCAAAATGTTTTCCTATAAGCAGTTGGTCACTGAATGTCTGTCTAGCTATTTCCTATCTAATGACCTACTCAGCAACCAGCCACTGTGCAGTCGGCTGTTTGGATGGGTATTTGGAGAACTACGGGAGGCCTGGGTATACAGAAGCCTTGGCAGATGCTTGAGGCAATCATCTTACTTGTCTAACCTGAAATCTTCCATCTGGGAGATGGAGATGTATTACAGCATGAAACAAACTATTTTCCAAAGTATTTAAATCTATAAAGAAGGAAATGGAAGCTTTAGACTTCCACAGTCTTTGTCTAAACCTCTTGTGTCTCCATGTTAAGACAACTCTTTGCTACGCAGCAGCACAAATAACTGAGTTTCTGTGCTATTATCACTTTCAGACCAAATGGCAGCATTTATATATTTGTGTTTAATAATACAGAATTGAGTGAAGGTCTTTAGTTCCCTGCAGAGACAGGAGTTGAAACCTGTGAAGTCTACACAAATGAATCAAGAATTTGAAGATTGACTTACTTTATGAATTACAATAGGCCCCTGTTTGCTATTGCATTTTAATAGGAAGATGAAGGAGGACCGCGATAAAGACACAGCGTGTGTGGAAACCGAGATTCCATTAGCCTGAGATCCTGTGGCTTCTGGTGCTCGAGCGTCACTCAGGATGCATCTGCTCTCAAGATGTAGTTACTGCATGGCACAGCTTTGTGTGTGCTGACCAAGGGATCCAGCGCTGGCTTTCCAGGTCTCTGTAGGACCAGATAATTGAAGTGACTTGAGCAATTGTATAACTGACTGGAGCCTGCATCTCATGCTTGTTGCCATGACAAATAGGGGGAAACTACCAAAAGCTGAAAGAGATCTGAAGTAAAGAAGTTAAAGGATACAGTATAATCAGAGGTGGTACTGTTGAACGCTGGGGAGGGTGCAGAGAGGGAGAAAAGAAACAAATTGTTTCAAATTCAAAATGCTCTAGGAAAAGTAACCTGCAGGATTTGATTTTGACTTAATGTACTGAATTTTAATTTTTCATCCTTCATAAGCAAGCAAATTAGGGACAGATTTCAAAGGAAAGTTTGCAGTCTTTTCTTCTCCCTTAATCTGCAGCTCTGTTTCTTTTATAGAACTATCTGCATTCATGAGGCAACCAGATCATTGTTGCTGAGAGCTGTATGGCTCATGTTAAAAAAGAAATCTATACACTGGAGGCAGTATTCTGCCTCACACCTATTCACAATTCTTACCCACAAGTAAAGGTGGTTCACAGGTGACATCATATGACTGCTGGCTTGTGCATGAAGCACTGAAGAGCTTCAGGTGACACTTAAATCACACAATACACACTGCATTCAAACCTACTGCATTTTTTTGTGTGACAGTTTTTTAGACTGTTCACAAAGTAGTTTTGTTTTTTTCCTTTCTATTTTTTTCTTTTTACTTCTGTAAAAATAAGTCCTGTTCCTCAAAGTCAAGAATATGTGATTTTGATGCTTCTGCTAATGAGCCTTTTTGGGTCTCTTGGGGTCTCTGGCACATATTGGTGCAGAAGTCTGATTGAATGATGAGCAGACATAAATTTTAATTTGCATCCCTTTAAAAAATTCCCTCGATGCAAAAGCTCCTGTGAGCTGAACTAGAGCAGATTAGCTTCCTGTGTCCCAGCTCCACAGGCACAAGGCTGCAGTCACCTGACAGGGATCTATTATAAACTGTTTATATAGATGGGTTCTAGTGATCATGTGCCTGTGAGTACCTACAGCAACACTCTCTGCAGTTGTCCTGAAGATGAGTTGTACCAATAGCTAAGCACAGTAGGTGGGACTGGCTTTTGTCCTGCAGATAGTCTTAGATCTGCTTTGATGTATTGCTAGAAATCAACAGTAAAAGTTTGATTGGTTTTATGTTGGTTTTTCTTTTTTAAGAACTTGTAATTTGTTCCTTGCTTGCTATTATTCTTCTTTCCCTCACTGATAGTGGAGACAAGCTTTAGCAAACGTCACTGTGCTTCTGTCTGCATTCTGCTGAAATGTGAAGTGTGTCCTACTTTGCTTATCTAGTCTGTGGTCATGTGAATATTGGATTTTTTTCCTTGGAGTAGATGGACTGAAAGACATTATGAAAGACATTTGGGAGACATGTTGGGAGAGCTATTAGAAATGAGAAAGAAAAACCATTCTAATCAGCTGCTGGATGATATTCCTCCTGACTGCCATGCAGAGAATTGCTCATTAATTTTAAATTAGCCCCAAAAATAGGTATCCACCAATTACAAATTCTGAGCATTGGTTCGCCAGTCAAATTCAAGTTACTGCTCCTGGCAGCCAAACCACAAAAAGGAATAGCGTCTTGGCAGTCAGACATGAAAGACCTCCCATCCAAGAGATCCTCCAAGTCTCTCCCATCATAAAATACCAGATGCAATTATAAACTTTAATCCTGAAAGTCACAGCTTGTTTGTAACTAGCAAGTCACTGAACCCTGAGAAGCCAGCCAATACAGACTTTTCACAGCTGCTAAATGTTACCATGTGCTGTGCCCATGCTGTTGTCTGGGGACTTGTCATGACAGCATTGTCTCTGTCTGCCAAAATGCAGGGTTATCATCCCTGCCAGGGAAAGTCCATGTGTTCTGAGCACCTGTGATGCAGGTAAAAACGAACAAATCAGGCCAAGAGGGGAAAACAAAGACTTCTTGTCAAGCTGTGGCCATCTCTAATTTGTGTGTTGCTACCAGTGTGTTCATGTCCTGATGTTTTGGTATTTGGCAAGGAAGAGACTTTAAGGTAAAACTTTAGTCTTTAAGTAACAAATTTTTTTTTCCATCTTTGTGCTGCTTTATTTCCCTTGACTCTCCACAATCAGTGGAAGGAAAGAGGAAAGTTTTCCCAAGGGGGACAACAAAGCAAGAGCTTGATTTAACTGTTTCGTATTCTCTCCTAGAAGATTCTTCATCTCCTTGTATTGACTGTATGGGGATGTTGTACAGCTGCAGATCTGCAAGCTTCTATTATGCTTCATAAACAGCTCCCAGTATTTTCAACCAAGGTTCATAGAAGTGGTTTTTGGTAATAAAGTTGTAGAATGTTGGTTTCATAATGATGCCACTTTTTAACAAAATGGTGACATGAGTGATTTACTTTTCATGATGTTGATAACACCAGAAGTAGTTTTGGTATTGTCTTCTATTGCTCAAAGGTCACATTCTACACATGTGAGGTTTCAGTCTCTTGTTATAGGCTGAAGTTCCTAAGAGCTTTATGGGCATTTTTTTTTTTCCAGGGTATATATTTTCCCTGTGTTCCTGGGTTCTGTGAGTCTCTATTGCATAGGATCTCTTGATGTTCAGTTATTGTATGCTCAGTTTCTAAACACATTCAAGTTATGCCCTAATCTGAAAATCAATCTTGCCACCAGTGGTGGTGCATTTCTGTCAGAATTGAGCAGAATCTGGACTCTTGCAGAAGCAAGATTTAAATAACCTAGTTTAAAATAAAAGCAAAGGTTTTGAGGGCAACAAATCTTATTTACCGTTTCTATGATTCCAGCTGCATGCAGGTGTCCACTGTCAGCCTTATCTTTGGTCACGTAATGCTGTCTCTGTAATGAACAATACAAAGCTAGAATGTGATTATATTGTCACTCTGCAGGTAGGATATAAATAGAGTTTTAACGGATTCTGTATCACTTGCAAGGCTCCTGCTGCTCACTGGTGGTGGTGATGCCTTAAAATGTTTATTAAACTGACTTGAAGTGTTGTTTAAGCAGAGTGTCTCGCAGAGTCAGCTAACTTGGCTGCTGTTTTCAATTCACTGTATCAATCAGGACTTCAGGTCTCTACATTTTAATTTCTTTTGCGTCAGAATCAACTTTGTGGGCTTGTTTCTGCACCTCAGTTGCATAAATAGCCTCCTGAGCTGTCAAGAGTAGGTAATAGACTGCTTTGTAAGGAGCCTGTACTCTGTGGACTCTGGAAGGCTTTTTCCAGACCTGACTTTAAGTCCAAACTTACAAAAAGCACTTTTAGCTTTTTCTTCTGAAGATGAACATTACAGCTTAGGCACTGCCTAGTATTTTTAATAGCTGATAATAAAGGTTCAGCCGTGGGACCTTGTCAGCTGCTAAATGCTGACAAGCTCTGTCAAACATCTGGACTGTAGATGAATTTGGCAGTATTTTGAGATTCTAACCAAGCACACAGATGTAGACTACTGATGAGTGTCCAGGACTCAGGTGATTATTTTTTTTTTGTTTTCCCTAAAACTTGAAAAGCTGATAATGTGTGCTTTCGCCTTCCAGATTAATTCCCTCTCTGCCTTAGGGAAGCAACAGGAATGAGAATGTTGAAAGCAGTGATGCTGGCCTCCTGTATCTGTGAACATTCACTTGAGTAGTTCTAATGTTTGATACAGACATTTTGTTTTAACTCAGCTGTAATATTTCCATTGTAAAATTATAAAATTGATCAATGACTTGGTATTTTTATGGTCTGAAACCTGTGAACAGCCTTCAGAAGAAACATAGCTTCTTCTAGCTTTTCCTAAAAATGTGTATGGATGAGTTTGCTTTTTGTATTTTCATCCTATGTCATAATGTGCAAGTCTGTACCTTGTTTTTATCAGGCAGGGCCATATAACCTTCTGTTTGAAATGATGAGAAGTCCTCCTGAGGCTAGTTAAATTATTGGTCCTTGTACTAAGTATCTCCTCTTGCAGTTAGAATCTCTTAACTTCTTGTGTAGAAGGGCAGTAGAGCATGTCAGCAATTTGGATCCTTGAGACTGCAAAAAGATTAGTCACAACTTCCTTCTCAGGAAGCTTCAGAACTGACCTTTTTGATGAACACAATCCCTGGTTTAGGTGCTAAAAATTAAAACACTGTGTTTTATTTGCATATGCTTCTTGTCTTTTTCTTCCATGACTAGCGGAATTATACAGCAATCAAAATCCTATTGTTTTCCTCTACCTCAGAAATGATTGTGCCAAACACTGAGTATATTTTATTATTTCAGCCTTCTGTTCCTTTTATTAGGAACTATTCTGTCTTTGTCACTTTCATGTCACAACCTTTTAAAGGTGAGCTGTTTGGATAACTCTTTGGGGACAGTCAATTCTGTCTCTGCTTTCCCTTAAGATGAGACTGCAGTGAGGTTGGCAGTTGTTGGAATTTGAATTTCTAATGACAGTCAGAAGAAAAGGATCTCTGCATTAATGACTATTCGTGATATTTTTGAAATACTCATAAGCTTTCAGTGGCTATTTCCAAGCTTAAAGGGAAAAGTTGTGGCTGGTCAACCCACCATAGTGACTCATAGCCGTTGTCAATTTGAAATTTCTTTGCAGAAAAACTCCTGTGTTTTAGTGTTTAAATAATAATAGTAATAAAATACAGAGTTGAATTGTGAGTATTCAGATAGGGATCAGGCCTCTTGTGAGGCAAGAGAGGCTGCTGCTTTGTGGAAACCAGGGGTAATACAGTCTTCGTGTCCAATATTTGATCTTGCAGAAAAGCTGCTGGAATGAATCATTGTCTCATTTTAGTTTGTTTGGGGCAGAAAATGGTCTTGTGATATGAAAAGTATCCGTTACTCAAAGCCTGCATGATCTGTGGTAGCTAAAAAAAAAATACAACACATTTTACACTAAACTGCAAGATCACTGCAGCTGGCCATGGATTTAGTGGCAGTAAGAATAGTGTCGTCTGAAAAATTCACACCTACAGTGTTTCTTCACAGTTTTCCTGAAGCTGTGTTCCTGTAGTAACAGGAGAAATGCAAAACCCAAACTCTGAATTTAGGTTCAGTTAATGCATGCTTTAATCCCACCCTCAAACTTTCAGTTTCTCATAGCTGTTTTCTTAGTGATGTTTTGGAAGTGCAGCATCCAATATGAAATGCCTTTTTCTTTTTTTTAGCTGAAGTGAGATTGGTGGTTCTAGATGAGATCTTAATTGCTTTTGGTTCACAAGATACCCTGTGTTGCTAGGTAGTACATAGTGCAGCACAACATCAGTCTGCTGAAATGAGTCTCAGGAGAGAAATAACAGAATTGGGGAGCTTGCAAATTAGGTGTGATGTACAGTGTCAGAGAAGTGGTGGAGAAGTGGACTAGAATTGGCCTTCAACAGCTTCTTCTAGTCCAGGAATAAGAGAAACTGACAGAGATAAATTTAACACAAGGGGTCAGAGCTGCAGTGGCTGTCTGGACTGCAGGTCACAGCTGAGGCATGTCATCAGGGCTCTGTCTGAAGGTTTTAACAGCATCTGCCTTCTCTCTGCTGGACTTTCAGTGTATGAGCTTGCCTTTGTGAGTGCTAAAATATGCTTGTATAAAAATATCTATCATATACTATGTGTAAGGGTTTTCTATGGATTTCACAAGAGAAGAAGTGAGAACGATATAGACTCTTTATGCAGTGTTTGTTTGTAGATGACAGCTTTGTCAGTTCTGATGTTTTCCTTGAAAGGCAAACATGCTCAAAAGATAGAGCAAAAACACTGAGAAAAGAATGTTTTAAAAAGGGCACATACTAGATGAATATGTTGCTGACAGCCCCACTGTATTCTTAATAAGCCAATTCACAAGAAGAAAAGCTTATAGTGCACAGCCTTGAATTTATTTTAGATCTATCATGTTTTGCAGTCCTGGCCCTGTCTCTGATTGAGATTTTTTTAAGCTCTTCATCTCTCAGGTAAATTAAATAGTATTGGAACATCTGTGTGTTGCCTCTGAGTATTGCTTTTATGTGAAAGACAGCAGTGTTCCATAGGACAGAAATTAGATATGCTCCTCTGGGGCAAAATACTTGTAAGTCTAAATGCCAGCCAGTTGAGTGCAGCACCCATATTCTCATGTGGTTTTCAGTGTTGGTCTCTGCTATTTTTGCTGAAAAGATGTGTCCTGACACAAGGCAGACAAATGAGAATGTAATATCTGTGAGGGATGAGGGACAAAAACATGTACTTCAGACATTGCTAATTCAGAGTATTAGATGCATTTGACCTGCAGTTGTTGAAAACTGCATCTGTCAGAGCCCTTTCATTCGCTTAGTGCAGTAATCTTACCAAAAGAAAGTGGGCGAGACTGTGACACCTAATGCTTGTGAACTCAGTGCTGCTCTTTGCTCACAGTTTTATCATCTGGTTATTTATATATTTTTAAAATATTTTTCTACTGAAATCTCTGTACAAAGAGTGGAAAGGTTTGATTGTAGAACCTATGCTACCTTCTCATCTTTCTCCTCTCCCTTTTATCGTTCTTTTGTTTTCCTACAATACATGAAAAAAAAAAAAAATCATGCACTTAGCTATGCCAGCCAATATTTTTGTATTCTAAGATGGCTATTATTTTGGTCCACTGATACCAAAATTTAGAATTTTGGAATTCTAACAAATGTTAGAATTTATGGATATACCTAGACTATGTTAAAAGGATGTGAAGTGTTGCACTTGTTTTAAAACTGCTTTAGTTAAACCTTTAGCCACTGGCTCTGTTCTGTATTATGATACTGATTAGTAACATGTTCACATACTGCTGTAATTTCTCACAGAACAGCTGCCTTGGTGCATTGGCTTTTATTTTTTTCTGTGACACCATCTTAGGTACTGCACATAGGGCAAACCTTACAGTAGAGTCAGAAATAATTTCTTCTCAGGAGTGGTTCTGTAGTACTGCTGTGATACCAATGACAAGTGTGGGTCCAGTTGCATTTGTAGTAGTGAAACAAAGTATTTCCATCGTGACAGAAACTGCAGCATAAGGGTGGGGGATCTGTGATTCTGTTGTGCTGGACTTTGTGTTCAGCATCACAGCGGGTAGCTGGGAAGTGTCCTTGTGTCGGCAGGAGGGTGGGGCGGGAGCAGAGCTCCTCCTCTCCCTGCTCCAGTGCCTTGATCCAATGTAGCGCTACAGCTGCGAAGGCTCCACTCCGGGCAGCTGAGGCAGGTGGAAAGGGAGGCTGTGATCTTCTTGCCTGCTGAGATGTGTAAAATGGATTTTTTTCAAAAGCTTGTAAACAAAGAAATCCACGGTGTTTTAGATTTTTTTAGAGTGGGAAAGTCAGGGTTCACAAGTGTTGTGTAGTTGTCACGTGTTTTGCCTCCAGCTCACTCATAATCTTTAAAAGCTAATGAGTGGTGATTGGCCTTTGATTGTATCTCCATGTAAAGTCACTCTTGTGTTGACAGCCCGTGATAATTAATTGTTAGCAGACAAACGTCTCTCTGTGAATCCTTCACACCGTACTTTTCTAATTCCACCTGCCACCCAAAACCTTGCAGTTCTATCTGGTCTCAGTACAAAACAACTGGAGACCAAATTGCAGAAGTTTTGAGTATCTCCCCTGGTAACATGTGGGAATTATTTTTTCCTCACACAAGTGTGCTTCTGTTTCAGAACTTCATAGAGAGTCTGCCTCGGTGACACTGCTGTGAGTATTTCTGAGCCCACAGAAAACACAGGACCAATTGAAGTTGTTAAGAGAACATATACAAACATTTCTTAATAAAATCAATGTTCTGTGGGAGGTAATGATAAATCGCTTTTGCAGGGTTTTCTTTTTTGTTTTCATTGACCAATATAATGTGTAATGAAGTAATTCCTTTGTAGCCAGTGTTATTCTTGGTTTTGTTCCTTTTCTACAAGGCAAGTTATTGCACTGATATTTTCTGTGTTGCATCACGTGTAGCAATTGTAATGTGTAGTGTGAAACACTTTATCCTCAGATTAAAATATTTTTTCTTTGAAGTAATGGAAAAGGTTTGACTTCCTATCTTGGATAAAATTGTTGTAAGGAGTTAAAATCCATCTTCTGATGTGCTAGAGTAGCTTTTGTGCCAAATAAAATTGATATCTGTACTACATCTGCAACAAAAAAAAAAAAACCCAAACAAAACCCCCTTATTTTCTGTGTTTAACCTCTGGTGTCACTGGTTCCCAATAGAGTTTAAATAAACTCCTGAGATCATTAAAAATATATATCTAAATAAAAATATATCTAATAAAAACAATCATAAAGGTACTCTGATGTAGGCAGTCAGGTAATTCTAACTTTAAAAATCTGTGCAATGTGGGCAAGCATAGAAGTATGGGCATCAAACTGTCCAAGAGTGTATGAGAACTGCATAAACAAATGGCACCTGGAGAATCCTCACTTCCCATTCAGTAGGAGCCAGGAAAGCACATGAAGTCAGCTGGGAGTTGCTTAGCTGTCTTTATGGCATGCTCCGTAAGGCTGAGTCCACAAAGCATGGAGCCTTGCTTATAGCAGGAGAATCAGCTTATAAATCTGCAGCTGTTGTGTGCAGAAGCACAGGATGTGTGAGTTTACTTGCCAAGCTGTAGAGTTGTACCTGGGGTTTTGCTTGAACTGGGAAATCAAGGTCTTAGGAACACCAGGCAGGTAGGCAAGAATAGGCATGAAAAGTACTCGAGCTGGAGCAATGCTGAATGTTACTGAGCAGAGAGCTTCAGGTCAACTGAGCAGGATCAGTGTGAAATGTTGTGAAAGGCATTGGGAGCCCTTGTGCCCTAAGCATCTGCAGTGCTTTAAAGTGGCTTTGTCTCCACTCCAAACCCATAGCTGGAGCCAGCTGTTCACAGCTCTGACTTCAGCAGTGCATGCACCTCCAAGAATCCTTTGTCCTATGTGCCTCTGCCAGTTTAAGGCTGAAGAGGATCTCTGAGAAACTGTTCCTCCTTTTCAGTTTTGTTATGCTTCATTAGAGCTCAAATCTGTATGTAATCCTCCTCTAGAAGAAGGTGGATCCCACCAAGGAACAAGAGAGCTATGGTCACTTCTGTAGAACAATATTAATGCTACATTGGAATCTCTGAAGCAATGCCCAGATGCTTTGGAGGGATGTGGGGTATAAATGAGTATGAAAAGTGGGGTTTGAAAGGCTCTTGATGGTAGGACTAAAGAAAAACTCAGACATAACCTAATGATTAAATGAATGGTCAAAGTTCATGATCAGATTGAGTATCTGGCTCTGAATGCTGTTTAAATTGGTAACACGTGGCTTGTCTAGTGCCTCTGGGGTAATATATGGAGAGCAAGATCTGAAATCAAAGTTTTTCGTGCTCCTGAGAGTGATTTAACTGCTGAACTATCCTTTCCCAGATCTGCTTACCAGTTACCAGAGTCACACAGTATTACTCATCCATCTTGTTAGCACTGCCACCTGCAACAGGGCTTTATGAGCCAGTAAGCTGAATTTTAGTCCTGAACTACTGTTCTTTGTTTGCTACCTTTGTTTGCTTTCCTGAGGCTCTTGTCCCTATTGCATCTCCTCTGTAGATAAACTGAGGATGTGTTTTAGAGCGATCCAGCCTGCAGTTCAGCTAAAATGATCTCTTACAGTTCCATGGGAGGCTTCTTTTGTATTGGTGCTGAAATTATTTTATAGATGGCCCTACTTCAGCTCTGATTAGATTTTACAGACTAATTTAATGCCAGATATAAGAGGTACTGAAGACATGTCTGGTCAACTACTCTCTCCTGAGTCCTTGTGGAGTGTGAGATTATCTCTGCTGAATATTTATGAAGACTTATCTTTTTTTTATTTCTGAATATTTATCCAGGAGTGGGTGCTTGCACTCTTGCCTTGAAGAGTATACCATGTTCTCATTCTTCTAACTCTGGAAGCTTTTCATCATACCAAGACTCTGTTCTCTCCAGAATTATGTTCTTGCTAACATCTTGAACAGTATATTTTACTGCCTTTCCCAAGACACTTAGCAGGTGTTGATTGACAGGTCTTGCCATCTCGTTCTTTAACTTCAAAACAGTAAATATTTTTCTGTCTTCATTTGTCTGCTTCTGTGTGTTTTTTTTTTTCTTTTTTTAAATGTTACTCATGGCTGCCTCTTTTTATTTTGCTTCTTTTCATCTGAAGTCTCATGACTTTGGGGAAAAGCTTGTTTAGCCCACTGCATACTGAGTCAGCAAATGAATTAATGGAACAATTTAGGGGGCCTGTATGCTTGCAGTGATTCCTCCCTCGCCCCCCCTTCAGTGGACTAACAAAATTGATTTCCACCTGGAGAGATCTCAGGGGTGCCATTTATACTTTGAGTAGATTGATGAAATTTAGACACAGTTTGTTAGTCTGTGATTTGGTGGTTTTGTTTTTCTTTTACATTTTCATGCTAACCAAGCATTGCCATGCAAGTGGCTGGTACCATCACCTTGTTCCTTTTCCTTGTGCAGACCATGTAAAGCCAGTGGATTTGGTGCTTGACTACAAGCGGAGTACAGAAATGTTCGTGTCTCCAGTGGGATAGCTGTGATTTGAGCAGCACAGTGAGGTTTGGGGACTCGTTCTCAAAACCTTTTTCTGTCCTTAGGACAACTTTATGTCCATATATATCCCTCATCTCTGCTGTTCAACTTTTCAGTTTAAAAATTGAAGGCAATTAAATAACTACCCCCAACAAAATCCAAACCCATTCTAGCTGCCTAGTCCCCATGGGACATTATAGAGTTTTCCCATGCTTAATAAATGTTAGTAAGTTGCAACAAGTGTTATTATTTTTAACTTCGCAGCATGTTCTTTTCTTTTCTTGACAAAGATTGGCTTTGATCATTTACATGGATCATGTTTCTCTGAAGCCTTTGGAAAGAAATATCAGCTAGTGCAGCTTCTGTCCTAAGAAAGGGATTGGCATGCTCTCCTTACTCAAGTACTGTGTTTGTAAAGGAGCCCAGGTTTTCTCCTGAGTTACTGATCTCAGCCAAAGACCTTACCTGCCATTGATGTGGAAGGACAGAGATGTCTTCTAGCTATCTGCAGAAAGGAGTGGTCCTGGGAGTTGCTCAGACAACTGTACAAAAACCAGTTCCATTCCCAGAGGAAGAGTGTAAGACCCCCTCAGCCAGAGCTCTGGTAAAGAAGTGCTGAAAGTAGACGAGAGAGGGACAATGATCCAGAACTCTTCTTCAGAGGTCTGCTGTGCAGCATAATGACCCATGGCCTGTTAAAAGCTGTTCACTATGTGTAAGTGAAAACTGGGAAGAGACATGAATAGCAAGTTAAACGTTATTTCTTTAGCTATTCGTTAACATAATTCTCCAATGCTCCCAGTTTCAGTCGTTGTTGTGGATATTCAGTTCCCATTTGGACAACAGAGGGAAGTGGTCAGCTGCCATCTGCTAACAGAAGTACCAGCCTTCCCTGCAGAGTGCACAGATGTGGCTGGAAGATCTCACTTCACACATGCAGTATCTGGCTGTTAACTCTCAAGTAAAACTGGTGAGAATGCCCTGGGAGTGTAGCTTTCTGTGAGTCATGCCCATCACCAAGCTGATTGCATCCATGTGTCTCAGTGCTCTGCAGCCTTTAACATGAGTATCTCTAATAGAGGGGGATGTGATTTTTAAGGCAGTTCTAAAACCATCTAAGTAAAAATAAGTGAAATATGCTGGATAATGAAAAGTGTTTGAAAACTCCAGTGGTGCATGTAGAGGGGTAGTATTCGCTGCTTGTTTTTATCTTATTAAATGCATACTAGCACTTGAATTGCATTGTTTTAACACCTCCAAATAGCACATGCTCAGAAAAAGAAGAGTTGACATTACAGTAAGTGTTAGCAAGGGATTCTCAACTTGCACAGCATTATCACTTATTGTATATGAGCACATGAGTGTACAGATAGGACAGACTGCTGGGTCATTGAGTGTGCTCCTCCGTAGCAGCAACAACTGTGTTAAACTCAGAAATAGTCTCAGAAAATGAACTCCACATATTATGGGTGATAATATGCTTCTTATCAATCTAGTATGAACTGATAACCTGTAATAAAAGATCAGATATTGCAACTAAAATGTGCCATGAAGCAGAGCTGGAAGGTTTGAGGATATCACTAGGGTGTTAGGCCAGTGTATTTGCATAGCATTTATTAGCCAAAATCTGTAGATTGTTCTAGGAATTAGACTGTATATCTCATTATAGAGAATGGCAAAAACACCTCCTGGCATTGTGACTGGACTGTGAGGCAGTGGCACAGTACAGAGTTTCCTTCCTCTCCAAATTCTTGTCACTGATGTAATGTCAAACATGAGCAGGTCACAGCGCTTGCAGTAAGAACACTGCCATTGCAGTAAGAACAGCAGCACATGGAGTGGTCCATTCCCTGGCATCTTGAAGCTTTGTTTGCCTTCTGCAGTGTTATTCTATGCATGTGTCCAGACCCCCACCCTCCTACCCCAGCAGAGGAGAACATGAAAGGAAATTTTGTCTCACAACTAAAAAACAAGAGATGAGGTTGGGAAAAGTGTTTGGCAGTGGTTTTTCCTGAGCTCAGGTTAGTCTAGACTGTGGAGTCCTCTGTTCCCTGCTCCCACAATTTCTGAGCTCTTACAGCTGCCTGGTCTCTCTCTCTGCCACTGTTTTGCTAAGCTTTCCCACCTGATTTGCTCATATCTTTTGCTGCTTTTGTACTTCATATCCATCCCAAAATCAGGCTTACCTTCACATCTCCTTGCTTGAGCAATCAGTGTATAGTCTCTGTCAAGGAGAGAATGAAAGTATGGAGTGGGAGGCTTGTGATGACAGCAAATCAAGTGCTCTCAAACACTGGAGTAAATACAGAGTAGTTTTTGCTTGGGCTCTGCATAGGTGCTACCAAGGTCAAAATACTGCTCATTTGTAAATCTGTCCTGAAACACACACAGATGTCTACTGAGCACCCAAATCATATGGAGATGAAATGGAAACAAATCTGTTTCCTGGTTTCTCAAATATAAAGTTAGCAGATGTGTGTATATTTCTTCATGCTGCAAAATCCCTTATGACAGTACTTGGGACAGTGTTACAGATATTTGCTGCCTTTTGAAATTGATTTTTATTTTCTCATTCCTTTTGAACTTCTCCTGTATTGGTATTTTTTGCCTACTGGATGAAAAAGTGACCAAAAAGATTTTTTTCTTCATCTTTGTCTCGCAAGTCTGACAGATAGGGACTCTTAAACCGGCACACCATTGCTAAATTATGATACATTATTGCTTCTGTTTCTCTGCTCTCTTTTTGCTGCTGGAAGGGTAGGGAAGTTAGGAGAAAACAAAGGTTCCGACTGCCTTTGGAGGTGGGAAACCTGAGAAAGAAAGACCATGACTAAGCAGTAAGAGGAAGGGAACATGGTAAAGGGAAAGGAAAAGGTGCCCAGCAGAGGTGAGACTGCACCAGCACACAGGGGGACTGTACCAGCAGTCACAGAAGTGGGATGTAAACACTGAAAGCAGTCCTGAAAGAAAGCTTAAAATCTGTTTGGAGCTTATCACTGGAGGCACAGGCAAGCTTGCTGTGGTCACACAAGAGCGCTGAAGTGCACACAACAGATTCTAACCTTGGTATGTACTAAAGCATTTTTTAAAGCATTCACTTTGCAAATGAGTGTCCATTTAACACTGAAAAAATTGTGTGTGTGCGCTGTAGATCTCCTCTTAGACAAGACAGCTAACATATAAATATTTAGTCCTATTCCCTTTGGTAGGATGGAGGCATTTGCTGTGACTTCCTTGAAGCTGTGGCCTGTTCCCATGTGGTGTGTGACCTGCTGTGCAGTGGGGTTTCTCAGCAGGGCAGGTGCACCCTGCTAGGTCAGCCCCACAGCTCGAGTTCTCAGGCAAGGCTGAAACAAATGGTTCCATGTCTTGCTAACACATACACTCTTCTCAGGCTGTAGAATTTAAATGAAACCAATGGTAAAGCCTAGGCATGTCAGAAAACTAAATAACAGGTGAAAGACTATGTATAAAACATAGATATACAGGGAGGGTAAGGGGGTTTTAATATGTATAGGTATATATGTAAGAAGAAAGGAAAAGGAGTAATTTTCATGTGCAGCTGGAGGAAGGGAAGACTGAAAGACTGCCTTGAAAGAACTGGGGGTGTGGAGGAGGGGCTGGGATGATGTACTTTTTTTCCTGATGGAAATTAGAGTTCAGAATTTTGCTGTAACTTTTCTGAGCAAGAGCAGCAGTTGATTGATTGTGTTTTAATTAGATGCTGTAACGCACACACGCTGTGGATGCATGTCTCTGAAAATTATGCCCTAAATTAACTCAGTAGTAAAAAGACTTCCTTTTTAGTGCAATTAACAAACCAAACAACACCCCAAACAGAAAAATGCCCTTAATCCATACTGATCTGTGGACAATTTAACTTCTAATTTAGTAAGCTACTTAAATTGTAAACTCATTTTCTGATGTGATATATGATCACCTTTTAATTGTTGGGTCACTTCAGTGGTGATTCAGGAAAGCAGACTTGGTAATTGGGTGTTTCAGACACCAGTTAAATCCAGTTAAAGTGTGGGTACCTCGAGCACATGTTGGTTTTAAAATATGAATTTGACTGCTTTGAGCATGGGTTTTACAAACCTGTATGTCTTTAGAGAGCATCTATTATTCCTCAGAGAAACAACAAAGGCAACGTGACACTTGCTTTATTTGAATAAAGTGTTAAAACCAAAACACTTTAGTTGAATAAGGTGTTAAATTGTCTTCTGAAATTCTGGGAAACCATTTTTACTCTTCTCAACATTGGAAAAAAAGTAAAATTACTTATCTTCATTTTGGAGGGATTTATAGTTTTAATAAATGCAGCATTCCCCAATAATGCTGCCATGCTATTTTGTTCCCTCTAAAGATGATTTGGAGATGTAGAGCTAAATTTGTAAAAATAAATCTGATCATGCTAAATTGAACATCAGTTTTCACAGGAATTGTGATCTAGTTCATTAAAGCAGACATGGAGAAATTTTTTTGACTATTTATTCTTTCCATTTCCAGAACTCTTCATTCAAGAGAGAAAAAGTTAAAACTTGTCAAGATGTGGGATTCCCATCTGGATTTTAAAAAGCGGGCTAAAAATTTGCTAACATTCTGCAGAAGAGATTTTAAATGTAGCTAATTATGTCAAAATTTTACATTAAAGTTATGCTGAGGAGCAGAAGCTCTGAGTTCTTGGCACAGTCAAAGCTCTCAGGCTGTTGGCTCGTGTGCTCCTTGCCTTGCTTATGGCAATGAGAGGCTGATGAAATGGGGGTGATCTCACAGGACATGGGCTGAGCTTCAGATTTGAACAAGTTTATCCAGCCAGCCTGAAAGCTGCAAGCCTGTGGTTTATCAGATGGTGTGTTAGTCTTGGTAACATTTTCTTTGTAATTAATCAACTTCAAATATAGACAATCATCAAGCATCATCCCTCCTGTATATTGTGTGTAAGCAGAGCAGCAAAGAATAATAGTAATGGAGAGGGAATATGTTTCACTGACTCCTCAGGTGTATGAACCTGATGTTTGTTTAATCCTGGAATGTTTATCAGTAGTACTGGAAAAAGTCTTCCAGAATTAAAGTATTTTAATAGTTTGGAAGATAATAAAGGCATTGTTTTCCAATTTCTGCTTTTATAGTATGCAGTTAAAATCGAGAAGTAGAATCCCTGCCCCTCTTCCTGTTCCTGCCCTCTGGCAGAAAGGTCAGTAGACATTTGTGATCTCTGTCATTTGTATCTAAATTCAGCTGGCATGCTCTGTTGACTTGTACATTTGTAATGGATCACAAGTTCATAAACGACAACAGCAATATAACGTGGATAGAGGCCTAAATGCAAAGGGATTTGCAATGTCAGCTTTATTAACATGTAAGCTTCTCTCTCATATTTGTGATAGCTGATATGGCATATCTCTCCAATATTTCGGTTATCATTGACAAGAAATTTAGCTTGTGACTTTTATCTGATTTGGTACTTTGATTATAAATTGTGAAACAATTTCTAGCAAGTGCTTCAGGGGGAAGTAGTATTTGCAATGGGTTTGCCCTTGAAAGCAAAGGCCCCTTATTAATGGTTCCAGTTTTATCAGTTGGTTAAAAACAAGCTTTTAGAATACACAATGTGAAAAGTTATTATTCACCCAAATGTAACTTGTGGAGGTAGAGTCAAGACTTTGAAATGGAGGATTAAAGATTATTTGTAGAGACCTTACTCAGTGTAGTCTGACTTTCTGAGATGTAGAGCTCTTTCAAGAATAGAAAATAAATGACTTTTCAGAGGTTGGATGAGAACTAATTCCGTGTATTGCTCTGGGTGGTAGACATTGATTTCCTCTTCGATTGAAGAAGCTTAGAATGTGTGAAATCCTCTTTAAGACGAAGAGCTCCCAGTGCATCAGCAGGGCCAGCTTTTTCTGCAGTTACTGCAGTTTACTGCAATGCTTACATTGTTGGGAGTTGAGCAAGGACTTTCTTTTCTCACTACGTAATTTTGCAGAGATTAACATGGGAAGCAAAACATCTTCCTTGTGCTACACTTTTGGAAGGCATTCTGTATGTACTTATTTTCCAGTTAAGAATATAACTTTAAAATCAGGCGTTTATCACTATAAACTTCTCATGTAAAAAGATTAATTGATGATCATTTATTGAGAGTAAATTACAACAATACTGCATCGAGTTTCTAAGGTAGTCAGATAGATGGCCACCTAATATTTTTATTGCCATTTTGTTTTAGCAGATGTCTTTTCTTTTCCTGACACCATACTAAAAAATATGTGGCATATATAGTAATCCTAATGAGCTAGATGCATTCCTGAGTTTAAAAAAAACCTAGTGATAAGTTTTTGAATTCCAGGACAAATACATTTACTTATTTCCTTTATAACCACTTTGACAGTGGCTGGTTCAGTGTTTGATCCTGCCATAGGTGGTCACTGAACATGTACTTTAGCAGACTTTATAAAAAAAAGTCTCAGTAAACACTGTCATTAGTTAATATACTTAATCTTCTGAAGAAGTGATGCCTTTTTTCAATTTCTCTAAAGTCAGATAATATCAAAACAAGAGCTGTAGTAAGGATGGATGCATATATAATATGCATTTAACATCTCCTTGATGAAGCCTGTCAAAGTATTTTCTTTCTGTGGATGTAATCGAATGCCTGGATTCACTTGAGGTGCAGAGAAGCCAAAGCCAAGTCTGTCCTCATCTTTATCAGGAATAGAAAAATTAATTAGTGTACAATGAACACATGTACACATTACATTGCACATTTAATGTACAATGTGCAATTGTGTTCAGAATCCCTGGTTTTTTGGTTATAAAAAGACTAAAACACTGGGTTTTTTTGATGCCTATCAAAACAGTCAACACTTGAATTTGTTACTAGTGTGTTCATTTTAACTGCCTTGTATGTGAACATACATCAGCTCATACATAAATGTACATTCTCAGATAAAGCTTGAGACAGAGGTCCTCTGGTGAGGAGATAGTAGATTGCTCTGTGTCTCCCCCAATATAAATTTCAATAACATGTTTAATAGTATCTGGGTATCATTTTCTGGGCAGTGAGTGTCTGCCAAAGATCTATGTTTGGAAATACGGTAGAAGATTCCTGATACAGTATTTGTACCTGGAAAACAGCTGAATCTCCAGTGTGAAGAGTGTCAAGTCAGGCTTCTTGCTGTACCCATTAGGTCACTCTTGAAAGGAGGGAGATATTCTGGACCAGTAATACTCAGCACATTCATTAGTGCTTTTCATTCTGTCATCTGGATTACAGTTACTAAATTTGCATTTGGATTACAGTTACTAAGTGCACTTGGGAGGGACTGCAAAGATGTTGAAGGACACAGTGAGAATTGAGCATAATCTTAGCAGGCTGGAGAAGTGGTTTGAGAGGAAAGTGGGATGACACCATGTAAAGAAAAGCATCAATTTAGACTTTTAGAGTAACAAGGGGCATAAAATGCTTGAATTCAGAGTTAAGAATAACTGGCTAGTGGGCAGTTCTGTAGAAAAAAGATCTGATGATAATTTTTAGTCTGTGGTCCACCAAGACTGAAGGGTTAAACTTGTGAAAAGGATATCGGGGTGCCCACAAGAAGCCTCATGAAGTAATCCCTAAGGCCTAAACTGAAGTGTGGTGTTTTGTTCTGGGCATCCTCCAGGGAGGAGGTGAAGCAGTGGGAGTGCAGAGGAGAACAGTCAGGGTGATCAGCCTTAGATAACTTGGTGTCTGGAAGAGAACTGAAATATCGAGGCTGGTTAATCTAAAGAAGAAAAGATGGGAAAGGGGATTTTAAAAATAATCTTCAAACAACTAAAAGTCTGCTGAAAAGACATTTTACAATCCTTTGTGTACAGGGTGTGTAGGAGAAGTGGTAAAGAACTCTAAACTGCTCTAGTAAGATTGATGCAAGGTTGGAAAATACTTCTAACCGAATTCTGTCAAATTGTGAAGTAGATTTGGGATATCATGGAGTCTTGATTGTTGGATTTCTTTCTCATCTGCTGTTGGGTTTTTCTCAGGAAAACCATAAACCTTGATTCTTCTGTGGACAATGGATAGACTAGATGACTCTTTATAATTTCTTATAACCTTTTTATTTATGGTCTGCTCTTTTTTTTTTTTTTTTTGGGATAGGGTTTGGATTACTTCCATTTTGCATTTTGTTAGATTTTTTTTCTTTTTGGCATTTCATGTTTGCAGATTTGTCTCAAGTGCTTTTATGGATGAGACATGTTGGACACTGTATATGACTTTTCAAGGGTATAAAATACTATGATTTAGCCTGCTGGGTCCAAATTTCTCTGAACAAATCTCTACGAGACCTAGCAGTAAAAGTAAAGTCAGTTTTCTTAATAAAAACATTTTTTACACACTATCAAGAATGGGTAATTTTTCTTCTGTGATGATTTGAGAATTATGGCTTGGGGTCACATCAAAAACTGCAAGCAAATTTGATACTGAAATTGTTTCATTTGTCCCTCTTCCTTTGCATTTTATCAAACTGGCAATAATGGAGAGATGTTTTAATTTTGCATATTTCACTTTTTAGTTTGATCTATTAAATTAATTTTAGATATAAACTACCTTCCTGGACCTACTTAAGGCTGTTTTAGAGTCTGAATATCTTGGCACATTTAATGTAAGTGGAATATTGTATAGAAATTTCTTATCTATTCTGTTTTGCGTTTTACTGCTGACTTCATCATTCAAACACACATAGCACGTGCCCAGCTGGTATAACTTAATTATGTTCAATTTATGTCACTTAATTATTCAACACTAGTTTTTAGAGATTTGATTTCTATGCTCCTTTGAGCACTGTTGTTGGCTTAAAGGAACAGCTGTATGGAAGAATACATTTTAAAGAAATTCTTTAAAAATTGCACCTTTGGTTTTACATTTGTTTTTCCCCCTTTTCTTTCTCAATTTCAATTAAGTTGGTAAAATACTACTTCAAAACCAAAATAAGCAAACCTATACAATAAAAAAATCAGAAGATAAAGGTGTACTTGGCCTAAAATTTATTCAAAATACTCTCGGAAATTAGACCTTAGGATGTTCATGAAATGTGACAGTTTAATAGCAGGTTAATTTTTTTTCCTTTGCTTCTCAGCAGAGACTCCACAGAATGGTTGTCTGAACATAGTGCTGTGAGTGGCAGGCTGGAAAGTTTGCTGCTAGCACTGGAAGACCATGGATCATCTGTTGTATGTCTGACTGGGCAAGACGTTTTGTGGGATGGAATTAGATTGCTCAGGAACTGGAGAGCTGAGTGCTGTGTACATGTAGACATTGCCCTTTGTAAATGTTCATCACTCCCTTCCTTCTGCGGGCAGTGAGGCAATTCACAAGGGTGATTCAGACCTTGGTGTGAATCATCTTCTGCAGGTCCTGCTTGTGTAGGAAGATAAGGAAAATTGTGCCTTTCATTTAGGGATTCAGTCAGCTGCTTAAAACTAGGCTGGATAGATCTAAGCCAAGGTCCCTGCATCTTGAAAAGTAAAAAACTAAAGAACAAATGAGAAATCACATTATGATTTCTCAGTCTGTTAGATCCACTTCAGGACACTTCAACACAAGATACCAGAGTGTGAGCCTGTCCCATTTTGTGTGTGCTCTGGGGGTGTGTTGGCAGGCCACGTTCCTGGCTTTAGAGTGGCACAGCAGTTTGCATTTGAGAGCACCACGGTTCACGTGGGCAAAAGTCCCAGATGGGAAACTTACAGCTGGTGAATGCTCAGTGGTATGTAAGTATACTTACTACAGTAAAATAAATAAATGTATACTCACACATTCAACAGCCAGTCCTTGCTCCTGTAACACCCACTCTCCCCCCATTTCTGGAATCTTTTTTTTGAGAGAGGAGTATGGTCATACCCATTCCATCCATCCCAGTTCTTCTCATGAAGTAGGAGAGCAGTTCTGACTACCACTGTGGTGATGTTATGAGCGCATCTGAGCTGAAAACAAATGTAATTAACCTAAACCACTTTTATTTTTGAACACAGAAAATGTTTCTGAGCCTGTATTTTGAATATTTATTTCTAGAATACCTGCCATTTTAAAGCAAAAATTTCATTGTGAAAATGTCGATAGTTTTTCAAGTGTTTTGCTTAGGAGTTGGTTTTGTTCCAAGAGGAAAGATAAATTCAGATGTTATTCTTCATGGATTCATTTTTTCCTATCCATTCATTAACCACAGCAAAAATACTTGCTCTGCTTTGTTAGGTGTGTCCTTTTGGACTGCATCTTATAGGCTGTGATCAGACTAAATTTAGAGGGAGCTTCACCATTTGTTGCAGCCCTGTAATTATAACTGCAGTAACCTCAAAGCTGATCCAACTAAATTAAAACACAAATTGCTTCTGCTGCTCATGCTGTTTGGATCACCTGAGTATTTCTCGTATTTCTTCTTCTTCTGAAATTGGAGAATTTTTAGTTTTGAAGTGGGAGAAAAATAGCCCAGCTAAGCTTTGACATCAGAAACCAATAGGGCCAAATTCTCGTGGCCCTATTTCCGATGATTTCCCTCTGTTCCCATTATCTGGGGGGGTTTTCATCCAGTCATGACCCCATTGGCAAAGTGCCTGAGTCCTGCTGGTGAGAAGATGTCAATAATTCAGATCACAATATGCTGGCAATTCAATCAAACAGAAAGTTACCTATGTTTCAGAAACATTTAAAATTCCTAGTTATGTAGGAAGTTAATTTGAAAGAGCAGCTGAATGCCTCCTGGAAAACTTGGAGAGTTTCTCTTTAGTACCCATTTTGCTGGCTTGCTCTTATCATATATTTTCTGAATTTCTCTAACCTTGTTCTTGATGACAAAAGGCATTTGCATGAAAACAGGATCTTTGTTTCTTAAGTGTTCATCTGTTCCTGCTGTTTATTTCCAACCTAAAGTCATAATCCTCCGTTTGTGGCATCACAATTGGTTGCAGTGGAAATTATTATGTCATCACAAATGGAGGATTATGACTTCAGGTGGGGGGGATAAGCAGCAGGAACAGATGAACTCTTAAAAGCAAAAATGCTGTTTCATGTAAATGTCCTTGGTAATAAAGAAGAAAGGGAGGTGAAATACGGAAAACCAGAAAATTGGTATGGGCAGACTTGTGTGTGAACAGTAGGGCAGCAGATTTTCCTTCAGGCAGGAACAGCTATTTTAAATTAAGGACATGTCCATGTTGAATTTAGGCTTTTAAGTGTTTTCCCCTCAATTAAAAAAAACTTACAAATACTGATGTTGTTACTCAAATAGTGAGATGCCTACACGTTTCAGGGAGAGATTTTTCATCTTTGTTAAGCATTCTTTTATTCCTTTGTGTATCTGTTTGTCAAGGTACTTCTAATCTTAGGGGAGTTGCCATTTTTGTGCCTGCTGATAGGATTTTTCAAGCCCAACCCCACCATTTGGAATGGAGCACCTGCCCCGTGTGAAGCAGGATGACCATGGTGGAAGCTCATCTAAACCACACTGCCGAGCCAATCACTCAAATGTTTTTCACAGGCTGTTTCCATTTAAAACCACAAGCAGCAAGCTGACATTTCTCTTCAGCATCATAAGATGGAAAGCTCTGAAATACCCAGAAGCAATCTCAGCTTGTACCTTATTTGGCTTTATCTGAGCATTTTCCCCCACCCCCTCCATCCTACAGCTGCTCTATTCTTTAGTAAAAGGAGCTTAAAAAATTATTGATGCAAACTAAAAGGTTTATAAGAACAGAAACTAAAATAACAAATAGAAATGAGGATAGGGAAAGATTAGTAACAAAGCCTATTGTCTGTTTTCTGTGGTAGAAGCCAATTTGATTTGCTTTCATTAAAATTCTCCTTGTTAACTCGGGTGATGTGTTGGTGATGGACTATTTGATGTCTGAGAAGTGGTGAGAAGTTAGCTGTCTAATGATGGGCTAATTAGAAAGCCCATGCTAGCAGGATCCATGGAAATTGATTTGCACAGTGCCATTTTTGCTAATGACAGTCATGAATACGTTTGCAGTCCTTTACTTACTCTCTCTACCCCTAGCTAACGAAAAAGAAGCGATCATTAAGAGCTCAGCTATAGTCTATCTGAAGTTTTCTTTGCCTTGTAGGAATAGCCATACTTTAAGAGCTTCAGCTTTAAGTAATATTCTTCCTAGAGAAACACATACCTGATGTCTGCCTCCTCGAAAATGAGTGTGTTTTTCTATTGTATGTGGTTTTGGGTTATCCTCACTGAATAGAGTGTTCTTTCTGTGCTATTTACAGAAAATGACCATCACTGCATGGGACTAGAAGAAGCCATAAATATGTGGTCTGAATAAAATTAAAATTAATTAGACAGTTTTTCCTACAAGGGCATAACATGTCCATCCACAACTAGGTCAAGCATTTTTAATATTTATCAGTCTAAGGCAAACAAAAACTATTACTCTTAGTATCTCTTCTTACGATTTTATTTACCCAGTTGCTTTCAGATCCCTTTAATCTGCCCAGATGGTGTTTGCCCAGTCAGGTCCATATGGCCCAGTATTCACAAACTACAAGTTTTTGCACAAAGACCTCCTGAATAAAATATGACAGTCAATACAGTGTGGCTACCCCTAAGTACATCCTTCATTGTCCATAGGGCTCTAGCTTATTACCACCTTCCAAGCTTCTCAAGGCCTTCTCTGGTCAATAATGATCTGGCATTGCACTGCTCTCCTGTTTACTTCCTGTACTTTAACTTCTGTTTTACTTCTGATTAAGTTCCTGTAAATTCTGCCATAATTAAAGAAAAATACAGACCTTTTCAACTATCCCTAAATGTACCTCTTTTAGGTGTGTTCTGACAGGTGAAACCAGGAGCTGGGGGTATTGCATGAAGTTCCAGGAGTTAGCTGTACCAAAGTTTTCATATGTTTTCAGTGAAATGGATGTCCTATAAAACCTGTCAGGGATAGGTGGAATCTAAGAAATAGAAGTGAAAAGTGTAAGTGGGCAAGCAACTGGGAGTTGAAGGTAAGAGGGCAAGCAAAGAGAATGGTGAAATGTCATTGCTGGCAGCAGTGAAGGAGTCTGAGGCTGTGCAGTGAAGACTGGAAACAAGGGGAATGGATAGCCTGAAGCTGCTGATATCTGGATGGATTAGAAGAAGGGACAGCAGTGGAATCAGAGTGAGTTATCAGAGACAAAATAAGAATGAAAAAGGAAGTAGGAAGGTTTGAATGACTGTATCTGAGTTTCTTAGGTTTCGTCATAGTTAAAAGAGACAAAAAGAAAACCGGAATTCTTGGGGAGCACAGCAAGAAAGTGGGGAAAATTTGGGAAGTTTTCATGAGAGATTCTATTAAGAGGACAGCTAATTTCCTCTGGAACAGGGAGCTTATATGTAGACAGTATCACAAAATAACTTTATGTTGGTTTCAATGTCTGATTTAAATATGAAAAAGAAAAGTCCATTTAATTGTAAGGAAAATTAGTTAGCTTGACATAACAAGGGGAAAAAAAAAGATTGTCTGTCTTGCCACAAAGGAATGTAGGTGAGGTCAGCACTTTAATTTATTTCTGAGACTGAGCCTGCCCAGTTTATCTTGCCTGCATTCTCCACGCTCCTTTATTTGAAGAAGTTCCTATACATTAGTTCCCTGAAGCAAAACCTTATCTGATTTTAACAGTGAAAACAACTGTAAGCATATTCATCTAATGGCTTGGGGTTTCCCCTGAAAGAAGAAATTTTCTAATTTAAAAATTTGTTTCTAGCTCCTCCATTCAAGTTTTGTTTTGAAGCATCTGTAAAATATATATGCATGCACATATTATACCTATATATGTATATATATGAGATGCATCTAGATCTGATAGGTGCAAGATTTTGAATTTCTTTGCTCTTTCGGTATTGCCTCCCAGCACTAGCTACTCATTAGTTTTGTGGCCTTTCATAATATTTATTCCTTTTTGTTCCTGTAGTGCATCCTATGAAAGATATTAAGAAATAGCAAACCTTTATGTACCTCCTGCGCTATTATTGGAGGGGGCTTTCAGTATGATGCATGCCATTCAACATCTCAATATGCTAACACATGTAAAGAAACAACGAACACTTTCTTTAAGTTAACCTTTTTTGGCATTTTTTGTATGCTAAATGTATTTAAAAATAAAAATTAACCTAGAAAAGCAGTTGAATGGAGCATTACTCAGATAAAGATATTCCAAAATATCAGGGATGACTATCCAGTAGAGCAGACAAGAGAAGATTTATATGCAGACTATATTAGGACTTTCAGATGTAATATTTAGAAAAATAAGTTATGAAAGATATGGGTATACAGTAATGTGATCTGCTAGCATTGCATAACATACGGAATTGATGATTGAGCTTTTTAAAGAAATATTGCTATATACAGGATCAAACTTTGGTTTAATTTAAAGTTCAGGTAATGTAGCTGTTTACTTAAAAATAAATAGTCTAGATTAATGACTTGTTGGCATGCTTAGAACAGAATAAATGTCAATATGGACAAGTGGTTTGTAGTGTCATTTACTCCTGCATGATTCTGATCAACATATTAGTTAACTGTATTATACTGTGTAAAGCAGATGTAAAACCATATTGAGTGATGGAAATTTGCTGAGACATGATTATGTGGCTCAGTATCTGTGTGCAGTACTCAAGTCTGATGTGTTCTTTCAGTATGGAAAACATCCCTGTTTCTGAGGAACTGCTGTATTTTAGAGGATTTGATAGCTGTTGATAATGGATGAGATGGGGAATAGGCAGCCACTGGACACTGAGTTCACTATAATAATCTAAAATGTTCTGTGAATAATAAATAGTCTAGATTAATGACTTGTTGGCATGCTTAGAACAGAATAAATGTCAATATGGACAAGTGGTTTGTAGTGTCATTTACTCCTGCATGATTCTGATCAACATATTAGTTAACTGTATTATACTGTGTAAAGCAGATGTAAAACCATATTGAGTGATGGAAATTTGCTGAGACATGATTAACACTGATCATGTGGCTGAGTATCTGTGTGCAGGACTCAAGTCTGATGTATTCTTTCTGTATGGAAAATACCCTCTTTCTGAGGAACTGCTGTATTTTAGAGGATTTGATAGCTGTTGATAATGGATGAGATGGGGAATAGGCAGCCACTGGACACTGAGTTCACTATAATAATCTAAAATGTTCTGTGAATAAATCTCTTGCTCGTCCAGTTCAGGTGTAACCTTCATAGGCACTGAACTACATGGCTGCAGTGAAGCAAAACAGTAAAGGAAAGACCACATTAATGAAAAAGCAATGAATGATGTTAGAAACCTGAGACACTTAGAAAAACAGTAGTGATCTACTTAGCTGGTATCTGGTGTCCTGGCATCTAAAAGAAATCACCTACACAGTTCTGTTCTCACCTAAATGCAGCCTTTGTTCTGCTTTACACTTTCTCTCCCTTCACATGTGTTTCTCATCTTTCTTTCCTTAAAATGCCCTTTCCATTTCATATTCCCAGTGGAATTGCCCTACCTCCTATGTAGGCTCTCTTCCTTTTTCTTACTGCCAAGAACTTTGTTTTCTCTCTTCCCTTTCTTCCTCATTATATGGTATTTACTTGTCACTGAAATTTGCTTTTGTGAGCTATAGCATTCTTGTGAGCTATAGCTTTTCCTCAACAGTATTTTAAAAGAGAAAGAATTTGGGTTTGTTTTAAGGTGGTCAGTCTTTTAAGGTGGATGTGTACCATGGAACTTCTGTAGTTCTCCACTGGGAGTTCTCCTTAAGCAGAGCCAGTGGCCTTGCAAAGCACAAAGATTAGATGATTGCTGTCCCTTCCTGCTCAAGGTGGAGATGGGATATTTCAGCCAGTCTATTGAAACAAAGATACCTAGCTTCTGTGTCATGATTTATTGGGCAATTTCTTGTACAAGATGTTTGGATTTACTTTCAAAAATTAAAAACCAGTATTTCTGTTGCCCTTGTCATCTTCAGCTCACTTGAGTTGACTGCAGTCAGAGAATACTGGTGACAGCCGAGGCAGCAAGTGAGCTCTGGGTAATTTAATGCTGGGAGCTCCTCTGGAGCTGCCATTGCTTGTATTAGGAACCTCTTCTGAGTTTTGCTCCAGGTTTTACTTTCCTGTAAGAAGGTGTTAAAATGTAGCCCTTCATAACCAGGGAAATCAAAGCCACTGTGCAGATGGTAAAGCCAGCATTTTTATTCTGGAAAGTCTGTCCTGGATTTCATAATTCAAGACTGATTGGAAGTATTTTCATCGTTCTGAAGTGTAATTGAAGGAAGCAGTTACAGAAAGCCTTTTGTGTATTTTCAGTGGAGTGGTTACAAAGCCTAGTCAGCGAACAGAGAAAGTCTTCAGAATTAAGGTGACGAATCACAATATTCAAGTTCAGCAATAATGACTATTAGAATAATTTTTGAGTAACTTATTGACTGGAATATGTTTTAATAGTCATATTTTATGTTACTTAAAAATTGGGAACCTTCAATTATTTTTTATAATGTAAGTTGCACAAAAAGAATAGATAAGTTATCTTGGTTTAGTTGCCTATTTAGAAGAGAAATGAGTAGAATATTCTTGTGTTACCTATTCATCAGTCATGTAAATTTTCTCTGTACTCTGATTTCACCAGAGAAAAGTTTGTTTATTCTTGGGGAATTGGAACAATGAGCTTGTGAGTCACCCTACATTGGGTAGCACTCCTAATCTGCCTTTTCCCAACAACCTGTCCTAGCAAAGACAAAAAATTAATATGCTTTGCACTTCAGTGTCCCCTCCTGCCCCCATGATTATCCTTGACTGGGTGTAGTCTGGATTTTATTAAATCAAGTGGGGTGAGGAAGAGGACCCCACTGGATTTTCTTGCTCACCATTTTGCTTGGCTAACTGCCTATCTGCAGATATGATTTGTTTTTTCTCTTTATCCCCTTCATAGGTAGCATAATTTAAAAAAAAACAAAACAAAACACACACACCAAATCAAACAATAAAATCTTCACAGCTTTGAAAATCTGTAGTAAAGAAAAGGATCCAAAGCTTTATTCAGAACTTGAACAGAATAAAAAGGGTCATACATATTTCTCTCTACTGTCATTTTTCAGGCTGTGCTAAAAGGAAATTAAGACCTTTGCTCAGAGAAACATCTTAGAGAAAACAGGAAAAAACAGTTAACTGGATTTTTGATTAATTTCTTAATTTCTAAGCTTACAGCCTGAAGTCCCTCAGAGTATTGCACAGGTGTAGTCATGGGTCATGTAAAGTCATGTAAAGAAACAACTAACCACTGTTTTCAGCATTAGGAGTAAGTCTTTGTCTCAAGAACCCCCAGAAGTTTGATATCCCATAAGTGCAGTGTATGAAAGCTGACAAACAGCTACAGGACTGTGATTGTCAGTGAATCCATTGCTGAGCTGTAGCCTCGTCCGCTTTGTTCAAATGACTCAACAGCACAAGAACAGGAATTTTGGAAATGGCGAACAGCTACAGGACTGTGATTGTCCTGTAGTGAATCCATTGCTGAGCTGTAGCCTCGTCCGCTTTGTTCAAATGACTCAACAGCACAAGAACAGGAATTTTGGAAATGGCAGCTCAGTTATGAAGCATCTGTTAACACCAAACATTAATTAACTTAGAAACGGTTGTGGTTGGTTTCCTGTAGCAAACATGCCCTACACAGACAGGCTTTGTATGCATTTGCTCTGCAGTGCAAGAATTTAATTCTCTAAGTTAGGCATGCTTCCATTTAATTTCAACACGTAGATTTCCATCCAAATCAAGTTATACAGACTAGCTCCTTGATTCAAATAAATTTAATTTTGAAAGTCCTAGCCCTCCCTGAGAGACTCTGGACCCAAACCTTTCCCAGGACCTCTCCTGTCCAGAGATGCTGCACAAAATTCCAGGCCATGGAATTTGATAGCAAAGGCCCTAACTCTTCAGAAAGGTGTGTGTTTGTCACCTTGTGTATGCTGGCTGTTACTGACACCCTGTGAGTATTCTGAGACTTCAGTGAAGAAACTGTTCTTGTGCTTGTGGCCCAGCTGCTCCTGGCAGTAACAACTGCATTCCAGTTTACCACATGACTTACTGGATTTTGCAAAAGACAGGTTTCATTTCCATGTGTCTAAAAACTGGGATAGTCTTCTTAAACTATGAAAAAGCTGTAGGATGCCATGAATAGTGACAAAACAAGAGACTGATTTATTGTTGCTGGGAGAAGTGCATGGTAATTGTTACTGAACAAGGCATCCAGCTTGCTATGACAGGTCAAAATCTTAGCACAGATATCTTTTCCATTACATTATGGATGCAAAAAAAAAAGGTAGAGTGGCTGAAATACATGATGGTGTATCGTGTCTGCTTGAAATATTTTGGATTTGTTGGTAATGGGTAGTGTGCTTGGGAAATTGTACCATTTAGCCAACGTTCAAAGCAATACACACATTCAAAGTAAGTCAATGCATCTCTCCCTAACTGCATTTTAAATATGAGAGTATTTTGCCATGTAATTATCTATTTCTAATGTGTATGGGGTATCTTCTTGGTTGAGTATTTTACACTCTTCTCTGCAGGTTGGTCCCTAGTAGAGCAAGACCATTTTCTGACACTGAAAGACACTGAAAAAAGGGATTTATATTAACCAACTAATGGCCTATTCAGTGATTAAACTTGCTGATTCTTCTGAAATTCCTAGCTACTAGAAGGAGAAGCCAAAAGTGAGAGGAAGTGAAGGAATAAAGTAGAAGAAATACATCTATTACCAGTAAAAGTATAAACATAATATTCTCACTTTACTAATGGATTTTTTTAATCGTAATATCTCCTTGTGAGTAGATAGGCAGTAGATGTCTATGCCTGATGCTTCTGGAAAAATATGTTTCAATTTATACTCATTTATTGATTATATTAATTTATATTCATGTAAGCAAGTAGAATGTGACTATTCTGCCTTACTGAGTTGGAACTATATACTGCAGTATTGATTTCATTTGTCTCCTGTGTTAGAGACCAAGTGTGAGGCAATCAAGAATCTACCATGAAATATTTTGATCAGTCATCTTTAATCACAGGTGCCTGTCAGGATGTAGCATGTTGTACAATGTTCCTCTCAGAGTACTTCAGTTCATGAGATGCTGCTTTGAACCTGCAGACGTTCTTACCTTACTATTCCCTTACCTTACCTTCTTACCTGCTGAATAGTAGGGTAAGGGAAGGAGGGAGGAATACTTGTCTTTCCTAAAGTTTCTCTGTGAGAATATTTAGCTGTATTTTTATAGTAAGAAATTCTGGAATTATGCTTAGGTGTGTCCACAACAGTCTTCTGCACCTAGTTTAATAATCTTTCTTTGTTGTAGGAATATTAATGCTAATCTTGTGACAAGAGTGCTTCACAAGATTTCAGGTCTGTCTCTACAAGCCTAGAGATCTATGAAAGAAACTATAAAAAAGTGGCTAGACCTCTAAACAGTCAAGTTTTCCATAGGTAAAAGTCAAAGGCTTGGTAATGTGAGAGTTCAAAGCACCTGTTCTGTGTTTTGAAGGAAGATGAAAAATTCTTATTCTTTCTAGCAGCAAAGTAAGCGAAGTAGGTGACATAGCAAGGGATGCTTAATGGCACGTGTGTTGTCTCAGTCTCAACCTGAGACTGATAGGGAGGAAAAACTAGATGAGTTCAAACACTTCACAATATTGCTTCTACTGGAGCTCTGTGGAGGTAACTGGGTAGCTGGGAAACCATGAAGTGTCAGGTGCACTGGCAGTGTCAGCTGCTGGCAGTGTGTAGCAGGCCCAGGGCCTGCAAGACCTCCTTGGCGGGTAGAAGCCTGAGCTAGGCAATGCCAAGTCACGATGACTGGGCCTTAGAAGGCCCTTTCTGCTGCCTTTCGGACCCTGCTTATCTCCCTGTAAGCCTTAGAGGTCACTTTCCCCTGACCCTTGCTATTCAGTAGTGAGAATAGTGACCACTGAACACCTGAGTGGAGCTCTCTAGTAGCTCTGCTGCTTAAAACTAGGAACTACTTATGAAGACCTGCTTTAAAAGTGCTGTGGTTTTAGAAGAAAGAGCCTGAGGTGTCCTGACTATGCAACATGAGATACACGTAAGCAGGACTTGGTACACAGGCTGAACAGTGTTGGTGGCTTTGGAGCAGAGGCATTCCTTCATTTTTGGATGTGTCTTCAAAGGCCACTAGTAGCCTGTGTAATTTATGGAAGTGCTTACTTATGTCTAGCTGTGACAGAACTACCATTATTCTGACACTCTTCTAGTTGCATCTAGAACATCTGTCAAGCTTTGAGGAGAATATAAGCAGCAGATTAATCCAGTCTCCCTCCCCTTTTCTCCCAAGGAAATTTAGGACAAGATTTTTTGAGGTAGAAAAAGGATAAATACTAATATATTGCTCTTAGGTATTACCTTTGAATATAAGTTAATAAGTTAGACTCACTGGTGAAATGAAGAGAATCCTGACTGGACTTAATGACCATCCAAACTGACCTTAGGAAGAATGGGGCAGAAAGAGGTTTGCTGAGACTCAGAGCATTGTAATAAGATTTGAGACGGGGCATTCAGTTTTTTATGAATATAAATAGAATTCAAAATCACTACCAAATAGGCTTCAAAAGCCAAACTTCGTGTTAGGAATGTTAGTGACTGTTAGGAGAGGAACACAGAATAAAACTCAAAACATAATTATAGCACTGAATAAATTCATGGAGCATCCTCATCTCCAGTTTTTTGTGTGGCTTGTGTTCCTTTGTCCCTTCTATCATCAGTCCCTCCATCTCAGGGAAAAAAAGAAAAAAGGACTGGGAAAGATGTGAAGTGGCAAATATAATTCAAGATTTGCCACAGTTTCTGTATTCAAGTAGACTGAGTCTCTATATTGTGGAAAAGAAACTACGTGGAGGAAATCTGGGATGCAGGGTTCTTATATTGTAGATATCAAAACAGAACAGTTGTTCACTATGTCTCCTCATACAAGAACTGGAGATGGTTAATGAAGTTCTTGAACAAATGAAAGGCAATGTTTATTTTTCTTCATAGCATCTGCAGACTGGGATCTTAGTGCTATGGGTTATTTTGATGCAGAAATTCACATAGATCTGAAAAGTGAAAAGAAGAATTTGAGAAAGAAAAATATATCAGGACCTATTAAACACAAGGTTACCAGCTGTAGCTTAGTTCAAATGCCTTACCTGGAAATACCTAGAAACTAGGAGAGCATACAGAAGAAGTATCATTCACTATAAACTTGCCTTGTTTGTCCCTTCATTTGTGCCCAGGTCTTACAAAGCAAGAGAGATACTGGGCAAGGTGGGTTTTGATCTGATCCATTTGTCAATCATTCTCACTTAAAAATAAAAATCCAAGGTTCTTGCTTTAGGACATAACTGATGTTTCCTTTAGGCTAGTTAATTCCTGTATGTGCTTTTCAGAATCTGCTTGTAATCATCTGACAATGATTGCTGTGGAAAGCAGTCTGCTGAGTCCTACCCCTTGTCCTTTTCAGCCAGTGCTTTGTATCTCACTGTGCCTATGCATTCCAGTATCAGTTTCCCTTTTTTAAAATATAGAATACTTCTATGCCTATGCTATTTCGTGCAATTGTGGGAAGTGCTGGAATTATTAAAAAGATACTGTGAACTCTCAAGTCAAACAGGCTCTTAGGGACACAGGTGATACGTAATTCGGAGTGCTTTAATGACAGTGCTTAAACTCCTCCTCGATTTTTTTATTGACACCTTTATTGCAAAATTGAAATCTACAGCTACAAATGTTACATAATCCTACTTAATGCCTTGTGTTGAAGTGCCAGTCCTTGCCCCATGTTTGGTCTGTTTGTACTGCTCAGGAGAAACAAATGAAGCACTGAATAGACCCGAGCATGGGAGCACTTCCAAAGGTCATTGAAGCAGCAGCAGCGGTGTATTGTTAATGTGGCAGGTGCAAACCTCCTTTGGCCTGCAGCAGCTCTGGACGTCTTACTCTCAAAGTGGCTGCTCAAAGATGTCCCCTCAGATGGCCTGAGCAGATCTGTGCTGTGTCCTGCAGAGCTCTCTCACTGTAGCATTTCCAGCCCCCGACTGGGAAGCAGCCTGTTGGAGAGCGCTGCCAGCCTGCTGATTTACGTCATGCTCAGGTTGCTCCAACTTACTGTGGGGCGCACTTAGAATAAGCTGTACAATGGAATTAGCAGCTTATTTGTCAAGTCATACTAACATTTATGGTCTCTTTTTAATGAGCGTAATGCGTTTTACAAAATTATAGGTAGGCAGATACTCAGCTAGAGGGTATTCTTCTGCTTTCCCCTTCTGTGTCCAGTTACATGCGTCCCCCTAACCTTGAAGATGGGGTGAGCAATCTCCTGCTGCTGTACTCCTCTAGTCTGATATCTGGCTGTGTTGAATGGAGTTTCTAAATGCCTGTCACAGCCTGTTTTGCACACGAGTGCAAAAAGGCAGGTTAGTGGGAAGTACACAGAATTGGTGACATACTGAGTTGCAAAGCAAATGTTGGTTGCTTCGAGGCTGTAGAAGGCAATACATACAAATGTTAATTCATTATGTCAATACAAATGCTCTCCTCTTTAAAAAGCCTTGGGATGTCCTCAGCCATGTGGTTGTCATGTAACAGCACATGGCCCTTTTCATGTAACAGCATATGGCCCTTTTTGTCTTCATTAATACTACAATTAATTTCCAGAATTAAGGAATATTTTGCTTGACTTTCAGATATGTCATCCTTTCCTCACATTTTCATTTTAATAGTTTCATTAGTGTTTGTCTCACTAAGGCCATCTCTTATAATGTAGTTCTCCTTGCTTTTGTGACTTCTCATTCCTTTATAGGTCTTGCCACAATCAGGCTTTTGTTCCGTCATTGGAGAATTTCTTATTGTCATAGTTGCTAGACAGGAATAAAGCAGTTATTAGCATTTTCACATACAGAAGGGTAACTAACACAATTGAAAGAAAACTGATGGTTTTCACCACAGTTTGGGGCACAGTGTTGCTGATAAGATAGTATTCAACTTGTCATTTGTCTGAAAAGGGAAAGGACAGTCTGTTTTTTTCCAAACTCAAATGAGTTCTTTGACTCCTGGCCTGATCCACACTCTTCTAGATGATGAAACCTAGAGCTTTTGCAGATGGAGGAGCAAGTATGGGATCAGTGGCATCTAGGACAAGATTCAGTACCTATTGCTACTGGAGAGCAGGCAGTGCCACAGACAAGGTCCAGTGCAGAACAGGCATGTCCTAAGCCAGCCCAAGCATGTTGAGGTGGTTGTTTGACAAGCACAGAGGGGCATTGGCATGCTGGGTTGATTTCACCTTGGGTCAGCCTAACTATCTTCTTAATTTGAGCTGAGAGTTAGCTCTAAATTTGCCTAGATTTAAAAACAAAACCCAGAACATCTTGGTTAGTTTTTCAAATATGGCTGCTTATGTTGCTGTTCTTATAGTGAATTAAACACGTGTGGTTAAAATTGAGTTGCTAGCTCACTTATTTGGTGTCTTTTCATTGCAAAGAAGAAAAAAGGTATGGATGGAATCTATTCTGAGCTGTTCTGGTCTGTGCAACTCAGTGCAGCATGCAGTGTTTACTGCAGACAAAAGAGAAGGAAGTATAGTTAATTCCTGCTGCACCATTTTCTGCAAAACCTGGAAAGAATGGTAGGAGGATTTTGATGTTGTTTCTGTTTTTGTAAAAGCCATTTCATGTTTCCTAGGGTGTTGTTCACAACAAGCCAGATGTCAGCAGAACCCAGACCAGAACATAGCCCTGCTTTTCCTAACACCTTGCGGTGCACTGGAAGCCCGGCAGGAAAATCTGTCATCCATCCTTAACCCATCCTATTTTGCCACCGTTTCCCCTAAACAGCAACCCTGCAGAGTGCTGCCCCACGCTGCTCTCGGCTGCAGGCTTTTCAGTCTGCACCGATAATTAGCCTTTGAGATAAGCCATGTGCTCGCTGGCCCCCGGTGGTGTGCGGGCAGGGCACGGAGCTGCCGGGGCCGGTGGCAGGGCTGCGGCAGGAGGGCCGGGCAGCGGCACGGCAGCTCCGGCGCGCCGCCCCTGCGTGCGCGCCCCCCGCAGCGCTGCCCGCAGCGCCCGAGCGTGCGCTGAGCACGGGAATCGGGCAGCGAGGGCGGCCCCCTCAGTGCCGGGACGAATTCGTTATTGCTCTGGAGCATCCAGGCAGAGATGGGAAGGCATGTTTTGCCCAAGTTAATTCTGGCTGGTTATAAATGGAGGAGAGCAGGGAAAAACCTGGCTCTTAGAAGTTGTTTGCTCTGTGTTTTGGCGGTCTTGTCCCCTTTATTCAGATCAGCACTACATGAAGCTGCAATGGGATAGATAGCTCAAATTAACACCTTATTAGCGGTTTAGAGACACTAGGCATCAGTTTCAGGTTTTGTACTGTGAATGAAAGACCTTCCTTCGTTCAGAGTCACTTCCAGTTCTTCCTTTTGTTTCTCCTCTTGCCCATTAGAGGGATTTGGTTAGAAATTCCTTCCCTGCTGCAGACTTCTTTCTGCTGTGACTCTGATGTTGGAGTGCAAAACCATTATTGTTATTATTAATATTAATATTGTTATCATTATTATTCCTCCAGTCTAGTCCAGTTCTTACTGGTGAACAAAGAGCCTGTCTTCCTCTTCTTTTTCCTGTTGTGCAATGAGCATCTTGTGTGAACAGAGAGGGATAAATGTTTGGTTTCTTTTCTTTGCAAAAGCGAGCAGCAGCTTAGCTCAAATCAGTCTCTTTCCGCCCGGCTAGATTAACAGCAGGATAGCTGCGATTTTTGTTTTATTTGACAGGAAACTCCTTACTTGTAAGGGCAATCCCATGAATTCCAGCTCCATGGGTCGGCTGGCTTCAAGGGCATCCCAGAGGGTGTAATGGCCTCATTCTGGATGTAGGGAAAAATGGAAGTCTTTCTATTAACTTAATGGTCAGAAGCTTAAATCCTAGTATTTGGAGGCTAATTTCATATACTTTTCTAGTGATGAGGTGAAATTGTCAACAACTGCAGAGAGGACTAGGTGCTCACCTCTGCCTCCAAAAAAAGGAAACAGAAGTGTTGGTGTGTTAATTACTTGGAACATACTTCTGATTCTGCAGTGATGGAAACTGAAAACCCCTGTGTTCAAAGCAGATGCAACAGTGACTGCCATATGCAGTGTGGGGGCAGTGTGGTGTGAGCGAGTGCCAAACCATTGATTTAATTACAGCTGGGGTCTGATAGGCAAACTGCTGCTTGGGATTTCTGCCTTAGTGGATGAGATGATACTGGTGGTAATAGAGGAGAAGGACTCAGGACTAAGCAAAGGATAACAGGGCAAAGAAAAAAAAATGAAGGACTATCAGTGGAAACCATATCAGATTAACAAACTTTAATTACACTTAATTTTAATCCTTAACATTTATCTAAAATGTGATTGAGGGGAGGTTTATTAGGATTCTGTGTCCCTATAGCCCTTCTCTGAAAGAACACTGAACAAGATGATTGCTTGCGTCTCTAATTAGAAGTTTTTCCCCTCTTGATCACCTAAAGTCAAATTCATTTACTCAGCTTGAAACAAGAATTTAATTTGATTTTTTTTTTTTTTTTTGCATCAAAAGATGTCTCTCAAACATGATACAGAACCACAGTCTGCTAATCAAGACAGAACCCATTACCAGCCCAGTTTTATGAATATTCACATCAGAGGGCAGCACCAACCTCATTAGGAAGGGTGTTGCAATCATTATTAAACTGTTGGAGTCCATTATGATTCCAAGTGCTGTAATGATGACTGATACCCACTGAGGGCAGCTGAGAAGAATACCAGAGCATAATGACCTCACCTTTTTTCATAAGCCTATAGGGCTTTTAAAGGCTTTCAGCTAGTGTAGTTTGTATTCTTCTAATCAAGTGAGTGAAAGTGGTCTTAATATCCTTGATTCCCTTGCTCGAGTGATGTGAAGAGAAACACAAGAGCAATTAGGGAATCTGGAGGTTATGTTTGGGTGATATGGTAAGTCAGTAATATGAATTCTTTCAGATCTTGGGTCTCTGTTAATGAGTAGATTCTTGTCAGTTGGACTAAAAGCTCAAAACTGATAAGCTGGATCAAGCCCCTTCTGTTCCTTCCTTGTAGAGAGAGAAGATGTACTGCTGCTAAACCTGAGTTTGATCATTTGGGCAGCAGAACTGCTGTAGTTAATGGACCATCAGCACTGTCAGCACAAGCCCTTTCTCCACTCCTCTTTTGCTTCCCTGCTCTGAGGATAACATCCACTTGAGGTTAACTGTTGCTACAAACAATTTGCTACCTGTGTTTTGCTTTCTTCAGATCTCTGCTTTAATCAGGCAGAGTGAAAGAAGGTTAGCCTGATTCTCTGACTCACAGTCCCAATCCTGCGTTAGTTATATTTACATGAATTAATTTTGTGCAAATTAACACAGTAATGGTGGATTTTTTGTTGACATTTACAGTAACCTGGAGGATATGTGTAGCTGCTAGTATACTTTCTGAGCTCAGAAGGAAATTTCTGATCCCAACCTTCACATAATTAGGAAGTTGCTGTACCTAAACAGAGAAATTTGTATTACTCTTGCAGTGTCTAATAGCTGAGATGTCTACTGCTTTTTTTGAATCTTCAAAACAATTTACTATCTTCTTTTGATTATACTCCTCTGTTCTTTTTGCATACTAGAGATCACCTTTCAACCCAGTAAGAAGTTCCCTCTGGAGTCCTTTGGGTTCTCTCTTTGCTCAGCCCTGAAGGGTGCTGAGCAAGTTGTGGAGGCTGCACGTGCCACCTGTTCCTCCTGCAAGCTGGGACTGGAACCTTGATGTCTCTCACAGTGCATCTGTTTTAATGTGTTTTTAATTGACATTTCTTGCTACAATCTTCTTTTTATAAACTTGCAGGAGACTGTTAATGCAACTGGTGAGGCTGATTGTAAATTACTCTGTGATAATTATGCTATAAAAGGGGAGGCATTATGGGAAACCAGTTGTAAATTTCATGCAAGACGGTTATGTGCCACCAAAGAGCATAATCTCTTTCTTTATGCTTCTTCCAGCTTGGCTTCCACACTAAACTGTGAGAGATCTCTTTGACTTGAGAGCTCTCCCTCCTTCAGCTCCCCATACTATGAAATGCCAGTGAACGTGTCCTAGTTGGCTGCTAAAGCAGTTCATGGCGAAAGTAACATCACTCTTTGTAGGATAGAAGAGGCAGGAGCTTCAACCAACTCCAGTATTAATTAAATCGCGTGAAGGGAGTGGAAATTTGGGGTCTTGTAATAAGCAGGGATGAATCTGCCTTTAATTAATGACATTGCCATGTGAATTAATTAGAAGATAAACTCAAATACTGCCTAGGTGGGTTTGTGGAAAAAAATGTCTAACATTTCAACAAGGGAAACTGCAGTGGGCATTTTACAAAGATTGGGACATATCTTTTTTACAGTGATTTGGCAGAAATGCTGGGTTGTGAAGCAGCCTGTGTCTGGCAGCTGAGAGCATCTCCTAATTAGACAGTTTGCACAACACTTGATGGCAAGAGAACATATTTTATTTAGGATCTTTGGGGATGTTCCTCAAGTAAAAACCTTTCCAAGATGGGTATTTAGATTAAGTCTTTAATATTTCTGTCATGTCCTGATTCACCCCAGTTTCAAAATTTTATTGCTGGTAGCATAAACCATTTGTCCAGTAATGTTCAGCAAAGATGGTCTCTGATCTGAGGTAAACGTGAACCTTATGAGAGGCAGATTTAGGCAAACCATTGTTGGATGGCAAAATTATTGTTACCACTTCCTAGGTGAACTTCATATTTTGCTGAATGATGCAGGGTACTGTCTTAGGTTGACATGTTCCTTCATTATATGGCAATAAGCAACAGATGGAAAAACTATGACTCAGGCCTTCCATGTCTTTTGGAATCATTGTAATTTTGTGTTTACAAAACAAGTGTAGAAAACTCATCATTGGTATGAGAAACAGCCATTTCTTTAAACAGGGAATTTCCCTTGCCCTGGATTACATTTCATGTGTCCTTTTAAACAAAAGTTCAAGTTTTATTTAAAATAATTCTATCTTAATTAATCCCCTGAGAGCCTCTGAGAAGTTCCTTGCTGCACCAGTTTTTGCTCATTAATTTGTTTTACTATTAATAAAGATATGCAAATACCAAGTTTTTTTTTTAAAGGGCTTCACCTCCATTATTTCACAATAGTTTGCCATTCCTGCAGGTATTTGCTGATGTTAGTTAATAACAATGCCTGTTCCTAATGATCATCCTGCCCTGCAAAATAACTTGCGATACACTGCATGGAACCGAATGCGAAGCAATAGATGGGCTCCAGTAGCTGTATTCAATGCATCGAAGGAAAGCAGAGTTTGCTGTTCCCTCAAGGCTTAAATTCTCTGGAGACACTAAAGATGCTGGCTTCCCACCTGTATTGACTTCTGATAGTATTTCAGTACCTGACTCTTTTTACTTTCCTTTAAAAATCTCTCCTTTTGTGATTTGTGCAATCCTGAAATTGTTAGAGAAATTTTGTCCTTATACCTCTCTGAATCTTGAATTAGTGACTTTTTTTCTTTTTTTAATCACTTGAGTATAGCTGCCATTTATAGCAATTCATTTTGTTTGGTCCTTGATAGACCTACATAAATCCCTAGCCAGAGCAGTTGATGAAAGGTAGAGGAAATGCACCCACCTTCTGAGATATAATTGTATGCAAGACAAATGATAGGAGAGTCTTTGAAAGCAGGTGGAATTAAAGCACTGACACAGTAAGTATAAAGTCTCAAACCGTTTTGTTAGCATCTCTTCCGTATCCATCACAGTTGGTCTTTCTTGCAGCTTGTCCAGTCTTCTCTTTGTTAGGTATCAGAGGCTGACTAATACACTGCTATTCAGAAAAATGAGGCTTTTATTGGCAGTAGTCATTTTATGCAGCAGTAATGCTATTTTTAAGTTATAACATGCATTTTTCACATAAATCTGTGCTGATTTCACTGTGCCTTTTGACTGTTTTCCACAAAGAGCAAAGCAACCTTATTCCTCCTCTGATAGCTGGGTTTAAGTTATTGTTGGTCCACTAACATTATACCCGCTATTTTCAGGAGCACTAGGCATCTGTTTCTCATATTGGTTTTAGTGGGCTCTGTTCTGTGTCTATGAGGAGTTGGTAATTTCTGGTGTCCAAATATACAGCTTGGAGTTCAGCTTTTGGCATCTAGCTGTGGCAGCTGTAAAGATAGCCTGAAACTTAGAGTGAGAAGTTTGACCCTGGTTAAACAGACATTTAGCCAGGAATTTCCAAGGGACTTGTTATTTTCGAAAACTGCAGAAGTACAACTCTGCCTGTCCCTTTCAACTGATGGCAAGGATTATGTGACAGTTGGAGTTTGGGACTGTGTGTACCTGAAACACTCAGAAAAACAATCCAGTGCATTGCCCATCTCTTGTTTTCCATGCCAAATAGTGAATCTTCATTAGGATTGCACAAGCTGGAGGTGTTCTGAAAGTAGACTCTAGAAATTGGCCATTTTCTTTTTTTTCTTTCTAAGAAGTGACCAGCCCATTTATAAACCTATATATTAGGAGTAGGAGGAGAACGGTTTGTTTTATGTCATGTTTATGTGCTCTTCAAATCATATGTCAGTGGACAATTACTTTTGGACAGATGCTGGCTTTTTGGTGATGCTTTAGATAAGAAACACGTGCACATTTTTACACATGTTCATTTCAATGTAGTTACAGTGCGGTTGCTGGAAAATCTGTTTCTGACATGTTCTTTCTGATAAACCCCTTAAAAGTCATTGTCTTCAGGGATAGGACACATTTCCCACATATAATTAGCCTGTCTCATTTCAGACTTCACAAGGAAAGCTAGATGAGTGCTTTTCCATCATATTGAACTTGTCTTCGTGATTCCAACCCACAATCCAATTTCATATTTCAGCCTTCCTCTGTGAAGTCAAAACTCTGTTCCGAAATAATAGAAAGGAAGTGCGTAGCAAATCTGGAATAAGTTCACTTTATAATGCTTATGTTTAAATGTACAGCAGAATATGTTGTTTTAGTACTTGTACTTTCATGTTTAACATCTATGTTACCCATAACAGCCACTGAATCCTTTACCATAGTGAAATTTGTGGTGCATAGCAAACCTCAGCCGGGTGGAACTGAGGTAGATTGCTGCCTGTGAGAATGGCGCACATTTCTGCTTCCAGGATCTACAGTTACCTCAGTATTCCCAGTTTAATAACCTGCTTTCAGTCACTTAATTTTGCTTTCCTTGTCAGCCTAGGCATGAAATTTTTGGGCTTGCTTTTCCTCAAAGGTAAATACGTTTGAGAAATTTTAAGGGGGCTTCTCTGAGCACAAGAGGGAGAATAAAATGTCTGAAGACAGCGCGTAGGGTTTTTCAGAGCTGTGTTACATCAGTAAAATAGCACTTTCAGTAAGAAGCTAAAATTTATCATGCAAGTGCTTCCATGTGACAAGAAGTGATTTTGCATCTTCCAGTGAAGACTGGCTTCCAGTATGACTCCTTGAAGACCTTTTACCTGATTTATTGTATGACCTTGGTAAGAAAAGGTGTCCAGCTCAGAAAAAAACATGAAGACAAATACTCTTGATTTGTAGTCCTTATAGTTCAATAGAAGACAAGCCCTCTGGATCTTGGTGTTATATATGGAGTTTTCTTTCTAGCATTCCTTTCTACCATCTGAGCATGCAATGTGAAAAAAAGCCTGAGAATATTGTCCTTCACATATTTTTATGCTCAAAATTCAGATAATAGCAGCATTTGCACTGCATGCACAGCCTTGTTGCTTTTTCTTTATGTGAATATTTTTGTGCATCCTGTAATCTAAATGCCTGGTTGCATAGTGCCTCCCAGACGTGTGCGTTTTTGTGCAATCCATAAATCCCTTGGAAAGTACCTTTTACATTTCTCCAATCTTTTTGGTTTTCTGCTTCTCTCACTATTCCTATGGTTTAGAATCTTTTTATTTTTTTTCCCCTTTATCATCAAATTCATTATATGGAAAATTCATTATATGCATTATATGGCGTGTAGAGAGTAGTAATGAAGTGCATGTGATTCTTCAGAGGAGCAAGTATTTGTCGAAGTGGTTACAGCTCTGTAAGGTTGGGGCTACAGATCATAAGCTTGAGTTTTACACATCTTTTCCAAATAAGAGCCTTGCCTGCATTGGGTGATTTCCAGAATTACAAGGGCCACAAAAAAGCACTTTTATTGGAAAAAGAATGTTGCCAGCACACATGTATTTACCTCTAATCTTGGAAAGTGCCTACATATCTGGGTATCTGGAGTAAAAGTTCATTCTTATATGTTTAACAACTATTGTAGGGATGTTACAGGTTTTAAAACATAGCGCTTAAAATTTTCTTTTGCAGCTAGCGCATATACAGTTGGATTTAGAGTATTAAGGTGACTTTTTTTCCATAGGCCATATGGAAAATAGTACCAATAGAATACCACAGAACTCTTTAAAATAGCCTGAAATAGAGCAGCATGGTGGATGGAATAAAAAGGGTATTTCTATTCCGTTTCAAGAGGACCAGAATGATTTGTTTGCCACCTCTTTAAATCTCTTCATCACACTGTGCTACCTTGTATTTTTTTTTCCACTCAAAACCGTTAGAAATTCCTGGCTGGAATGCAAGCACTGCATAGTGAAGCGAGATTATGGGTGATGAATGGATTTAGAGCAACTCAGCTGAGAAGGACCTGGGGATACTGGGAGATAAAAAAATAAGAGATGATCTAGCAACATGTGCTTACAGCCCAGAAAGTCAGTCAAATCCCAGTCTGCCTAAAAAAATCATGGTCAGCAGGTCAGGGGAGGTGGTTCTCCCTCTCAATTCTGCTCTCATGAGTGTTGCAGCCAGCTTGAGTCTTCGGAACAGGAAGGATGGACCTGTTGGAACAAGTCCAGAGGTTGGCCACAAAGGTTGATCAGGGCTGGAGCACCTCTGCTGTGAAGGCAGACTGAAGAGTTGGAGTTGTTCAGCGTGGGGAAGGCACTGAGGAGCTGTCACTACAGCCTTTCCGTATAATTAAAGGTTCTTGTAAGAAAGGAGTAGAAAGACATTTTACCAAGCCCATGACAAGACCCCAAGAGGGTAGGCTTAGATTAGATTTTAGGCAGAAATTCTTTACTCAAAGGATGGTGAGGCACTGGAACAGGTTGCCTAGAAAAGTTAATCCTTGGAAGTGTTCAGAGTCAGGTTACACAGAGGTTTCAGTAACCTGATCCGGTGAAAGGTGTCCATACTCATGACAGCAGGGATAACCTAGATGGTCTTCAAAGGTCCCTTCCAATCCAAACTGTTCTCTGATTACACCCAGGGCTCCACAGTGCAATTTGTTAAATCTCTTTTGTGTTCAGCTAAGGCAGAGGAGAGGCAGCTGGGCAGTTAGAACTCTTTATTCTGGGGAGCCATGCTTTCAGGTGAAACTCTTTGAGACATCACATCCTGACAAGATACCTACCTTTAGTGACTGTCTCCTGGGTTATTCAGTTTAGTTAGACAGCAGTTGTGCCTGAATTGGAATAATGCAAGTAATGGTGACACAGAGCCCTGTTGCAGATATGTGACATGACAGGACAGCCAGCAGTTTGATCGGCACTTCTAACAGATATGTAGTGCAATAGCTGAAACTTCAGTCCCTCCAGTGAAGGGTAGGCCCTGATGCTGAGCTTGTGTTTTGTTTATGAAAAAGGGAACATCTGGACATAGTTCAAATTATATTTAATATTGATGGTGAAGGAAAATTATGCTAGTGCCAAACGTGACCTAAAATTCAACCAATTTAAAAAATAAAGGTGATGTTTCCTTGTGTGATTTTTCATTCCTGTCTCCAACAAAAAATGCAGGGGAAGTGGAAGGTGGCAGGTTTTAACTCCCATATTGACATCATCTAACAGGCTCAGCTGCAGTGGGAGAAAAGTCAAGCTGACCAGGGACCCCTGAAGCTCCCTTTTGCATCAGTGAATGTAGGCAGACGTGCAGGTGGGAGGTTACAGCTTTTCTCTGACCACAGCTCCAACAGCCAGGTTTGCATCTCACAGTTGAGGCACTAACTAAACTAATTTCCAGTAGTAGTGGGATTTCAAATTGGAATATGAACATGTGGAAGGGACACGTGCAGGCTTTTACGTAACCGAATAGTTGAATTTAACTTGCAGAGCCCATCTGCTGGGGCAGTCTGTCCCATGGAGGTGCACCATCAGAAATGTCCTGAATAAGGTTAGAAAAGGATGTGTGAGACTGCTAAGGACACATTTGGTTTTGTTCTCTTTAACTCAGGTGTTATGTAGATGGTTTAGTCAGCTGGAGAAGATGAAATTGAAGAGGCCACTTACCTCAGTTAGACCAGTTTTCTCAGGAACACAAAAACTCCTATTTACTGTGCTTGTTATCCTGAGAAGAGAGAGAATTTAAGGCAACTTTTCCTGCAAATCTGGAAGTCTCAGCATTTTAGTCCAATATCATGAATCAGATTGGCAAACAGGGCTGCTCTTACATTAACTAAAGTAAGCAAGTGTTAAAGGTGACAAATTGGATTAAAATGCAGAATTTTAAAGTGTAACTGATAACCTTACTGGTGCCCTTGCACTTCATGAAAATAACAGGGAAAACCTAATTGTCATTCAGCTTAGAAATGTGTATGGGGAGAGAGGGGCTATAGCTGGGGTGTTTTGTTGTTGTTGTTGTGTTTGTTTTGTTTTGTTTGGGGTTTTTTGTTTGTTTGTTTGTGGGGTTTTTTTTGTTTGTTTGGGTGGGTTTATTTTGGTGGGTTTTTTTTTTTTTTGGGAGGAGTGTCTACCAATTGCCAATCTGTTTCTAGTGGATTTCCCAGAAACCCAGTGTGCTACATCAAAGACAACTGGAGGGGTGGCTGGGAAAGATTGTCTGTCTGGTAATGCTGGCTTTTTATGACATTTAGCTACAGCAGAAAACAGATCACAGACCTGAGAGAAAACAGCCTAATGAGAGTATTCAGAGGTGTTGAAATAAAGATAATATTGTCTAGGTGGTGACATAAAAGACAACTTTGTGTCTGGAATGGTAATGAGGATGTTTTTCACCTTTTAGTCTCCTGACAGACTTTGAAGTAAAAAAGGGAAGAAACACAGGCAAAAGGGAAGAGTCAGTGGTGGCCAGAATACAAGGTTGGAGAAATCATAAAATATTGTCAGAAGGAGTTTCCAGAAAGTGCTGGAAATGTACCCATCCTACACTTTGCCCTACATTGTAAAAAGTAAATGGTAAAGGCATGGTTTTACCATTTGAAAACTGGCTGATAGTTAGTTCCAAATGTGTGTAGTCTAAATAAAGAGCCTAAAGAAACAGACTACAGAAAGCCTTTTGTTGTTAGCCCCATCAGAGCTCTCCCAGGGCTGTTGCAGTGGGTCCCTGAGCACCATCACACTCTTTGGTGTTTGTGGCTGTTTGCAGGCGCTCCCACACCAGGTCCTGCTGAGAATTCAGCCAGCAGCAGAGCAGGTTTTGTTCTCCCATGAGATCTTGCCCTTCTGCCTTGAAGCTCCGGCATGACTTAGTTTACCATCTTGCAGTGCTTCCTTGCTTCACCTTTTGAACATGCCTTTCTGTATGGTAGGTTTTGTAAAAGCTGTGGTTGATTTATAGCACATGATTGCTTGGAAGCTGTGTTAAGTCCCCTGTTTTGGTTAGCAGAATGAAACTTCATAGCTTGACCTAGAATTGAAAGAAAAGAGGCAGAAGGGAAAGGAGAGTTAATGGATTAACTCTGCAGAGCAGCTGTGATAAAGATTCCATGTTTCATTCTGCTGCTGTTTCAACAAAGACAGGTTTTTCTTTAAGTGGCTGTTTTAACCTGTGTGGATGGATCTCTGCTAGCTGGTGACCCAGGAGAGCAAAGAACTTTCATCTGCTCCAAAAGGAACTGCACAGGTCCTTTTTCTTCCCTTGCAAACTGATTTTAAAAATACAGTTCCATGTTATTTAGTGAGAATAATGAAATGCCAAAGGTGAGAGGCTAAAAAGACAGCAGTAAACAACAGAGGGAAAATGTTTTCTGGTTAGCCTAATGGAGAACATGGTTAGAATAAGACGTTGCATGTGGACCACAGGGGAAGGTGCCTATGCTGCCAGTGAGATAGGGATCAATTCACTGACCAAATCTTAGCTATATTTTAAAAATAAAATGCACAGTTATCACGGGGTTTCTGAAAGCGCATAATGCTTCTGTGTATTTTGTGAGAGCCTTGTGATTGATTGATTGATTGGTTAAGCAGTGGTCTAATTTCCATATTATTCTGAAGGATTCTAAAAAAACCCCAAAACACTAGTGTTTATTTACTGTCTTTCAGGTGGCAAAGGTTTGCACATTTTCTTTAGATAAGCCTGTTTCCTATTAAGAAGATGCTGATCATTGACATTTAACATCTGTGTCCAATAGAGAGCACACAGTTCTCTGAGGAAACTTAGATTTGGGAACGAGGCAGGGACCAAAAATTGGTTGTGCTCCAATGAGACATTCATATTTACTGATGTCTGAGAGATGCTTAAAGGGCTGGCCTGATAAATTATTCTACTGTCTTGCTTGACTCTGTGGCTGAACATTGGAAAGATCGCATTTTGCCGTTAAATGAAAAATGCAGGGACAAGAAGGTGTCTGTCTCCCTGCTCTGCCTGTGTGATGGCTTTGCTGGCACCATCCATCTTGCAAAGCTGTGCACTTTTTAGTGACCTAAGAGATAAACTGTGTGTCACACAGTGTACCCTGCTTCTGTTCAGCTGTTAAACGATCATTAAAAGAGCTCTGACCTTTCTGTTTCTTTCCTTATGTGGTTTCTGGTGTGATCTAACAACAGCAGAGTAACAGCCATGGCTGATAGTTCCCCAAATAATTCTCTTGTTAATTGAGAAACACTGCTTCCCAGCCAAGAAACTCATAACACAGTTTTTAATAGATTTTACATGCAATTTTACTTTTCATATAAAAGCAATGACTTCTCTTTGCTTGGGATTTGACACATTCAGATTCATGACATATGTAAATCTTCTGGGTTTGTTTTTTTTTTTTTTTACTTCTGAAATTTTAAATATGTAATTTGATTCTTTTGTCGTTTATAAACTTGATTTTTTTTTTTCTTTTGAGAGCCTTTTTATTTTACTCATGTAATTTTAATATTTTCAAGTCAAAGGGCAGTTCAGGTATGTGCTCTCTCTTTGCATTTAGACAAGTGTTTGAGGTGCAGGTCTGCAATTTATCAGAGAACTGACATGTGACACCTGAGCTGCTTGGCCCTGCAAGTAATACTGATTACCTGGACACTCAGGTGGTTGAACTGCCGTGTCTCCCTTAAGTTAGTGTGCCAGTGAGGGAGTCCAAAGTCATCTTGTGCTTATGGTTTCTCTTCTGAATCAGGGAGAGTCCTAGAGGGGTGTTCTTATATTTATTGGTGGTCAATTAACTGAAGGTTTTTAAGTTTCAGTAACTGTCTCTTTGGAGGAATGCACATCAGTTAAAGAGCTACATTATCATCCAGAACAACTGGGCTACACAGCTACACAGATCATCTAGTAAGGGATGGTCATGGGAAGATTCTGAACATGAGAAGTGCCACCTGAAGCAGGGACTAAACAAGCTGTACATTTAAAAATGGAAGTTTTAGCCTCACACATCCTCAGTGTTGAGGATGATTCTTTATCTCTTTACATTGTCAGATTTTCCAAACCATGATATAGTGTAAGTTGGGACTTCCAGATTTTCTTGTGCTGTGACTTGTTGCTCTATACTTGTTGAGCAGAATATAAAAGCTCAGAGTATTGGAGTACAGATATGGAGAAATTAAATAAGACATTTATACTCTTATCACATCATAACTCCTAGTGTCTGTAGTGCACACTTTGAGATAGACTTATGACAAGAATAAATTCTGCACTTCAGCTGGCTGATGATGCACTTCTTGATCCTTAAGTGAGAGTGAAGGCTTGAGGCAAAAGATGTTAGTTCTGTAATAGTAGTTAAAATATATATCCACACCTAAATGAATTGCAGTTAGGCATTTGAGACCTTCGCTTGTGGTCTGTGGACAGGACAAAGTCTTACCATGAAAAGAAATGAGATTCAGGAATTTCAGACCCCAGACATGGATGAGAATGAAATCTGTTTGTAGCCTTTGAACCCAAGTTCTGAGCTTGCCATAATAATGAGATGCTGCAGTTGCAGATCTTATATAAAAAATAAAAATGCACATCATTTATATTTTTGTTCTTAATGATCACACACTCAAGCTTTTTTTTTTTTTTTTCATACTCCAGATGAGATTCTCCTCTCATCATGCATCTCTCGGAGTTTAAGCTTTATACAGAATGCTAATATTGCAGGCTTTGTGACAAAACCCAAAATACTGACAGTGCTATGAGAAGAAGGCTAAGTTGCTTCAGATTACAAACGTAATGAATTTTCAAGACCTGTGATGACTTTCAAGAAATCTTTTGTTGTTCTGGTTTTTTGAAGGTGTATGAAAATCATCTGAGAGCAAACAGCATGTAGAATGGCCCAGAAGGGAGTTTTTCATCACTGTTATATATATCACTTAGCAAAGCCTTGAGTTCTGTCAGACTTAAATGGCAAGCTCACCGTTAATTTTGAAGTTTAAAGTGTTCTTTAATCTTTCCCTTATTTTGCTCACTCATAAACAGCATTATGGTTTTTTTATGGACTGATCAGGTCCAGGATTCCCACCTGTACTATCAGGCTGTCCTCGATAGGTGGGAGCATCCATCGTGCTGAGGGTTCAAGAGGTCTGTCTCAGGAAACAAGGCCCAGAAAATATGGTTCAGCAGCAGGTCTGTTTGCAGTGTGGAGCCTGAACACACATTTGGTGACTGCCTGGATGTCAGAGCTGAGGAAAGAAATTAAAATAAAGAAATACTCAGTACTACTAAGTGCTTGTCAATGCACTGAGTCAAAGAAAGAAAATCTTAAAAGGAGACAATTTTTATTTTTATTAAGGAGTCTTCTTAAACAAGAATTCTTATTTTTTGAAATATGCTCATTGTATTTTCACTTTCTAACTAAATAAAAACAAATGTTTTTGAGAAGCTCTTGCATTCAACCTTTCTTCCCCTACAGCTTTCATGCTAATGAACTGCAGGGATCCCAGAAGCAGTTTTCTATATGACTGTGACAGGTTTGTTAGTAGATTACATGGTCAAGGTGGATTTATAAAGGGATTTTGTATGTTTGGAGCTTGCGAGAGATTTTGAGTTTCAAATTCACTTCACATAATTATTCCCAGAAGAGATAAGTTTGGCTAAATGAGGGAAATCTCCCTTTTTAAATCATCTGACTTGGTCCCTCACAGTCTAATATAGGTGAAATATAGGTAATATTAACCTTTCAATCCAATTCAATCCTGGAATTACAATCTGGTTGGCTAGCTTTGGTGAGAAAACTTTGGTCAGAAAGTGGGTCTAGAGCCCAGTCTGCATGTAGCCCTGTTAATGTTTGGCTGGATTCCAGTCTAAATAATATTCAGATTGGTAAATTAGAAAGTGAAATTTCCATTGCTAATATGCTGAGCTGGCCAGCTTTATTATATTGTTTAACAGCATGTTGCCCTCCTGTTGACCAGGTCCATGTCAAACTGGAATGAGTGCTCACAAAAAATGCTATGTCAGCCCCTTCTCGGAAGCCACTGGAATTTCATGGTGCCTGTATGACTTTGAACTGATACTCTTCCACACAGACACTCACAGGAGTATAATATCTTTGTTGTTGTACTAAAATATTCTTGTAGTATTTTTAATGGTTTTTTGCTTCATGTTATCTGTATTAGAAATGCATTTTATATATTGGGGCTGTAGGACTGCAGCTCTTACCTTTTTCATGGGATCAGTGTAGGTTACTGGTTTTGGAGCTATTTTGCAAATGCAGTTTTTGTGAACTTTGGTTTATTTTTTGTTAATGCAGAATACCAAAAGGCAAAGATAGCTTTTGAGTAATTGATAATTCTCCTAACTTTTAAGGGCATAGGAAAGATGCTGAGGACAGTCACTCTGCTGGTCTGATGGACAGCCTTGGTGGTTCAGTTCCCTGCTACCCATCACCATGCTTCCTTGAAGGCAGGAGAATCAAATAAATATGTGTATTCTGGACTTGCCACCATTGAGGCAGAATGTCAGCCTTGGACCAGTGATCTAATACCTGATTTAGTTCAATCCTGGGCATGCCTATCAATTCTCATCAAAGGTTATCTACTCTGCCTTTGTATGAGGAGCCACTATGAGCAGCATAAAAGCTTGTTTCAAAAAGATGATGATAAAAATGTGAGACTCCCCTGCTGATGCATCTGCAGCAGAGTCACATGTACTGGATGGCACAGAGGAGCTGAAGAGATCTTCTCAACCTTCTGAAAGATGCAGCAGTGTTAATTTAGGTTGTTGTTATATAAGAGGTACCACTCTATGCAAGCAGATGCAGGTAGTCACTGCTGAAAATAGTTAGTGGTAAAATGCTCGTCATTTTTTCATGTGTCAATTATATTTGTGAATAGCCTTAATTTCCCTTATCTGTGTGACCTGGCTCATATTCCAAGGTCTCAGCTTGAAGGGCCATTTAAGGCCCTTGCATTTGAAGAGTCCCAGGATATGGAAGAGTTGTTCCAGCCATTTATCTTTCTGCCAAGTCAGCAGCTGTTCAGCTCCCTCAGCCCCTTTGTGCTGCCCACCTGTGTGGGGCAGCACAGGGGGAGGGTGGTGGGAGTCGGAGGGAAGAGGGCAAGAAAACAAGTCCTGGCTGGAAACTGCAGAGGAAGGTGTGGTAGTTTTGATGGAGCAAAATAATACTTTCCACAAAAATAATCACTAAATTAGGTGGATGTTTTATTAAGTGCTTGTCAGGTCAAGAGCCTGTGGGGCCGTACAGAGTTCTCAGGAACACTGTTTGAACTCTGCAAAAGGTTGAACATGGCACATTTACACTGGCCTGCTGGTTTTAGATTGTCTTTATGTTGACAGGGCCTATTTTTTTCCTAATCCTGATGATTCTATGGAAGATGATCAATCTCATTTATGTATATAGCCAACCACTACTTTGATTAATTGTACTTTGAGGAGAAGGGTTGAGGTTTGAGGAGGCCTCCTCCAAGCTGACCAATTCCCTGGTTCTGTGGTTCCATACTGCAGGCTGCCAGTTCAGCTGCAGCCGTGTCTCTCTTTGCAGTCAGCAGCTTTGTCAGCAGTGTTGACTTGCTTGTGTTAGCTGGGGGCACCAGCCAGAGTCGTTTGGAAATGCTGTCTGTGAAGTAAGTCACGAGGTATTTTCTTAGTATGAATTTAGTGTTCAGGGCAGTGACCATTTCCAAAATGATGTCAATTTGTCTGTCATGCAAAAGTTCTCCTTTGCCTGAGACTTCATAAACGTTATGATGATTATTTCTGGGTTTGGAAGTTACAATCGTAACAGTTCTTCAGGCCAACTAGCTTTGCTCTTGCATACATTTTGTGGCGCTTTTTGGTTGCTGGTTTGCAAGAAAATTTCTGTAGTGTAAAATGTAAAGCTTCCATGTTGGGATGAAATATAATTGTTCTCAAAAGTGCAGATTATAGTGTGGGAAAGCAGCCAATTCCTGATTGAAAGTAATTTCATACTACTGTGTGTAGGCTTGACTCAATTTACATAAGGTCACTGCTCTATCTGTCGATGCTTGTCACAAACTCAGGAGATGATGTAGTCTGTATGAAATGGAACAGGTTTTATTTGTTGTTGTTGCTGGGTTTGGGACTTAGGCATTTTTGTTTGTGGCTTTGTTTTAAGTAAACACATCCTACTGATGCCAAACAGGGTTTAGAGCGTCTTCTTATTAAGGACGGCTATAGTGCCATGTGTTCTAAGCTTTTATGTTAAATACACTGAAACTGTGAAGCACATTCCTTGTTTTCAGGAGATGAAGCTTAGCTTTGGGCTCTACTGGAATCATCCTGGTTAGGTGTACCGTGTGGTATGTAATTACATGTATACAGTTGTGTATGCACATAGCTGTTTGTAAGCAGAACAGTGGTCATATGAGGAAACACTTGCTGACAGAACTGGTTTCAGAAGAGTTTCCACTTCCTGTGATAAAGCAATTTCTAAATTTCACTGGGTATTTTAGCTGTGATTTGACTCTGTTAAGATAATGTTTTCAGTCAACTTTGCCTCTGACAGGAGTAATTTCTCCCCCAACCATTCATTCTTTAGTTCATCTCTTTTGTTGGTGTAAAAGTTTCTGCAACTTTGTGGTAAATCAAATCGAGAAGCTGACATGGGGTTTTTGGTCAGGGCCAAGGGTAAGCCTAAGGGTATTAAGAAGAGGCTGGGGTAGGGAGGAAGGACTGCTTTGAGCAGCAATGTTAGCTTATGGCAGCTTTGCCTATTAGTGATACTGCAGCCAGAGGCACTGGGGTTTTTCAGAAAGGAAGCATCAGTCATTTCCTGAAACTGATTTTTGCAAACCACTATAGACTAGATGTGTTGTGTGTTGGATAAAAAAATCTATCCAAATCCAAGAAACCAGTTTCCCCTTGATAATACTCTGGATGGATGAAGTATATGTTTGACCTTTTAAATTGCCCTGTGCACATTTGCCTTCAATGTGTGCGTGCGCCTGCTTCAACACCAAGAGATTATAAACTTAGCTGGTTTCAGGCTCCTTAGTTCTGCTCTGAATCATGTCAACCATGGGCATGACACAGCTGTAATTCCATTCTGGGTCTGAAGAATATCAAGTCTTTTGCTCACAGAGAGCCTCCAGATTCACTAGTCATCTGCCAGGTAACCAGTCTAGACAGAACTGAGTGCCATGTTCTGGCACTTGCATTTTATGAGGATAATGATTATGTTCAAAAGGGTAGAATGTACATAAGATGACAGAGAGAGACCTTCTTCCACTTTTATTGTAAAGATGCTGGACTGCAGCTGGAAGTAAGTGATAAGCAACATAGCGGAGCTGGAAATGAGCACTGACAGTCTTGCCTTCTTTCAAGTGTGTTTTGCCCTCTTGGGACATCAGGGAGCTTTCTGGTTTATAAAGGCCAGTAAATGGCTGATTAGTGAGCAGAAAGGAGCTGTAAATCCTTCCAAAAACATACTTTGCATTTTTATTAAGTAAAAAGTCCCCTTGAATGATGTATGATCAAATGTGTTTGTATTTCCTATCAACTAAGCTAATTGATACAACTCACTGTACAGAAAAGCTTCTTTCCTGCATTTCATTGCTTTATCTTAGTCTAGATAAGCTAAAAAAACATAGCCTTCTTTTAAACTGGCAGCGACCTTCAGGGCCAATAAATTACATAAGTTTTCAAGCAGAAATAAGCATGTTGTTTCATTGTTCTCTGCCCTTTTTCCACAGCTAATCTAGATGCCCTTTAATGCTGCCCACCAGTAGAGCATGCACAGTTTGCTTGTTCGTTGCTTTTGAACTGAGGAAAGCCTTAGGAAACCAAATTAACTTCATTCATTGTGAGATGTCAATACAGTCATGAATGTGATCACCAAAACCAGTGAATATAGCAGAAAAAGGTAGCAGCCACAGATGTCCTCCAGTTTCTTCACAACCCCTATTCATGCTGTCACCTTCGTTTGAGATGAGGAAATAAGGTGGACTGGAATTCCAGTGCTACCAGGGAAGCCTGAAGCAAAATCTATGGATGAGTGTCCCTGACTGACCTGAGGACTGTGCTGACCTGCCTTAACTCTTCTTCACTGGGAACGATTTTTAAAGTCTTTCCTGTTTTCAAGTGAAATAATGTAAGCAGCTAGAGAGCAATCTGAATCCAGGCTTTTGTTATATGGTTGCTTTAACAAAATGTGTATTTTCATTAATCAAATACAAATGCAATTAATTTTATTGAATTACTTAATTAGAATGGAGAGAATTCTGTGGACAAAATACATGGAACTAATGAATTTAAGCATCTGGAATTGAGGTAATCTTTAATTTCAGTGCACCTAACAAAAGTAATTTGGGTTCAATTAATTCTCTGTTTTCTAGACTGTACCTTTAAAATTCTTAGCACCTGGTAAAAGGAAAATAGTTCATTGCCTTATCTTTCCTTTTTCTTTGTCTGCTTTAGTTGAATTTGGGAGGGTGAGGGTTGCTCCAGTGGCAAGTGATTAGCTTGTCACTGTGCTTTTCTTTATCAATACTTGCCTGTCATTTTCAGTCCTTTTCCCTAATTCTTTCCTATATAACATCTTATATGCATTTCTTCTATCATCTGGGCATCTTCTGCCTCTCCTTTTCTCTACTTACTGATTTTTTAGCTTTCCTTTCAAGTATGCTTATTACTAGCCTGTGCTGTCTGGAGTCATAAGTATGCATGTTGCTTAGTTTTCCTTGGCTTAGAGAGACTTGGCTGGCACCTTGTTAAATAGTCTGTGACTATTCCTCGCAGATGGACGACATGCTAACTCTGAGAAGGGATCTCTGTGCCCAACTGCACAGTCACCAGCGTCACCATAGCTCCTTTGCTTTGCATGAACTGCATGGTTCTGTCTCCTTTCTGTGAATTTGCTGACTGACAGACTACAGAATGTCTTTCTCCTTTCTCTGTTTTTTTCATCTCCTATCTGGGTGTGTTGGGATACAGAAGAGATTCGGTGTGAGATAGGGTTGTGTTCCTGCTTGGATGCTGTAATTACCTGTGTAAATCTGAGCTGCTCTTTCAACTGAATCACTGCATTCAGTTGTTGTTTTCTGCTGTGCCAAAAAGCTGTATATTTGGGCCTGCTTTTTTTTCCCCTTCCTTTTTCAATCCACGGCACAACAGGTAGGATAGCCTATTTGCTTTTTGTTCTCAGGGCAGGCGTATGTGCAATCAACTCCTCGACACAAGATGCTGGGTTCTACATTGCTTTGAAGCAATCCTGATTTTCTGTTTCTATTCGGTGTATACAACATTCACTTACGTTTCAGTGTAGTGAAAAGCAGCAGGGCTGTGCAGCTACTAACACTGTTCTGTTCTCTTACCAACTGCTGTTCCCCAAAAGAAAGGAAAAGAGAATGGAGGCAGGGCAAGGGAAGCCATAGACTTTCCCAGCAATAAAATGATACTGTTTAAATGTGCTTAATACGCTCTTAAGGAAAGGATCTGATGGTAGTGCTGGGTATGGAGATTTTAATCCAGTAATCCCTAGAACAAATGACTCTTCACTTGCTTTTTTTGGCAGAATGCTTCATATGTATGACTCAGGGAGAAAAGAAGTAGCTGGGACTTTGGATTGCTCAGTGAGACAGGAGGAAAAGTATGATTGCAAATCCATGCTGATTTGTTCATGGTGTGGTTTTTTTTTCCTCTCAGCTTGAAAACAGAAGTTACTTCCAATTTTTTTTATCAGTGTAAAACCAGAGGAACTAACCTAAAACTTTCTTTCCTCCTTTTCTCTCTCTTTTTTTTTTGGTATTTTGTTTTCATATGCCACAGCCTTTTATTTCTTGCTCTTAAGTAGCTAGCTGTAGCTCCAAAATGCCACTTCTAGTGCACACTGCCAGCAGCTGGGACTGAAGGAAGAAAAACTGTGGTTTTGAAGAATGAAGCACCACTCTGCCAGCATCAGCAGATTTGTGGTCTGCCCTGTTCCTCCCCTTCCTACTCTTCCTGACGCAACATTGTGACTTCCTTCAAAGCCTGTCTTTGATGAAGGCTTTATCTGTAGTGTTAATCAGCTGTGAATGCTCAGAGACACCTGGAAGGAGTGGTAGGTCTGTTGACAGAAGTGCTGGCTGCTGTGTCTGGAAGTAGCCTGGACAGGATAACCTCTGCTGAAAGGCAGCATGATCTGTAGCTCACCCATGGATGTGAGTGTCAATACACCTGCTCACTATCCAGGTACCATTGCAGCAGAAAATGTGACTTGAAGATGGAGGAGAGAATGTGGTGTGAGAGCACAGTCTGTGCTGCCTGGCATGGTAAGTGGTCCTGCTTGCCAGCTCATCACCACGTTCTTGTGAGGTGCATCCACACCTCACATTTATTGTGTCAATGGTGATGACATTCATTCTGCTCCTTTGATGAGCAGACTAGAAAAATCACTGGAAAGAGAATAAGAAAATGTAAGATATTATTTGGAAGGGAGAGATGGAAGGTAAAGGAGAGACTCACAGCTGTGTAGTTTGACAGTTCCTCACTGGTTACTGAAGGTAACCAGTGTTGAGGTAGACTAGAATTTAAGGAAACTCCTCTACTGAAAATAGTTGATCTAGCATTTCAGTGTGGTTGGTGCCATGTGATACTTTTTTTTCAGTCCCAGGAAATTCCCAAACATTATAAGACACTAGAAGATGGTTTATATAACAATTTTCACTAGGCTAAGATTATAAGAACTCCTGAAGCTGGTCTTTGAGACAGTGGCAAACCTAATTTTTCTTACTGCAGCTAAGACACATCCCATTTCTTCTTCCTTCTGCTAAGGTTTGGAAGAAAAGGATGTGGTACAGTGAGGAGTATTACACTCAGAAAGTTTATTCTTAAAATATGTTGGCTACATATGTTTAAGACTTTACAGAAGGCTTTGCTAAATCTTCTCTCTGTGTTTTGCATACCTTCCCTGCAGAAGAAGAACATCTTAGTGCTACAGCCACAGATAATGGGCCTTGAGTGTGGATATTAGCCCTGAAAATTTGTTCTGTCAAACTGGTGAGGTTGGAGTTGTTTGGTCTGAGGTAGTTTAATAAATGTGAGACTGAAAATAAGACTTAGCCTAGCTCTGGGTGCAACCAGATTGTCTGAGACTCAGACTGTAGGTTCAGGATAAGATATTTGAACTATGTTTGTCTAATCTTTTTTATAGACTGTGCAGCTAAGGGGAAAATCAGAGCATGAGTGCCAGACATGAGAGAAACAGGGTGGTTCAGGTGGTGTCTCATCTGTTTCTTCTGCTGACTGAGAAGGAATCGTTTTAGAGATGAATCCACTCAGTTGTTCTGTAAACATTTTAGTTTCTTTCAGGCTCTTGCTGTCAGGGAGAGCTTGTGACACAGAATCACAATGACTGTGCCTTGCAAGGTTTTGTTTAGTACTAATAAAGAAATGTCATGTATCACAATTCCTGAAATGCTACAGCGTTGTCTCTATACTAGATGTGCATAGAAGTCCATTTGTAAGAAGAAATAAACAAAGGAGAGAATTTTTTCTCCAACTTCTTCATATTTGTTTGAAGTACTTCACATGGGAGGAGGGAGTGAAACAGTTGGATCCCATGTCTGTTCCAATTTTGGCCTTTTTGCTGACACAGCTAAGAGGAGGGTAGTTATGAATTGTTGCTGAAACTGCATAAATTGTAAGTCAAAGACACACTATGAAGGGATTGTGCTACAATGTCCTCATATGTATTGAAGAGGTGGTTCTGCTGTACATTACTTTCTCGTTTGGTGTGCTGCTTGCATTGCATGCAGGAATCTGTAACCTTCTGCAGTCAATTCTTTATCTTAAAGATTGTAGGGCACAGTGCAAACAGAAAAAAATAGTCCGTGAACAGAGCACAGGATGGTAGTCAAGTGAAATAAACCCATTTTCAGCTCTGCTATTGATGCTTTGTAAATTTTGGCACATCACTTAATTTTTGTGCCTCAGTTTCAATACCTTTAAATGCCATGAGTCCCTAGAAATAACTTTGGAATAAAAATGTTCAGTGCTTTCTCACAAGGGAACCTCCGTGTCACAACTGTAGAAGATCCAGTTTTTAGATGACTGATGCACAGCTGTATGAGAGCTCCTGCATTAGCAGAAACTAAATTTATCAGCTGCTGAGAGCTCCTTTGAAGGTCATCCTGTCCTGAATATTTTCTGGGTTCTGTTACATTTTTTTGTCTGTCAGGAAATCTCCTGACTCCTATTGCTCTGTAAACAGCACTTTGAAAACTGGAAGGTTTTTTTCAAAAGTGCTCTGCTCCCTGTGCTGCCTCTCTGGTCTCCCTCCCCACCTACCTCAGGCTTCTCTCTCTCACTCTGAGTCTCTGTGCTTCTGGTATTGCTGGCTGAATCTTGCACAGCCTTCTCTCCATCCCTTCTAACTCTTATTAAATGCAGTTTATCTCTCTGCTGTTAAGTAGTCTATTGATTCACTTTGGAGTTTATTAGATTATCGCTGTCTGGGTTTTGAATTTTTTTAAGTGCTTTTTCAGACGTGTACGTGTGCACATATGAAAATAAATCAATGAGCAGGGACAATGCACAATTATTTACACAGCTACAGCCACCACTCTAATGTAATATTATCATTTAAATGCTTGCTGAGTATTCAGTCAGTGAAGGTCTGTACTGCATGCTCCACAGTGCTGGAGCCTGAGGGTAATGTTTTTCATAGCTGTTTATTACTAAATACTCTTGATGGAAATACAAATACTACCAAAGCTCCATATGTGGTTTAAGTACTGGGGGGCCTGTACTGTTTAAAAAATGGCACTAAAATTTTAAATGCATCTGAAAAAGAAACTGAGATACAGTGGGTCTGTTCAGGAGTAAAGAGTGATAAAACCAAGTAGAAAATTGATCTGCAAAGCCTGTAAGTTTATTTGTAAAATTCCCCTCTAGCAGAAGCTTAGACACTTGACTGAAAACATGCTGCCGGTGCTGAGGTTAACCCTTAGCAGCCCAGAGTAGTCTACATCACCTATGCTTTCCTGGGGACACCTTTACTGTTACCTTTGCATGATTTTTTGGTAAGGAAAGGCTAACTGTTCATCCCATCCATGCCTTACAGTTGTGTCTCTGAAATGTTTTGGTTTATGGTTTGCATTTATTTAAGTTTGGAAAGGCACTGCATGGTTTTATATTGTGGTGGAGCTGTGTCATGCCCAATAGGGTTATATTTTTCAGTGTGCTGGCGGGGCTCGGACTTCCTCTGCTGGATCAGTTTCAGTTTCACCAGCTGGTGGGAACAGTGACAGGAATTTGGGGATTACAGATGTTCATGCAGCCAAAAAGGAAACAAGCCAAGTTAAAGGCAAATTGTTAAATCTGCCCCAGAGGCTTGGCTTTTATTTTCCTGAAGATATGAAGACCTCAAAAGATTTCTTAGTGTTGTAGTTCTTCATTCCCCCCATTTCTTGGTAATATATCCTCCATCAGGAAAGCGTTCATCTAAAGATTTTCAGTTCACCAAAATGACATCGTTGCACCAGAAAAGACTCCATCTTTCCATGCAAAACCTCCAGTTTACTGTGGATGGTTTCTACAGGCACAAGCCTCAATTTAGCAGAACATTTAAACACATATAAAAACTCTCCTGTAGTGATTGAATATTACATTTAGAATCACAGAATGTGCTCATTTGGAAGGGATTAACAGGAATCACTTTGTCCAGCTCCTGGCCCTGCACAGGATCATCCCCAGAAGTCACACCATGTGCCCAAGAATATTGTCCAAATACCTCTTGAACTCTGTCAGGCTGGTGCTGTGACCACTTTATTGGGGAGCCTGTCCCAGTGCCCAAACCACCTTCTGGGTGAAAAACCTTTTCCTAATATCCAACCCATTAGTGACCAGTTGCCTGATGTAAACCCATTCAATATCACCCTTTGTGCTCAACCCGTGAGCCATTTCCTTACCAATCAACCGATGTGTTTGTCACTTACAGTATCCTTGGGAACACTTGGGGCCACACTCTTGTAGAGGAAAAAATGTAAGTATACACATAGGCATGTATGCTCGAAGGGAGAGATTTCATATCCAGTTCTAAAACTGATACAAAGCCATTGATGTGGATTCACAGGGGTTTTTTGTAGGGTAAAGTCTCTTTCAAAGAGCTTCTTGTTTGTCACCTCATTTTTAACTGATTTCTCTTTCTTTGCTGAACAATTCCTTTTTCAGTTCCCATTTCAGTAGGGTATTTTCTTTCTGTGGCACAGCCATTGGTGTGGCACAGTCAGAGCTCCTCTGTTCCATTCTTGTGCTAAAGGCTTCCTCCAGCCTAGCTTTATTTTACCATCAAAGGCTGATGAAAAGCAACCCTATTGCTTCCCTGCTTGTATTTGACAAGCTCCACTGTAAGGTTTGCATTAGTTCAGCTGGAGTTAAAAACACATAGTCCTATTCTATACCAGATTTTCTCTGCTGCCATATATACTGGTGTGTACTCTTTTTTAATACGGTTCTGCAGCCAGTGCGCTCCTGCACAGCCTAATGTGTTCATTTCATTGTCACTTACCTGTGGTTTTGTTGATACAAAACCAAGGGCAGGTTGTTGATGTTATCCAAAATAGATTGCATTGCCAGAGGTGTGCAGGGTTTAATTTCAGGTGTTAAGAATTTCTATTCTGGGCACCATGCATCTCTCTGTTGCTCCCCTTTTCTGCACCTGCTTTGCTGGAGCAGTTTCCATAGCAATAACCTCTTCAAGTTTTCCAGAGGTGTTACAGGAATGATTTTCTTTCTCCTCCTCCTCAACAATTCAGGAAAATGGAGCTTATTAGAGATCCTTTTTTGTCCCCTGTGCCTTGATAGGAGCCTGGCAGGGGCACTCTGCAATCCCAGGTAAAGCTGCCTGCAGCACACAACTGCTTGTCCATGATGAGGACCCCAGCTGGGCTGCCCACTGCTGCAATTTGCTTGACCTAATATAGGTTGTCTTTGCTTCTCTCTTGACTCAGGCAACAGTATCCTTATGAAAAGGAGCAGGACAGATGGGGAAAAACGTGTTCTGAAAATGAGGAAAAACTGAAGTCTTAAAGACTAAGAGCCAATAATTCAAGTTTCCATCACGTTTTGTTCTTCTGCCAGGCATGTGTGGTACAACACAACTGTTCAACTTGCAGCTGAGTAGCATATGGGAAAATATAAATTCCTAGAGAAGGAAAGCATTAAGCAGGTGCCTGCAATCCCTCAGGAGCCTAACAAAAGGGAGAGCTGGATATTAACATGGGCTATTCAGTTATTTTTTTTAAAAGTATTGCATTTAGCAGCAGATACGAGGTTGTGGTTTGAAAGTGAGATGTAGATGATGAGTTCTGTGTCAAAACCTTTGTTACCTGCTAGGTCAGGGCAGAGTGACCTGCTGAGTGCAGGTGTCTGTGCAAATAACACCTGAGGAGCCATTCTGAGATACTGCCTAGAGCTACTGCTGGAGCAGCAGGTATTAGTCCACTGCCATTTCTAAATTGGTATGCAAGCTATTATGCTAGGAAAAGTTGTTGTTGTTATTATTGGTCAGAAATATGCTGAAAGCAGTTTATAGACAAAGCTGTGAAGTCTTCTAGGGTGACACATGTGAAAGCAGCTCCCAAGCACAATGAAAATCAGTTTGGCTAAGAGAGACCTTAGGAGTAGCTGATTTTTCTGGATCACTGTCTGAGACATAAGTCTGTATGGCTGCTGCTTGATGTTCACATTTGGAATTGAAATAGTCGGACATAAATTTGCTTTATTTTTATATTCTTTCTCCAGATCTGTGACCAGGCAGCAGCAAAGTTGTGAAATTCATGGGGAAAAGCCCCTCTGGACACAGGAGCTGAGCCCCATCCCAAAGCTAATGATCTCCATGTGCCCTTGCCCTTATCTGAAGTCTACCAGAACCCTCAATGTGCAGGCTTTCTCTCTTTCACCATTTGTTGCAACCTTGAAAAGACCTTTTTGAATGCTTTAAAATAACTATGTTGTCATTCCTTAGTTAAAAAAGAGCTTTTCTTCTCTCTGTTTTTTCCCTTCAACCTCCGTTGTTCAGACGTTTTAATAATTCATATCCCTTTTGACTTCCCACACTTGCTTGTGCTACCTGTAGTGCTCAGTGAGAAATGTGCTCTTTGCAGAGCTCAAAAGATCAGCTGAGAAATTAGTTCAAATGATGTAGGTGGAGGGTTATGTTTCACCTCCTAATTGAAGTAGTAAACCTACAAGTGTTAGGGCTCCTACAGCAACTTGGTCAAAATGCCAGTGTATTGCTGGCTGTTTTCTCCAGAAAGCATGGATGCAGGCTTTGTAGAAGTGACTTGTTGCTGAAGAAACTGTGAATTGGAAATTGCCTATCTCTGTGTGTCACATTTCAGCTGCAACACTGAGCTCTTGTGTTTTGCACACAGTTACATGTGCAGACTACTACAGGGAAGTTTGGAGAACAGCAGTAGGCATCTGTCCCTTTTGCAATTTTTCTAAGCTTCCTTTATGTGGAAATCCCAGGTGTTGTGCTATCTTACTGACTTAAAGAAAATACCATTTTGACAACCTAATCTTGCAAAAAAGATGAAGTCAAGTGTATTTCTTTGGGAAGTGTCTTAGCTGCGTACGTACAAGATTTGGTTTTTAATTATTGCTACACCCTCCAGCTATAATAAAAGACCTGTCAGCGTATTCATGCTGTCCCTATTCATATTCAGAGGGTTGGAAAGTAGAGGTTTAGATTCATTCTGGATTGAGGTTAGGCAAGCAAGGTCTTTTCTTCGGTGTAATGACTTTCAGCTCAGTTTGGTGACTGATCAGTTATCTGAATTGTGTATGCGCAAAGAGAAGAAGGGTTGTGCTTTTGCATACATTCAATTTTTATATTTATAAATCAGAATCTGCCTCCATTTAAAAAATGAAGTGTTGTTGCCTTCAGCTTATAAAGAGCAGCTGCCACTGCCATTAAAACTTTGAAATATTCCCTTGAGAACTCTGAGGATGCATCTATCTGAGCCTAGTAGTGGTCTGAGCTTACAAGTGGGAGCAAAGTGTCCCTTACTGCTCGAGAATTTAGGCAATAGATCAAAGACTTCAGGTTTAAGCAGCCCTTTTTCTTTGGTGAGCCTGTCTGTGTGGGTAGTCACAGAGCTCCAACTGAAAAGGATAGTCCTGCTACAGCCAAACTTAGGCAGAATACTGCTGTTGACTTTTTTAGAAAGAGTTTGTTGTCTTAAGCTAACAAACCATTTCACAGAATAAGAAAGACCTGGCAGCTTTCGGCAGAAGGCTTTTTCTCATTGTTCCAACAGCCTAGCTACAGAAAGAAGATATGTTGTGGAGATCTGCAGGTACAGGCTCTTTCTTTGCATCAGAGGTGGTGTATTGGGTGAGGCTTCCCCAAATATTTAAAAGCACATCCACACCTTATGATATGGAAACTGAGGTAGTGAGGTAGTTGTGGGCAGGTTTGCTCCAAAACTGGAAGCAATTGGTCTACAGGGGTGGGTGAGATACGAGGCTCATGAAATAAGGGACACATCTTCAGTGACATGGCTGTGCTGTTTTTAGGACGTATGCTGGAATTTCCATCTGGCATTGCGCTGCATCTGGCTGGCAATTATGAGGGGAAGGAGGAAATGTAAGCGGTCATTGCCATACTCATTGGCTCAGATTCCTTATCTTATTTCTGTGGGACTTTGGCACCATGGGCGGTGCTAGCCTGCAGTTGTGGCAGTACCAGCAGTGGGACAAGCACCCAGAAGGGGAGCAGTGAGGGCTGAGGTCTCATCCAGGGTGCTGTGTTGGGACTGTTCTGCCTATAAAACTGTCTGCCCAAGCCAGAACACAGTTGCGTCCTCATGCCTGGCAAAATTCTATTGTGGACGTGCTAAGGTGCAGAGGCTGCTTTCTGAGCATCTTTTGCCAGGCCTCAGCTTCTGGCAGGTAACTGTGTCCCTGCTGTGCACACCACACAGGGAGGCAGCCTTACCTCTCCTCACATAAGCATCATTTGCCATGGCTGCACTGGAAGGATGCAATGGCACACTTGGAGCAAGCTTTGGCTTGTGTTACATTTACCCTTAAATGTTCAGGGCATTAGTAGGAGGTGCATGCTATGCTGCAGTTATAGCCATGCCTTTGTTACTGCAAAAGAGTAACGGCTTATCAAGGATCTTAAAAAGGGATTTGTGACTACATCTTACTCAGCTTCGTTACATCTTACTGTAGCCTATACCTCTGGTTTTGCAGGGCACAGTCACAAAAACTCTCTTGGGCTCCTTTTTGAGTAAATACTCAAATTTAAGACTTTTTTTCTCTGGATTTTGTATGCAGAAAATAAGGGGATAGAAGAGCTAAAGTTGACTACTGTTGTAATTTCATGGTGTCTTTTGGCTTTGTGCGTTTCATATCTAATTAATGAACTGCCTTGGCATCTCTGTAGGTTGTACAGCTCTGAGCTCATTATTGGCACCTTCCAGGCAGTGACTGGAAAATGCAGAATGCTCTGAAGAAAGTGGTAGTGCTTGGTTGTTTTCTTTTTTTCCCCTTTTTTTACAAAAAATGTCATCTAGACTGTCTTATTTCTTATGCCTTTTTCTCATTTTGTTTCCTTCTTTATTTTTGAAGGTCTTCCCAAAGACCTATGTATGACAAAGAACCATGAATGGTATGTGTGCCCCTCTGTGCTGGGCATGAGGGAAGCAGAATTGTCTTCTTTCTTCACGGAGCATTGCAGCCCTTGTGTTGAACTGGTTTAGTTTAGCAATAAGGTTACCGTTGTGCAGTTCAGCTTTCAGTGCCAGAGAATTGAGTGATGACACTTGCTTAAGCCCACACTCTGAATCATGCCAGCTGAAGTGGGATGATATTCTAAGTGGGTGGGTTTTGGCCTTTCATTCCACAGTTAGTCTTGTGAGTCTGGTAGCTTCATATACAGTAAATATCTCAAATGAATGTTGGATGGATAAGTAGGATATAAAATAAGTGTAAGCTCAGACCAAGAGTTTTGGCTGTGACATCAGCTGGCTTCACCTTGTCCACTGATGAGTGCTATCTGGAGCTTGGCAGCCGCGGTGAGGCGATGGCATTGCTGTCTGCTTGTGAGCTCCAGGCTTTTGTTCGGCTGTGTCCTGGGGCCAAGGGAGGACAGAGGAGCCAACAGGGCAGGCACGAAGGTGTCCCCTCTCAGGGGCATCAGTGGAGTCACAAACGGGTAAGTGTCAAGCCTGCAGACCTTCCAAGTGCAAGTGTTTGACTGCACTTGAATTCTCTTTCCCTGGGGGAGAAAAATGAGCTTTAATTTATGAAGTGAAGTGTCACAACACATTACAGCGCATCACATCCCAACATGCCGCTACATGGAGCTGACATTTGTTTGCTTTAATTCCTCAAAATAGCTTTTATTTAGAGCAAATGTTCCCTGTTAATTCAAACAGTTCTCATTTTTCTGTGCACTGTACTTGCTAGTTCCCATGGGGACAGTTGTTCCTGCAGAGCGTTGCCCTGTGTTGGTGAGCTGTCAGGCCTTTTCAGAGATTTTAGTTATTTTTCCTATTAGTAATGGAGAGCTTCTTCGTTGCCCCTCAATCCAAATAATACTAAACAGGAGGCAGTGGTGCTTATACTTTTTAATTACACTTCTTTGACATACCAAGTGCTTTGCAGGAAATGGGGGTGTTTCTTGGCAGAGGAGCAGTCTTTGTGCATTTGGTGATCACCTTACTGGCTGAGGCAATGGCAGCCAGCATGAGCTGCAAGCTCTGTTCTGGATGAGATTGCTCTAGGGCGGGCTGTGGCACAGCCCACCTACAGGAGGTCTGGCTGCAGAGTCACCTGCCGAAGGTCAGCACCCTATTGCAGTGGGGACTACATAGGCACAGAAGAGACACCTACAGCTATAGTGAAAACCTAGAGAAGATCACCACTTGTGTGTTCAGCAAGGAGTTTCCATCTGGTTTGTGTACATGTCTTGTGGTAGGACAAGTAGTTAGTTGCTGGACTCTGTTCAGAGGTGTATGTGGTCTCTGGCTCTTTTTTTTATCAACTTCATGACAACTAATATGGTTCTTGGGTCAGGATTGTTCTTCTATCTCTCTTTATTTGGCATAAGCAGAAGAGTGAGGTGAATATCAGTGGCATTGCAGTTTCATTACTTTCATGCCTTTCTTTTCCCCCGGTCTCTTTTACTAGCCTTCATTTTGCTCTGTGTCCTGTGAGAAGAGAGCCAGAGCTGCCTGTGCTCAAAATGGATTTTTGCCTCTCACTTCTCCAAATGGTTCAGTGCATTAGCAAATCCCAGATCTATGTTGCATCAAGTCCCTGGTCACACTACTTCTATGGAAAACTGCTGCTGTCAGAAAGTGTGACCACAAGCAAGGTAGGAAGGACACTGAAAAAATAGGGAAAGCTCTAAAATTCCTGATTCTTTCTGTGTTATGTGCATTCCTGGAGACATTTATTGATCTCTGCTTGGAACCATACTCATCTCTAGGTAAGTAATACAAAAACAAAATGGAAAAATATCCATGTTACCAACAAGGTTGCAATGGATAAGCATAATAAATTTAAGAGGCTCCATGAATAGTTTGTGTCTGTGATGCTTCCTTTGATTACTGTCTCCTGAGCTTTGGGAATCACAAATAATTTAGCCCTTCTTCAAATAACATGTCATGCAAACAGATCTGCCTAGACTTCTGAACATATCTGAATACTCTGCTTTGGAGTAACTTGGGCTGTCGGGTAAAGCAAGAACTTAAGATGTCAGAATAATGTCAGAACTGGTTTATTTTCAGATACGTTTTCCCGTATGGTTGAACAAGCTAAATGAGTAAGGGAGGGAGGCTGTTTTGGAAGAGAGAGTGTGTGGGGGAACAGTGTGAAGCAGGAGGAGATAAGTGAGCAAGCAAGTTGATCTGTTGATAGGGGAGTCTCAGTTCAATCAAAGCAATGTTTATGTAATTTAATAGCAAAGTGTGCCTCTTGCTTTCCTTTTCCTTACATCAAAACTATTTTATTCTACTACGATGTAACGTAACCTACATACATTTAATCCTAAGTGGTCATGATTTTTGCTTCCCATAGTGTCTCCAGATGTCTGTGTTGGCTTTCCTCCTGAAGTGTAGAAACAAGGTTGTAAGGAGACTCTAAAATGTGATGGCCTTGAGCTTTGAGCATTTGGAGCAGTCCTTTCTGTAGCAGAGGGATCAGCTAGAGCTCCTGCCACTCTAAAGTTATCAAAATGGCAATGAATACTCATAACGGGTAGAAGGCCTGGTTGCATCAGCTCCTTTTCTGACCAGTGTTAACACCACAATGGTAAGCTGCCTTTAAGCAGAGGCTAAAGGATCATTCCTATATAACAGCCTATAAAAGTTATGTATGGTATTTTTCCCCCTTCGTAACGGCACATTATTTCCCAACCGTCCATCAGCGTTTCTGTGGAGCTGATTCTTGTTCAACTAAACAGCATCCTCCTTCTCTGGGCAGAGACCCAACTCCCTTTCCTCCTCCTTTTCTTCATTTCTATTCCTCCCTATATTCCATATCCAATGGCAGGTAAATAACTTCAGTAGAAACCACAATTGCACAGCTTATTCCATTCTGCTCTGTGCTTTCTTTTCTGTTCATCATGGTGGGATTTTTTTTAAGGGTTATTATTTATAAGTTAGAACTCAGAAAGCTTTTCCAACTACAAAGAAATGCCAGAGTTTTCCCTGCTTTGGGTGTGGAAGCTTAAAAAGAGTTTTGACAGTACACAAAATTAGTATAATTTTTTTTTTTTTTTTTTTTGTGTACAATTTAGTACACCAAAAAATCTCCTCTCAGCTTATGAAAAACAGTTACTATTTTGTATTTGGGAGACCACTGTGTTACCCATTGATTCTCCCAAATCCAAGACTCATGGAATAAACCTCAAAGTGTTGATTTTCTGTCTGCAAGGATTACGTGTAAAACTGCTTCTGACAGTGTTGTTCCTTGTCTGAGACATTTCTCTCAAGGGAGCTTGTGTCACTTCAGTTCCATGCCTGCCTTGCATTCCTCATATAATTTAAGGTGTTGACTTTAACCTTTAAAGCTTGAAATAGGATGAGTAGTGTGTCGTATAGCTCAGGTGCATCTGTTGATTTTCCCATCCTGCTAACAGCAGTTGGCTTAAGGAGGAACAGTTTAACTGGAAGCCTTTGGCACTGTGGTACCTTTCATGTGTTGTCTTGCCAATGTCTCAATATGTCATCCTTTAAGAGGATGGAGGAGGTGGATTCTCCTGTGTGTTGGGTGTTGGAAGACACAGGAGCAGTCCTATACTCTATAAAGTTCTGTGGGAATGCATGAGGTATGAGAATATGCATTGTGTGTATGTCCCTTGTTGTTATCCAAGCATGGGATACCTCAAATTGTAACAGGTGTGAAAAATTGCTAAAAGTGAGCATGAGGGGAAACAAATATGGAGTATTTTCCTCTGACAGGTAAAATGAGCAAGCCAGGGTCACATTGAAGTACCTGGTGTTTTGTGGAGCTGCCTTTCCCTTTCCTATTTTTTCTATCCTGGGAAAGAATTGGATTCAGACCAGAGGATTCCTCAGCTGTTGTGCTCAGCTAGGCAGAGCCCATGGATTCATTTCACCTTGTGTCCTTTGAGAAGGGATCTGTACTTCATTCACACCTACTCCTTACTGCCTATTGAAAGTGATAAAAAGAACTTTCTGGAAAGCTTTCTCTTTAAACTATGTTTATTTGTATTGCCTAGTACCTTAATGCATTGCTTTGCCTTCAGCAAAAGAAAAAGGTACTTGAATGAAAAGAAAGGGGTAATAGCAGTGAAAGAAGAGGGTTGTTATGTATCATAATGTTAGCATTCTTGGGAGAGATGCTACTCTAGTTGGAGGAACTAATCTTTGCTTGCATAAGTAGACAGAAATGCAGGCAATTTACAGCATCCGCTCATACCCAGATGTCAACTCACATTTCCAAAGAGAATCATCAAGTCAGGAGATAAACAGCTGGTACAGGCAAGAGGAAAATAAGCTTGTAAGTGTTTAAAGAAAAAAAAAGTGTTAATTTTTATGAAGTGTAGTGTGCTGGCATCTAAACAAATGAAAGTTAACAGCCAAGAATGGGAAAGTGGAAGGGCTTCTTTTTTTTAGTAACATGTGGGAATTGAAGTCTTGGTACCTCTTGTAGCAGCTTTAAAGCATCCCTGTATTTTTGTATCAAGTTCCTTCTAGAACAACTTCTTGTATGCTAGCAATAAAATGAGAGGTAGTGTTGATGAATTTTGGTGCTTTGAAGTGCATTGAACTGACCTGGGTATCACAGTATGTCCACACACACCTCTAAATTTAGATTTTTAACCTGACATGTGTCTTGCAATTGGAGAGAGTCTCAGTGGCAGCTTCAGTGGCTTCAGGGAGACTGCTGACCGAGAGCCAAGGCAGGCCTTGGAGACGTGTTCTGGATGCCACATGCTCAAGAGTTCTCAAAATTAGCATCCCTTTCTTCCTGAGAGGTGAGGCATTTGCCTAAATATGTAAGTATTGATCACTAGATAACTACAAAATATTTTCATGTAAAAACAAACTGTTTCTGTGGTCAAAAAGCATAAAATTGCAGCTTCAGGGAAAGCCAGTACTGGGGTTATTGCTGATAGAGCATCTAATAGAGAATGCTGACTTGCAGCATCCTTTGCATGGAATGAGAAACAGCAGGTCTGCCTCTTGCCTGCGGACATCTTTTTGTGCAGGCAGGAGGTAGGTTCTCATCCTAGTTGGCTTGATGATAAAGCAGAGTAAACAAATCTTAGCAAAAAAAAACTAAAAGAGAACTATAAATTTTGTGCTCCTTGAAGGAAAATAAAGTGTGCTGTATTTACTGTCTATTTCCCTCCCTCTTATTCCCACTCCTGTCTTCTAATGCTCACAGGGCCTAGCAGGGGTTTATGTGGAAATCATTGGGATTATCTCCCAATTTTTTCTCAGATAATTCAGTTGAAAGGTTATATAGAACTGAACAATTTGGAGACTGGGAATCACTAAGCTAGGGGCTTTAAGATGTTCTCAGGCTTCTATCCAGCCAGAACAGTTCAATAGTTATTGGATGTGCTACTAGTTGGCTGAAAAATCCATCTTTCCTACTTTTAAAAATTTTTACCCAGGTCATTTTCTGAGGTTTGGCAAGGGCAGGAAGGGGAAGCAAGCATCCCAGCTTTCTGACATCTCAGCCTGTCTGAGAGTACTGAAAATGGCTGTGGTGACTTTCAATTTAAACTGCATATTTCCAATGTAGTGCTTTTCAGATGGAACAGTGGCTTGCTGACTATCTCTGTCCTGTCCTGGGAATCCCCACAGTTTAGCCTGACACATGCCGCACTTCCAAGTCACACATGGCAGTGCGTGGAGAAAGCCAGGTAGCACTGCTTGGAGACAGACCTGAAAGCATGTTTGTGTGCCTGCCTTACTCACAGAAGGACTCCTGGTTAGCGGGGTGAAAGGTGCCAGTACATGTTCCCAGCTGGAGGTCACCCCCAGCAGCCATGCCTGCAGCAGCAAGCCCTGTGGCACCTCTGTTCCACATCTCTTCCAGTAACAGAACCTGCAGCTGCCAGCCCTTCCCTAGACTAGCTTTTGATACAAATAAATTATAATGAGCTGTCTTAGCTGCTACAGTATTTACAGGATAAATAGTTTCCACTTCACAGCCATCAATACATCCACCCTTTAAATCCATTAAGTTCCTGACTGCTATATGCTCCCTTAGTCATGGGCTGACACTGATTTAAGGCTGGAAAACCCCTATTTAAATCTCTCCATTAGTGAGAGTGAATGTAAATTGTGACCATGCCATTTGGCCTGGGACTAAAAATGGCTGCAGAAGTGATACATTTCAAACTGTGCTTTGGCTTGAAACAGTGATGGTTCAGTGTTCTTCTAGTCTTAGTTGGTGGATTAGCAGGAAATCTGGAAATTAGTAGCGCCAGCTTTGCAGTGAGTCTTTAATCCTAAAACTAGAGAAACATGTCTGTTGTGGACTGCTCTGTAGCAGGTCTGAAACCTGGTTCTGCCCTGGACTGTCATGGTTGCATATTTTGGTGATGTTGCTTCTCTGAATCAGTGAAAGCCTTCCAGAAAGATAAATATTTCAGCCATGTTCAGTTCCTCTCCTGGACCTGTCACAGTAGCATCAAACGGTAGCTGGTTTTAATCTTTTTTAGCTGATTGGTTTAGAGGAATTGAAACAGACTTCACTTATTTATTGATGGTTGCAAACAAATACCCTGCAGCCTCCCTCTTGCATTCGTAGCATGACCGAGAGAGGAGAGGTGTAGATTTGGAATAGAAGATCTATCACATTCAGTCTGCAAGGCTATTATTTGAGCTGTCTCAGAAATGTTTAATTTTTTGTTGTTGTGTTAAAACATTGGCAGTTGGATTTTGCTAAAAATGACACCGGTTTTATTTGTACCCACACACATGATCTTCAGGGATTTGTATACAACAGAATAAGAAGCTCCATCCTATTTTTACATATTGAAGATTGGCCTTTCTTTTCATGTGATACAGAGTATACATGTTTCAGAGCCTGGGAGGGAGGAAAGGGAAGGGAAAAAAAAGAAGTGAGACAAGTGCATCTTTTTTATCTTCCCCTGGTATATTTAGTGCATGGTTGGTTAAAGCCTCCACAGCCAGGTAGAGCAGGACACTGAGAAATGCAGGCCATGCAAGGACAGTCAGTCGTGTCCAGGCTAGCGATGGAATGCCGTTTCAGGCTCCCACTGGTCTGTCATGGCCAGAGATTCTGTGCCGTGTGTATCTGTGAGCAGTGATTCTGTAGGTGGAAGCGTATGACCCTGAGCAGCTAATACAAGAGCAGCTGTACTGTCTTCATCCCACAAGAGCAATCAGCACTGAGCCCATCTTCTCCAAAGACACCAACCTCATGTAATTTTGCTGCTGATGTATTTCTCACGAACCTTTCCTCTCCTACTTAGATTGTTTCAGTCAGGGACATAGAGCAGGCATAGAGAATATGATTTCTGACACTGTATCCTTCAGTACACAGTGAGAACCGGTCTGATTGTCTTTTTTGCTGTTTGTTTCTTTCCTGTTACTATAGTACTGGTAGGAGATTGCCAGTCTCCATTAGAAATAAGCCTCCTCAACTCCGTTTGAGGGAGGACTGTGTAGAGAAAATATATGGCAAGAACTTGTGAAACACAGCCTGTCACTTCCAGGAGGTGAGAAATAAAAGGGAAGGTTGCTCTGCAGTCTGCCACCAGCTTCACTTGTGGACTGAACAAGGGTGGGAGGTTTCCTACAGGGCTGTTTGTGGATAAAGCAGCCAAGGATGTTGAGCATCTGTTTCATTATTAAACATTATCGTTAGCTGATTTCTCAAAGCCCAGTCAGTTTAAGAAGGGGAGCATTCTGCTTTTTGCTGTGTGTATACCTGCAGGTTGCTTCATTTTCTTTGTGGATGTGATTACTCTGTTTGATGGTTGCTAACTGAAAAACAGTGAAGTCATTAAAGGGCCATAGGTGCCCTCTGGAGCCACTTGTTGAATGTTGATAAAGGAAAATACTACTGTAATATAAAATATAATCTGATCACTGCATCTAATTACAGACAAGAGTAAGCTGCTAAAGAAGTGTTCTGTAAGAATATTATAATTGCATTCATACCGTATTTCCAACTTGAAACCCATGAGCAAATATCAACTAATCCTTCCAACAGTCCCTGAGGGTGGGAAGATAAATCTATTACTATTTATTATGAATTTATTTCAGTTACCTTTAGCCACTGTTAAAATAACTATGAATTGATGAAAAAATTACCAGCATTTGCCTTACAACAGTTTTGAACATCTTGGATGCCCCAGTTTTGAGCAGTGTTTCTGATATCTCTTATGGATGGGCATCATTTTACTGGAATTAATTTTGGAAGCATCAGAGAAATGCCTATTATTTTTTATTTCCATTAATATCTAGTTCTTATTAAATACTAAATATTTGTGTTTGTTAAATATTTAACAACATATCTGGGGCTTTGTAGAATGTATTGTATTCAATAAACTTACACAGGATTGTATTATTATTTCTACTATTATTATAATCTGAGGAAATATTTTTCTGTACAGCATAAAACTGCAGATGTTAGTAGTAATGTCTCTTTTTACAGCATAGAACCATTGATATTTGCTCCTTTAATTGGTAACATTCTCTCCCAGCCCCAGGCTGGGGAACAGGGGTGGAAATTGTGCATAAAAATCATTAAGTGCAGCCTAGGCCACCTGCAAGGCATGAAATGAACAAAATGCTGGTTTGGCTGCTCCTGGTTTTCAGGTTCTAGATGATAGTCCTTGATGCTGATTGTCTCGCTGACAGCCCTGACAAATTTCTACTGATGGCAGGTTGTGCTGTGGACGCTTCCTCAAACCTTCCCAGTAGAGGAGCGGCGTTTCCTAGGAAAGGCTGCTCTAGGAAATATGGTACTTCTTTTTCCACATTGTAGAGACTGAGAAGTTCTTTCCTTTTGTAACATCTGTCTCAATGTCAAGTCAAAGATGGGGAGTAATTTTTGCTTTTTTTTGTAGTTGGCTGGTTGCTGGTTTTGGGGTGGTTTTTTTTGTTTGTTTGTTGTTTTGGTTTGTTTTTTTTTTTTAATGGTTACCTTTATTCCAAATTTACACCTAATGTGTAGGCCAAAAAATTGAATATTCTATTTGAAGAATAAAATGTATCATTTATATTAGTCTCATAAGAACTTGGCTTAGTTTAAGTCTCAGGATTTATGCCCTGGTCAATCTTTGGGGAAAAAAAAAAGCCATAGTTTTGGTGTTTTTGTTATTTATACATCATTTTGGAACTATCCTCTCCATGCAGAAACATGCGGCAGGATATGTATCGTATTCTTGTTGCTTTCCCAGTGAATGTTTTAGACATCATTTTTTAATATAAAACTCTTGGATTTGACTCAATGTTTAAATAGCTGTCAGGTGCTTGCAATAGATGGCTGAGTGTCATGTGCCCCCTTTTTGCTCATGTATGCTGAATGAAAAGCTGCTGTTTGTCACTCGTTTGGCAAGCTCTCAGTGCCTGTACGCAGCTTGCATTAATGCTAATGGGGGCTGCACACACTCTGAAGAGACAAAAGAGCCAGGTTCCTCCTTAATCTGCGCAATCAGATAGTGAATACCTTGTCATAGTACCCAAGGTGGCCTTTTGCTGCCCAGAAATGCAGTCTACCATGCCCTTATTGCTTAAACAGCTTCTAGAAGCTAATCAGATTCCTCCCCCACTCTGACAGGTGAAATATGGGGTAGCGTATGAAAGACAAAGGTTGAAGGAGCAGTAACAATTGAGTAGACAAATGGTGCATGCAGAAGATCACATCTTTCTTCCCTTGGCAGTGGAAATCACTGGGAAACACCAGGCTGGTGCAACTGAAGCTTTTGGGCAGCTTTCCTCATTGTCTGTTCTTGTTCAAATGTAGCTCCTCATGCTTCTGCTTTTGTGTGTAGGTGGTGCTGGGTACCTGTTACCTGCAGCAAACAGTCTATCCAGGGAGATGTGATGAGAGGGTGAGCAAGCAGCAGATTCTTTGGCAGCCCTGGGTTCTCCTGAACTCCTCTTGCCTCCCCTCTTCTTGGTCTTTTCATGTTTTAAAATAATCTTTTTCTGCATGTCATACTTAAGAATTGCCCTTTTTTCTTCGGTATTTCACAATAAAATTGCAAAAGGAGTTGGGACAGGGCAGAATTCTGCCAGAAGCAGCTTGAAACAGAGTAAGTAATTCCTGCCTGAGTGGTTCTCTTCCAATTGTGTTTCCTTTACCAGATTCCCTCTGAAATGTCTCTCTCTCAATACAATACAGTGTTTCGAAGCTTGGCAATTTCCATACTTTACCTGAATTTCCTTTTTATGACACTTGCAGCCCTTAAGGACAAATTAAAGCGATTGGGCTTTTTGGTGACTTTTATTTTGTGTTACTTTGTCTTCAGAAGCACAGATTGAGGCTCTTAGCTGGGACTCTAGGCATACTTAGTGTGCTGCCTGCTTCTACTTTTTTCTTGTACTGCCATGCTCCTGTTGTTCCTGAGTGCCTGAACAGCTCCAGAGTTGCTTTTTCCATATTCAGAGTTGATTACAGTGATTTTGAGACAGGAGAGTCTGTTTTATGACCTCTCAGCCAGCCTGAGCATCGTCTTCCCAGTGGAGCTGCTGACCTGCTTTGCATGGACTGGCTGCCAGAGGCAGCAGCTGTGGATCTTCATCAGTTGTCATGCCCCTTTTACAGATTAACCTCTGCTCTTTTCCCATGGCATTATTTTGCAGGCATGTTGACAAGCTGCTTTGATAATAAGAAGTGGGTGTGTATCAATTGGGAAAATGTTTTTGGCTCACCTTTGAATATTGTATGAGCCAATTAAGCAGCTGTGTCCCTCCCTCTCGTAACCAGGATCCGGGTGCATAAAGCCAGTGGTTAACTATAGGTGGTAGCAGCTTTCTAATGCTGTTGTATGTGCATGTGCTTGGGTTTCTCTAGAGTGGAGATGATGCTTCACTTGGATCTCAGCTCCCATTCTTCGTTGTTTAGCTGAGGCTTTTTTAGCATAAGCTTTTGTAGGAAAAAACCTAGCTGGCTCCACAAGTCATTTCTACTCGAAGGATTTCTTTATCAGCAGAACAGGATATGCTCTGATTATCACGATCCTTGGTACTTATTAATTTGTAACTTATATGTATTTCCAGAAGTAGAGTGTTTTAAAAAGATTTCTGAATTCGTCTTATTTCTGACTACCTTCCCTGCTGTGCTGCCACAGGTTTTCTGGAACTTGGTAGAGGTGTACAGCTTCCTCCACCACCCGCAGTACCAGGCTGGTACTGTGTTCTGTGTAAACAACCCTTGAACTGGCTTGCTGTGGCAGAGCAGCAGCCTTCAAGCTGCCATCAGTGGGCCCTTGGGGACCCATGTGCTAATTGCGGGGGAGCAGTGGGAGTCTGTTAAAAGCAACTAAGAAAAATCAATTGACTGTGGACTCAGGCTTGCTTATAAGGCTCTGCACCTATCCTGGAAAATGCCTTCAGGGGTCTGTAAATTGCAAAGGCTGAAAAATACTGAGTAATATTCTGTAAGGAAAAACAAATCTGTGCACTTAAAAATCACCTTTAAAGCTGTCAGTGTTAATGCAACAGACAAAAACATTTTTGAAAGTGAAGCCCAAGCACTTCTCTTAACAGTGCTGTAATATATTGGTTTGAGTTGCAGCAAAAGCAATATATTGGTAAGAGCTGCAGCAAATGTGGTGATAGACATTCTACTGAAATAGAAGAAACATGCATCTCTCTTAAATCCCTTGAATTGAAAACTAAATTAACTTGTAGTTTTATTTGCTAGATCAAAACTTTGCACCTGTCTTCACAACTGATCTTTCATGTGCTTCTCAGTCTGGTGGGCAGGGTGGCACAGACAGTGAAACAGGGATTGCAACAGGACATTTCAGAAATCTCATTCCTGAAGCTACCTGAAGGCATTTTGAGAAAATAAAATACTTAGGAACTGATGGTTTGACAAACAAAAATGGTTTGCACTATGGAAGCTTTCATAGGAATAGTATCCTGTTTCCAGGGAGGAGTTTCAAGTAAAATTCAAGAGACTCCTTTCTTTGTTCAGTAGTCACTTGCAATGTAAGAGAACACAATTCAGTTTCTTCCTCTCCCTGAATTAAAACCAGGGCTTGGACTTCACTTTTTGAGACTAGGTGAGAGCCCTGGCTATTAAATGACTTGGCATCTCTTAGGAGCTTTCTTGTTTGCTCTGGAGCAAAATCTGAAAAGCCTCTGGGTTTCATTCAGGAGAATGTATGGAATTCTGGAGTGGCAGGGGATGAATTGCCACTCACCTGTAGACACAGCCTGTTTTGCGTCTGAACACCTGTTGACTTCTGTAGGCTTTCCTTCAGTATTCTGGCAGGTGAGCCATGCGCTCGTTCTGTACAGTGTATAAGTGAATTTCCACTGTACAGTGTATAAGTGAATTTCCACTGTACAGTGTATAAGTGAATTTCCACGTAAGGACTTCGGTGCGAAATGCAGCTGCACAGCTTTTAATATGCAGGATAACTGGTTAAAACTAGTTGAGCTGTCATCTCTGTATAGAACCACTTACAGCATTGAAAAATTAAATCTAACCCTTCTTGTATAGCTGAGGGGGTAGTGCTTCTTATTCCAGGGGGTTGGGTCTTTTCTCGAGTCTCCAGTGATACTTTACTATCCCTTTGGGTCTCACGATGCTCCTTTCACCCCCATTGTTACACATCCTCACTTCACCCTGCAGTCACTTAAAAAAGACCAGCGCTGCGTCTCCCAGGAGTTTGGTGTGTCCCTGCAAAAGCCGTTTCGCGTTAGGCGGAGAATCAAAGCACCAGGTGGGAGATGTGTCTCTCTTGCCCTTCTGCCTGTTCACTCTGCAGCTTTCTGCTGGCCAGGAAGAGGCAGCAGCATGACTGACTGGTGATATTTCCAGCTGCTGCTGTTGCCTAATGAAATGCTTCAAGCCAAAGGGATAATGTTCTGATTTGTAGTCCACGCTCAGAAAATGGTGGTTGTGAAAGAGACTGAGTTCATAACCTAATGTTAACTTTTTGTCTTCTTGTAGAAATTACAGAGCCCTATCACTACTCATATTTTTTCACAGTCTTCATTCCCTCTTTTTGTTTGTTTGCTATATAGTTTTGAGAGGAGACTGTAGGGGGACAGTGAGTGAATGTAACTATTAAATTTTGCTGGAAATGATGAAATGAAAGTGCATATTATATTCATACCTAATGCATCATTCTCCTGCCTTTACCTTCCGGCCCATCACATTCCAGTCTATTTCAGAGATTTAGATGCATTTATGTCAGATCTCCCGTCCCAGAATACAATCTACATCCAATTATCAACCCTTAGGGATACATTAGATGTAACTATTATATCTTCTTCTGTCAATAAAATTATAATCACGAAATGCACAAATGTCATACTTTGGTTTCTAAAAGCATCACAGATAAGAATGAGATGAAATGAAAAGGCTGTTATGCTACATTTTACACATGCTTATATGCAGAAGATTGCCAAAATCTCAAGCTGAGGTATGTATCTCCTTTTTCTGTCTGCTACTAACAAATCTCAGCCCTGAGCAAGCAAATGCCTGCACAGGATCTGACAAAATTACGTACAAAGATGAATTAGTCTTTTCCTCCATTTGTTCACATGCCACGTTCAGGAGAATCACAAGTGCGTGAGGGACTTGTAAAGGTTCAGCAAGGACTGTCACATACAGATTTCACAGGCCTGTCTACCCAGGAGTACTTGGTTAAGTGAAACCAAGTTAATGAAAAGAGTTGAATTTCAGACATATTAGAAGTCACTAAACCCCTTCAACACTCTGAAGAAAGAAATTGCTCTGAGTTCTCATTAGCTTGCTCAGACTCATTTTGACTTCTGACTGAAAACATCTGTATGGGAGTTCCTTAGTTAATGCACCTTAAACTTACACCTGTACTTAATTTGGCTTACCTTGCCTAAGTTTCCCTTAATTGCAGACATACCCTAGGTGAGATAAGCCATATTAGCTCAGGAGAGTCTGGAGTGCAGTAGTCACTCTCTATCAGACAGAAGTCCTGTTCCCCCTTTCAGGCAGGCATGGTTAGTTCCTTCTGCTCGTGAAACAATCATCACTGATGGTAAAGAAAGAATTTTATATCCTTAAGAAAACTGCACAGCACTTGAAATTAAAGGAGTAAGGGGAAAGGAGAAGTTGTACTGTGTGCAGAATATTCTGTAATAGTCTGCTCCAGTGTGGTTTTGCACTCTTATCTAAATTTTCTGGTATTGACTACTGTCAGAGATAGAGGAGCAGGCTTGACAGTCTCTCACTGATTCAGGAACATGGGAATTTTTATACTCTGAGCTAAGCCTCTCTGGCAGGGCTGCAGGCAGGGCTAACAGACTGCATAAAAGAGAATTTAATTTTTAAATATTTCTAACCCGAGCATTTAAAAAGCTGAAATGCCAATGTAAAATACTCGTATCTGGCAATTTCTCTTGTAATTTTCAGATTTTAAGCTGGAGTTCATACCTGAGCACCAGGGAAATGGGAGGAAGAGGATGTCTTAAACTGCAAAAATGTCTGAAAGTACAATAACTTGGTTAAGGATCTGGTGATCACTACAAGTATAGAGAAAACACATGGGCTAAGTTGTGTTTTAAAAAACAAACAAACAAAAAAAACCCCACCAAACAAACAAAGAAGCAACCAAACACAAAGTTCTATTTCCTTGGACTCTAATTAAGGATGGAATATCTTCCACCCTCCAAGAGAAAAGGTTTTTGGCCATGTATCAATTTAACATTTCACAGGTGCCACAACGGAAAGCACATGATAACAGCTGCTCTACCATGTAATATCCAAGGGGAATGTTTACCTAGATTCAGAAATGTACAGTGATATCAGTGAGATTTGTGCAGTAGCTTGTATGTAGGCTGAATGGAAGAAATGGGATTTTAGGAAAGATCATGAGCATAAATCTGATGGTTAACATTTTAGGAGCATAGTGTTTAATGGGTAGTCAGATGTTCAGTTCTGCCATGAGATTATATTAACCAGAAATTTTGCTGGGAGATACCATGGTGATCATCTGTAAAACTCAGACATCAATTTCATGCAAACAAAAAGTTTGCAAGGATTGAACTGGACTAAATTTCATCCCAGACCTTAAAGGGTTTATTATTGGTAAACCAGGTACAAGTTAGGACTGGATGAAGGAAGTTTTAAAATGAGGAGGCTTTGATCTTTTTTTTCCCAAAGTGCCCTTTGCTGTACAACACTGCCATATTGAAGTGGAGGAGCTGTCACTATAAGAAATTCTGCCTGTGCCCTTTCACTTTTCACTGTTATACTCTTTCAAGGTACTGCTGTTTCTAAAATCACCAGCATATTTGTAAGATGAAGATGAGTTGTATGTTTACGTAAGCTTCCTTGCAGAAATTGTTTTCCTTGGTGTATATGCATGCATGTGTATGCCTGTCTGTACAATGGTATATTAGACAAAAATGAGTGGCTGTTTTGGAGGGGTACTCTTTTTTTTTTTCCTTTTTTCCTTTCTGTGACTCTAATTTACAGTGTCCTGTGAGCAGTTTTTGCTTGAGTAGATGACTGCAATATAAGTTCAGGAAGAAAACAAACGAGACTTGGAAGCGGCAAAGCAGATCTGTTTGCAGGAGGATGGGTAACAAAAGAAATGTGCTGAAAAAATGCTCTCCTGCTCTGCACCTTTGGAGTGCTATATAATTTATAGCTGTTCTCTGCAAAGTGTCTGAGGCAGTGCCAGGTGGTGGGGAGTTAAATTAACCCCCGTGGCGTTGTAGTTATCGGCAGAGGCCAGACCTGTGGATCGATACCTCGGTGCTGTGAGTCACCGTATCAGCTGAGGAAAGTGAATCTGTAAGCTCCTTATTTCTCCATTCTTCTAATCGCAGCGCTCTGTCTGGCTGTGATGAAGATGGAGCAGACGCAAATGTCTGATGCTTGAAGCTCTTTGATTTCTGAGTTGATGGGGTGAAGCCAATGAAATGCTGTGAGAGACTCAGAGAGCTGATAGTATATTGTCTTTTTCCAAGTATCCTCAGTTCCCGTTCTGTTTTTCTTCCTTCCTTACCCACGGATCTGGTTACACTTAGTAGCTGCATGATCTGTGCTTTGCTTGACCGACACAGATAATTTCTAGCATCACTAGTTAAGCCTATTTTTTATTATTATTAATAATAAAAGCTGTTTTAGTCTCGCTTAAATGGATTAGCCGTGCTCCTGCCTGCTTTTTGATTGTTTTTGCTGCTGGGGGTTCACTCTTCCGATGAGAGTTCATGCAGATAGAGTTATTGCCAAGCTTATCCGTCACTGAGGCATACCTAATATGGATCAAACTGGATGGAGTAATTGGGTTTTCAGAGAGCTACCACACCAGGAGAACGTGTCATCCTCCAGGAATGAGGATTTTTGTGGCAGTTATGGAAGATACTTGCAGAGAGGCTGAGTCAGCCGCCTCCTTTTCGCGCCCTCACACTTTGTGGGTGCACCCATTTTCTGCTTGCAGCCCCCAGAATTCGTGCCTGTTGACAGCTGAGTCTTCTTGCTTCCCTGAAGACCATGTGTGTCTTCCAAATCTATTGCTACCCCCTCCACCTCTCTCTTATGAAAATTAATATATAAAATGCTATATTCTTCCCTGTTATATTTTTCCAAACTTACCCATAAATTGCCCATGTGGAATGCACTGGTAAATTAAGTAACGTATTGTTCTTTCCTAGCTGCACCCACTCTCTAGAGGTTTGAAAAATTTCCATCTGTAGCCATCACCCGACAGAAAAATAAACAGGATTAAACTGCAATTAGTTTCTTATAAAGCGAAGAGTAATATGCCATGCCAGTCAAACCACTCACCTTCATTTCCCTTACAACAAGTGAATTATTTTCTCTCTAAACAATGACAGAGTGATCCTTGGCCTAAAAGCCAGTTTCCCCTCAGCTGAGATGTGAAGCAGTCACAAGGTAAGCTGGCCTTGCAGTTGAGCAGTGGTAGATGTGGAGCATGTTGAGTTACTGGTTTTGGTGATTAATGAAAGCTGAATTAAAGATGGCTTCTCAGCCTAACAGCTGACCTTCTGGCTGTTGTTCTGTGTTGTATCTGTCCTTTCCCTCATCTTATATTCTGACTTTAATCTTGCTTTCTAGTTCAGTTCCTGTCTTTTTTCTGCATCCAAAGTTGCAGACATTGATCCTTACAGCTGGGCATGACCATTCATGTCCTGGTCTCTTTCTTTTAACAAAGTCATCCAAGCCAGGACTGAGCTTTCCAGATTTCTTATTGCTTCATTCACAACCCCCTTGACATCCTCTCCCAGCCATGGGGAGTAAATACATATGTGCAGATTTCTGCATTGCTGTTCCTAGCATAGCCTGGGACCTTCCTGTATAACAGTGGGAGGTATAATTGATCTCCATATGCTGACTTGTGTTGTCCAAATAGGTTGTCCCCCTTCATCTTCTCCCCAGCTTCTTGCACATGGTCAATTCTTTATCCCTCAGCTTTCTTCTTTTTTATTCATACATCAAGGCACATGTAATACTTAGGTCGGATACAAAATACTTTTATGATTACATTAGAACGTCTAGAGAGATTTTTCATCCAATAGTTTTATTTGGAAAAACATTGTGTAAGGCCACACTGTATAAGTACCTGTTGATTTTAGATACTTTGATTGGAAAATGTCTTTGTGAGCTTGAACAGAAGTAACCAGTTTTAATTATTACAGCTTTTACTTCAGTGCAAGTTTGTTTATGGTCTCAAAGTAGTGGGTGAGGCACATGTGAAAGACTCTCCGAGTGAGTTTCTGTGTCTTTGAGCTCGGATGACACCAGCATGCTTCATCTCAGCTGTAACAGAAAAATAACTGTGGTCATAATAATTGTGTCAGCCACAGGCAAATGGTTGATATTGCAGCAGAACTGCATTAAAGATCTTTTCTTTGGCTCACTGGCACTTGAGGAGTGACTGTAAACAAACCACTGCAAGGAAGCCAGTGAACAAACAGGTAGACAGTAGCTGATATTGTCTGTATCCTGCAGGGAAGTCACTGGCTTTGCTGGTGTACTTCTGACTTTGCATCGGTTAAGATTTGTGCATCAGTACAGAGGCTCTTGTAGAGGACTAACTGAGATTGAAAAAGTATTGATATGAAATATGGAGAAGCAGTGTCATGTGCATAAAAAGGGGAGGAAGGATCAGTGTTCCCTTTGTTCATCCCAGCATGGTTTGTCTTTGGAGGGCTCTTGGCAGAGTTGCGAATGAGTTTTCCATAGACTGACTGGCGAGGTGAGGTCACTGGGCTTTCGAAATATTTGAGGTAGTGGTTTTAAACAAGTGACTATCTCAACACAAACAGGAATAAAGCAATCTTGTATAGTCTTGGTCATACAGTAACCACTTTGTTCTGCCTTCACTGCTCACAGTGGAAGGATTTGGCTTGTTAAATTGGAGGCTTTGCATCCTTTCGTGTTCATCTACCTCCATCCAAAGTCTGCCTGAGTCTGCACTGCAGGTTTTCTGTGCTTTATTTTTCCACAACTGAATTTATGTTTTCAGTTCTTAGAGTGAAAGAATTGAAACTATGATGAAAACAAATAGCTGGAATCAGCTTTTTTTTGTTTTTCATATAACCCTGACAGCATGTGATGCAATGCAAGGGACTGAGGGGAAACTCCTTGCATCGTAGTTGATGCAGAGCAAGCCAGCAGCTGGGAAACTTGCTGAAGCCAGATGCCTTGTGGTAGCAGTGTCATGGTTACTGTTGTGCACTGAGAGGAGTTTTAATTGGAGTGTATTTTTTTCCCTTTTGAAAGGTGGCTAGCCAGGAACAGATTACACATAGATTTAGTTCTTAAATATTACTCTGTAATTGTTTGGCTGATTTCTTTATAAAAGCTTAGCATGAAGTCACTGAGTTTGGGTTAAGGCTGAATTATGTATCTCTTGGCAGTCCTGGTTTTCATTACTGACCAGAGAATTAAAAAAAAATAGCATTGTCCATGTCTGTGAGGATCCCTCAGAAGTGAATCTTGAGTAAATTGGCCAAAGTGTATATATTTGGGGTTTTAATGCTGGATTTAGAATTATCTTTTTCTTCTGTTTTTTATGTATAAGCCCAAGTGCTGGAGGGTTGGAAACAGACAAGATTGAATGGGTCAGTTGTATGAATTGGCAAACACAAGATTCCCTCTTTCACACACTATGCTTCTCTGTTAAACGCTCTGCAACAACAAAGAAAGATGAAATGTTTGGTCTGTGTGGTGTATGAGGGCTTTCTCAGAGGCTAAGCCCTTCAAGTAAGTAAATAAGCAGAAGTTTCAAGTACAGACGTTATTTGTGAAGCAGAGAATGATGCTACACAAGCATCTAACACAAGCCTGCAAAAGCAAAGACATGAAGGGCTGAGTCCTTGCTGGGAGGTTAAACAGCAGCTTTCCAGTAGTAGCTCAGGGCCCTTTGCCATCTCCATAATCCTGGTGGATTATACTGGAGGTGGGATATAGTTACTGAATCCAACTGGTTCTAAACAAGTTTGGTGTTATTTGCTTTTTTTGTAACAGAAGCAAAAAGAGAAAAAAACCCTCATATTTTACTAACTCTTTTATGTCTGAAAGTTTCAAACATTGCTCTCATTTAATCCTCTTGCCTATCTTTCACTTCTGCCATCATATTTGATGTGCAGAGACACAGTGCCAGTCACACATTGGGAGGAAACAATGTGTCTATTGGCATCTTTCTGTAGAGCTGAGGTGGATTTGGTTGGACAAAAGGAAACCTGTGGCCCAGATCTACACACCCATTTCTGTCAGTCAGCAAGCTCCAAGAGAGGGGTATTAATCTGACATTTCTGCCAGAAATACATGATTTTTCCCTTGGGGACATTGCCTTGAATCAGCAGAGCAGCTCCATACTGCCCTAGATCTACCTAATAAGGACACCACCACACTTTGGAGCAAGGCCACGATTTTGCTGACAATGTGAGAGTCAAGTTTCCCACTGCTGAAGTATAGCTGCCTCTCAAAAGGAACACAGCAGCTCTTTTACGACAACCTTGCTTGAGAAAACTACAAACTACTTCTGCTAATGGTGAAACGTTGCTTTTCAGCATAGCATTTATTTAGAAATTATATGTTATTTAGAATTAGTTTTTCTTTCCAAACATCGAAGGGAAGTGCAGCTCATATATCTCTTTGAGTACTGGTGAGAGAATAGACTAACTTTCTGCACAGAAGAACACTGGCAATGGTCTGTGAAATAAAGGTGGTTTTGGGGTTGTGCAGCTCAAAGTAATGTATTTCGTAATAGGATATGTAGTGTGTCTGGGAGTTGCACAGCATTACATGCACCTGAGGTATATTCATGGTCACATTGTGGGCAGCATCATACCTTCTACATCATGCAGTGTTCTGTCTTCCCACCTGAATATAAGCTATTTTAGCCTTCATGGCTTTGCTATCTGCTTATTTGAGATGACTTATCTGTAGTTGGCGTTGTTTTGTTGGCAGCATACATCAGGCATCTTGTCAGAGAGCAGCTGTTCATCTCTTCCTTCCCCATTATATCCCAACCCACTTGCATGTCAGCTTCACTGTACTGTTGTCTTATCAGTCATCTTGGAGAAGGGGTGGTTTGAATTATTTTCACCAGAAGCATTGTGCCTACTAGTTTTCCATGAGAAAAAGGTTTCTAATTAGCTCAAAAATAGAAGAAAGTACTGCCTCATCCCTTGTGATGCCCAGTAGTGGCAAGACCCTTGGGGTTATATTTTCTTACACTTCCACCTCAGAGGCTGACTGTTTTGCTGAAAGGTGTAAAAAGACAAGGTGATTACCATGTTTCTACCTCATTCTCCTCTGACTGTGTTTTTCTGAGGATTGACTTGGCACAAGGCTCAGCATGGATGTTGTTTCCTGGTTTCCATGGAGGTTAGCACAGCAGAATAATGGATACTCCAGTAACAGGAGCTAGGTGGCTGCGTTGTATGCTGGATGTTCCAAAATCTCACGTTTTCACGTATCTGATCCAGTAATTTGTGATATGCCCCTGACTCCTGGGGTTGTGAGATGTGAGCTTCATGAGGTCATAGGGTTCCCCAGAGAACATCTTACAAAAGGATCAGAGTCTTCTCTGAGAGAAAGCACTGGAAAAGGAGCATGTGCAATATATTATCACACTCAGTAGGAAGACAGATTTTCTGGAAATTTGAGCTAAGTAGAGCTGGAAGTCAGTTGTGTTAAGTCATCCAAACAGGGTTATGCCACCTGGTTGGGGCTCTTATGACAATCTAATCCATGTGGATTTTTTTAAACTCATCATGGGAATCAAAACTTACACTTGAATAAATAACATGCCAGTGCCTTGATTTTTGCCATCTTTGAGGTCAGCAGGGGCTATGAAGAAAAAGGTATAAAACTGAAAGACTTGGAGCAGTAGATTGAGTCAAACATAACATAGTTAGCGTGCCACATTTAGAAATCAGGGTATGCCTAAGTCACAGACCACAGCAGTCCCTCTACTGCCAGGTTTAGGCTTCTCTTGAAACTACTGCCAGATAATCAGTTATTGCTGGCAGAGAGCTTAGAGCCTGACTTGAGGGCTGAACATAGTTATGAGGCTGGTATGCCTCACGCTGTCCACTGGTGTGAAGACTTTATGGCGTAGAGTGATTCCAATTACTCCTCCTCCTTTGCAGTCCTGCTTCTGAAATTAAAGGCTGCTGCTGTAACCCACAGTTCACTCTGATTCTTCTCCCTGTGGATTTCAGGGTATTCACATATAATTGTAACATAAGGTTTTATCAGCCATTATCCTGATCCTGTGAGCATCACCAGTGAAAACTAGGAGATATGACCCATAATCTACACAAAACCTTATCAGGCAGTGGCACTCCTGCCACTCTGTTCATGCAAGCCCAGGCACCACACTGGCAGGAGTTTGAACTGCCATCAGCCTTTTCCTTCTTGTTTCTTGTGATGCTGTTGATCATGGAGGTACACAGCAATAGTGAAAATCTCAGGAAAAGCAGATTTTAACAAATTTTCAGTGGAATGATAGAAGTTTGGCTTAGCTTGTTTTAAATGGCTTGTCCCACTTCACTTGCATCTCAAGCATTTCCTTGCTTTGTAATGTGAGACAGCTGGTCTTGAAGTTAATCCCCAGGGTTTTGAGGCTTTTTCTTCTCCTGGCAAACTTGAGAGGGAAGATGCTTCAGAAATATTAGCCATCGGCTGTCACTTAGTAGAAACTATAACAGTTGGTGATGGTAATAGCATTGGCTTGAAACTAGCAGGGAAATGCAGGTCTAGCATATGGGCATCTAAAATCTGTGCAGTGATGGTGCTGAGGAACACGACACATTCAACTAGCTTTTGAGTTGAGGGCTCTGAGTTCAGGTTTTACAGCATCAAGCTGTCTTGGAATTTGGCTGCAGTAGGCAGTTAGTGCTTCAGTAGAGAAATTTCCAGTTAATCTTTTTACCTGCATTTGCCAGGCAGACTGCACTGAGTCAGCTCAGTGCGGTCCCCACTGTGCAGCGGCTGCAGCCAGTCTCACTCCATCACTTTTAATGAATCTGAGTCTCTGTGGTTTTCACTAATTTACTCATTCGCAAGAGAAATGAGGAAGTGTTTTCCTGTCTCTCTCTGATAATGAATGAGATATGAAAGAGCTTCATGGCCAGTAAGCACCCTGGAGGGACTTCAGTTTGTCAAAATGTGCAAGGCATCTTCATCAAAGCAACAAAATTATTTTCTTTCCCCTTACTCTATGAATTGAAAATTCACAAGACAACAACCAGAAACATGCCCAGTTTTGCTTAGACAATGGAATTGACTTTGAAAAACTGAATGCGTGGCAAAACTGATAATATCTTTTGCATCAGTGTTTTTCAGAGGTGTATCTTGAAATAATAAATGGTTGCCTGAGGCAGGCTTTAATGTGGGGCTTTTGCTGTAGTCTGGCTTGGTGTCTGTGAACCCCCTCTGGCTTGGTGTCTGTGAACCCCCAATTGCACAATGTGACGTTTTGCACTCAGTGCAGACTGTGGGCAGCAAACATCTCCTTTGAGGGCTGTGTTGAATCCTGTTTACCATGAATTTTCATTTCTGTTTGCTGCCATCTTCAAATGTACTTTGAATACATCAGAAGGGCAGAGATAAGAGTTTACAGAAGATTAAACAGGCACAAACACATTAGGAGAGACAGTAGGCAATTCAAATTGTTAAACAGAAATATTGAAGTCCACTCTATAAGTCTTCGGGGCTTTTCAGTACCCAAACTTAATAAAATTAGCCAACTGCTGCAGCTTGGTTAATGTTAGCACTAGCTCTAGTGCTTACCATTGCTATCAGAAGCAATCAATAGCAAATCTAGCTTTATAGGGTATAGCTTTGAGGTACAAACTGTAGGTTCCACTTTGAAGTGAAGAACAGCTGCCCAGGAATATTGTGAGCCATGCACTTTAACAAAGTAACTTGTCACAGTGATCCTGATTGCACTCCTGTACTTCAACCCTTTTTAAAACACAGATCCTTTTGAAAGGTAGAGTAAATAATTTCAACTATTGCTCCAGTTTCATGTGTAAAAGCAGAGAGTGCTTGTAGGAAATACAAGTCTTGGAAGGTGAGCTGAACACTTGTTAGTCCAAGGATTAAATTAGCTGGCCAAGAGAGAATTATCACCCTACAAACCTCCCATTAAAACCTGAAGAGGTACAAGTATTTTTTGCTGTTACGTTTGAACGTATGGTTACTCAACTGGTGACAAGTATTCACTGTATTATTGCATATTAATGGAATATGGTGTGTGCAGCACACAGCGTCGCATACAGTTTGAATGTCACTTAGTAGTCCCCTCTCTCTCACTACTTCACTTCGACTTTAGCATTTTCTGGGCTCTTAAGCATTTGTCATGTATTGATTCTCGCGGAGTTCCCAATTTTTTATCCCCCATAGGGAGCCTAAACGTGCTTGGTTCTCAGGTCTTTTTGTCTGGATATATGCTAGATGCTGACTAGGTGTGATATTATTTCAGATTTGTTCATGTTTCAAGATTTTATGGCTTGTATCAGGTAGGACCTGGTGCCACCAAGTTCAGGTGAGTGTTGTGTTGTGTGCTTTACATGCTTAGGACAAGACAGTTTCTGGGCCAAAGGACTTGTTTGTGTTCTAAGATGAAACCCATCAGGTGAATGCAACAGGGAAGCAGAGGAGTAAAATTGTGACACAAACACCTCATTATATGGATTGTCTTCCTGCATCTTTTGCCAGTTCAAAATCCATTTTTTATATAGCTTAACTATTAATAGCATTCAACTCTGTTAGCAAAGAGGAGAGTGTCTCCAATGCCTCCTTCTGTATGTGCAATAATTAACGTCACAGCAGTTAATGCTCTGCAATCTGTGGCTTGTCCCTCGAGCATGGAGAGCACAGGACAAGCTCTTCTGAGGTAAGGTAAAGATACCTCCATTGCTCCTGCAATTTATCAGCTTTCATGTTAACCTAGCTTCATTCCAAAATGCAGGTCTGAGGAAGCAGCTCCTCTGAGGCCATCTGGGCTCCTCTCTGCTGAGCTGTGGTTGTGTCAGCACATCTCCCTGGCCCCACAGCCACAGTGGGGAGTGGCTGAACAGCAGGAGCATCTATTGGAACAGCCCCTCACAGGGGCATAACAGTCCCTGCTCTCACTGAAGACATGTCTAAGGAAAGACATGAGCTGGCACATCCATGACCTTCTTCTGGAAGGAGCCAGGTGTGGGGGAGCCATTTGGCCTGTGTTGACATCTGGACTCTCCCTGAATACCTGCACCTTACCAGTGCACATCAGCAGACTGATCAGACTCACAGCTGACAACCTTTAAGAAGTGATCTCTGAGGTTGTATTTCCCTCACAGACAGATCCTGAGCAAAAGACCTGTCACCTGCAATACCTGTTGCAATGCTGTGACAGCATGAGTTTGAATTTCAGGTTCCAGTGCTCTATGCAACATCTCTAATTCGTCGCGTCCTGTAATGAAAAGTTTTCACAGTTCCTGTGCTGGATGATAGTCTGTGTGAATCAGGAGTGTGAAATACATCTCACCTGTACATTTTACAGAGAAGTTTCTTCAAATAAATGTTCAAGTCATTAAGGATGCATTACATGGAGCTGAAGCTCCACACACAGTTTCCACTGCTGTGGGTCCTTTACCAGCAGAAAGAATGATTCTAAAAATCTATTTAAAATTAACAAAAAGAATCATTAAGCAGAGTAGGATTTTAAAAAATGCACTTTCAAGCTGGGAAACCACCTCATTTAGTATAATGAGTGAGCAGATCCTTCGGCCCTGAAGAGAAGCAAATTGAAACAAAATGGCTCCAGCACTGACTTGCATAATGATGGACTGAGCACACGTCCTGGCATGTAATGATCCCATCTTTCCCACAGGGCTTCAGAAAACAGCACTTATTGTGACAGTACCTCTGGCCAGGGTAATGTTTCCATGAGGAAGAGGAAAAGGGCTGATAAAAGTTTGGATTTGGAGTAGAAGAAGAGGATGAGAAAAGCTAGCGAAGTTTGAAGTCACAAGAATTGCAGAGGAGAACGGTGATAATGCTCACAAAAGCAGAGTGGGAGGCAGAAAAAGGGGAAGGACTCAAGGGACACCACAGCCCTTGAGCTGGGGCACTTGAAAGATGCTTCAAGTGGGGACAGTTAACTGGGTTAAAAAGGAATGAGCAATTCCTGGTGGGATAACTAACCCTCATCCTTGCCAGTCCTAAAACCTTCTTTCCATCTCCTTTTTCCAAAGCAGCTCAAAGCTGTTTTGAGAAAGAAGGAACCAGCGCACCAAGCACCAACTGACAGCAGCAGTGTACCCAGCAGGTGCGTGTACTTGCACCTGCCCCACACTCTTCTGCCTTTCCAGTAGAAATGAATGTAGCTGCATGTACTGGTACCTGCCTCGTGCTCTTCTACTTTTCCTGCATAATGAAGATGTCCTTAAGTGGAAGTTTCATCCTTGCCCTCTCTACTGAGTAATGTGGTGCAGATGTTATATCTCCTGAGAACTGGACTGGATCTTTCAACAGCTATTTCATGTTTTCCATGCTAGAAATTACTGGGCAGATGTGAAATGTAAATGAAGCAGTGGATCTCAGCTGATGGATGCTAGGATTTTCCTGTGCCACCCACAAAGTCCTTGAAGGTCTTGCTCCATTTGTAAATTCCAACTGCTGCTTAGTCTGTTCTGGCTAAGAAGGTTGAATGGGTCACTGTCCTGAATATTGCCCTGCAGCAAAATCACTTGTCCACTTTGCAGGTACAGTCTGGAGAGTGGAAGATCCTTAATTAATGACCCACTTTGTGATCGAGGCAGGGGGACAGCTTTTTCCAGAGTGTCAGCTAGTCCAAATGTGGTCACAGCATGGGTAATTTAAAGCTAGATTATTACCCTTTACAGTAACATCAGAAAAAGTCCAACTGTCCTTATCCATGCTAGCTAAGAATTCAGGAGAACCCTGGAATTGGTGTAGCAACTGCATGCATACTCTTTAATACTTGGTGGTCCCAGTGGAATGAGGCAGTGCATTGTCTGTTCTGCATGCAGCCTGTTGCTGCCTGATCTGTCATCCATTCCCTTTCATCTGTGATTGTGCATGGGAAGCAGGGAGGCTCTTTGCTCCTCTGTCTATGGCTTCTGTCATTTTTTTTATTATTGTATACTGTCAAAATGTTGTCTCTCCCTACACCTCCCTTTTGCCTGTCTCCCTTTGGAATTTGCGCTGAAAGATGAAAGCAAACCCATCTTTCTTGGCTACTAAAAAGGCAGAAGGTTTATTCTGACATGTGCACGGCCCATGGAGACACAGAGATCACACTGGGGATGAAGAGGTGAGTATTTGGGTGGAGAGAAGCCATCTGTTTCTCTGTCTAGAGTGTAGTCTACCTTCTTGTGGGCTCTGGGAGGTTTACTTACTGAAAGAACACTTATCTTGCTTATCCAAGCCTCCAGTCACTTGAATGCATCTGTGACCCAGTCTGGCGCTTTATTTTACTAGGCAACACGCCAGCCTCAGCCATAGATAAGAACACAAATTTGTGTTTCCTGCTCCTGCAAGTCTCCACTGACCACAAGACTGTCCTGCCTGCTAGCTAGTCTTTCCTGGGAAGGCCAGCACACACAAATATCAGCGCCTGGATTTTCACTGCGTGCACTATTTAGATTCAGCCTTTCCTTCCAGAGTCTCCTTTCCATGGCAGAGACTCCTTCAAAAGCACTCAAAGAGGAGGAGGGGCTTTGGGAGCAGGATGATGTTGGCATTTGGTGTGAGGGTCCCTGGAAGAATCAACAAGTACTTTAGCTGCCTGAGGGTAGTGCTGGGAAACTGCAAGGGAAGCTGTGGTCTCATGAAATGTTGGTCTTTCCAGCAACTTTGCACATCAGCAAGATTTAGAATGGAGAGTTGTTTACCTCTGATCTGAAATAGGATTTGTGTGTCCCCTCACATGTGTCACCATCCCTGCCACCCTGAGCAATAGCTGTGTTGATGAAGAACTTGTTAAGAAATACAATTTCTAATGTGACCTTTGACATTTGGCCGTGCACCCTTGCTCTTTTTGTTTGTTTGTTTTCTACCTTCTTTTTATATTCACTGTTTTGAAAACTTTTCCCTTCATATTTAAATACATCACAGAAACACAGAATTGTTTCACTTGGAAAAGACCTCTGAGATCATGGAGTCCAACCTTTGACTGATCACCACCTTGTCAACTAGACCATGGCACTAAGTGCCACATCATGTTGTTCCTTGAACACCTTCAGGGATGGTGACTCCACCGCCTTCATGGGCAGTTCATTTCAGTGTTTAACAGACCTTTCTGTGAAGAAATTCCTCCCAATATCTGGCCTGATATAATCTCCCCTGGCACAGCTGGAGGCTATGTCCTCTTATCCTCTTGCTGCTTGGCTGGGAGAAGAGGCTGACTCCCACCTGGCTTCACCCTTCTTCAGGGAGTTGTAGAGAGCATTAAGGTCTCCCCTGAGCCTGCTCTTGTCCAGATTAAACAACCCCAGCTCCTTCAACTGCTCCTCAAAGGACTTGTGCTCCAGACCCTTCACCAGCTTCATTGCCCTTCTCTGGACCTGCACCACAACTTCCATGTCCTTCTTGAAGTGAGGGGCTCAAAACTGGACACAGCACTCAAAGAGTGGCCTCACCAGTGCTGAGTACATGGGTATCATCACTTGTGTGGTCCTGCTGGCCACACTGTTGCTGCTACAGGCCAGGATACCATTGGCCTTCTTGGCCACCTGGACACACACACTGGATCACGTTCAGCTGCTGTCAGCCAGCACTCCCAGGTCCTTTTCTGCTGGGCAGCTTTCCAGCCACTCTTCCTCCAGCCCATAGTGCTGCATGGGGTTCTTGTGACCCAAGTGCAGGACCCAGCACTTCACTTTGTTGAAGGTCATACAGCCCACCAATCCAGCCTGTCCAGATCCCTCTGCACAGCCTTCCTACCCTCCAGCAGATCAACATTCCCACACAATTTGGTGCCATCCATGAGTTTACTGAAGGTGCACTGGATCCCCTCATCCAGGCATTAAGGCTGGGCTGTGATGGAAGGGACTGAACTACGGTTAGTGTCTCACTGATGTTGCAAAGTACCTGCGTGTGGTAGGGATGGTTTTACCTCTCCAGTACTCATCTGCTACCAGGAACTTGAGTACTGGAGAGGGATTTGTAACTGACTTTAGATTTAAGGATTGCCAAAACTTTAATATTACTATTCAGAATTCCTCATGCTTCTCCATCCAAAGCATCGTTCTTAATCTGGTTGGATCCTGAGTTCTTCTTAGATGTTCTGGTCCCTTTTCCAAAACAGCTGAACTGTTGAAACCTGGTGCTCTAGCTGGATTTCAGCAAATGTGGCTAAGGCAATGTGCATCTCTCTGCAGTTTCAACTGCATTCTCTCATGTTTGTTTCCTTCTTAAAAGTTTTTATAATGGTGTTATGTTTGTTCTATCACACATCAGAGAACACTGGAATTTAGGGTTTATAAACCCATAAATTGCCTTCTTTTTTATTTTTAAATCAAATACTGACTGTCATTTTAGTGCCTTAGAAGGCCATTAGATTTGTGCTGGGTTTTTGGAGGCTTTTGTAGTTAGTTCTTAGTAACTTCGCTACTGTTACCATAAGTTACGGAATGTACAGATGTCCCAAAGATTTCCTGCAGCCTTAGGCAGAGTAAACCAGCTCTGTTATATCCATCCCACCATACATGTCCCAGCAGTTTAGCTGCAATGCCAAGTGTTGGCACCTCACAGCATGATCCCAGGCCAGCCCTGACACTGACCTGCAAAAGAGATTGCTGGCATCCAACAGAGCAGAGCAGGATTAGGAGAGGAGGAGTGGATCATGTAAATACAGACTAATAGTGACTGATAAACAGAGAATGGAATCTTCCTGAGCTCAGAGGAAGGAGTGATCAGTTTTAGAATAGGAGTTTTTCCTTTTCCCTTGGCACGTATGGGATTTCACTTATTCTGCAGTCACTGTCCTGGCTCCCTTTTAAAGACAGTGAGATATTCTGGTTAATATCCTTGCTGTATGTGAAATTGAAGGTTTATCACTGTCCTTGAAAATAAGAATTAATGCAGTTTCTTCTATAGTGCCAATTAAATCCCCCATTTAACTCTGTGAGCCAGCTGGAGATGTTTGTGACTGAGACTTTAGATGTACTCATCTTAATCTGAGTTGCTGGTGGTGTTTTCCCTCTCTCTGGTGCCTTACATTCAGGACAGCTGCTTCTGAGGACGTTAGCACATTCTAATCCCCCATGTTCACAGCCTCCTTGTTCAACCCCTGTCTTTGATCTCAGATGGAAAACTGTATTCAGTTGTCTAAATTTCAAACCCAGGGAGGTCTCATCCTTATATATGAAAGTGAACAGTTAAGAATTGGTTTAAAACTGCCCAGCTGAACAAAAACTTAATGTTGGTTGTTAGAGGATTACAGTTCCTTCTAGCAAATCGTATTTGGTGTGTGGAGGTAGCAGGGAAGTTGTTTGTTGGTCAAAATTTATAGATGTTGTCTAATGCTTCTTGTAAAGCTTGCTGGTCCCCAGAAGTTCTGAAGCAATTCCTGTTCTGGGATCTGCCCTTTATCAGCTTTGTCAGTCTCGTTGAGCTTTTAGGAAGTCTTTGGCCAGTGATAGGGTGGGAAGAGCTACTACTTTATGGCTTTCTTCATTTAATGCAAATTTTTTGGTGCAGCAGCATCTTTCCTGCTTCTTGCTACAGGTGGAGGTGAACGAAGGCTAGTAATCAGGGAACAATATTGAATTCAAACTGAGGGCTCTGATTTATGACCTAGCCCATCTGTGTCCACCAAACTGGAATAGCTTCTTGTAGTATGTGTGTTCTTATCCAACTGGAGGTAATTTGGTTGATTTCACTTTCTCATGAAAGTGGATTACTGGATTTGTGTTGCCTTACTTTACTTTTCCCACTGATAACCACCACCCACAAAGCAGAACTTGATCATTTCTGAATCACTACCCAAACCACAGTACCTTGTGAGTCTCTAATACCATAAGTTTATGAATTGTAAAACTTTGCAGTGAGCAAATGATAAATTAGCAAGTGGGGGTGATTTTTTAAATTCCTTTCTTTCCAAGTTAATCTCTGTTTAAAACTTAGTGAGCCTTTTCTGACTGTGCCTTTGAAAAGCTTTGTAGACTTAGCCAAGTGTTAGTGTATTCAGAACTATTGGTATGAGTACAGCTACTTCCTTGAGCAATGGAATTTTCATTGAGCTGTTTGCTCTTCTTGCAAAACTCCAAGGTTATCCATAGCTGTGAGTGTAGAAGCCTGGTCAGTCACACTTTCTGAAGAACCCATTCCTAAGTGTCTGCACAGAACCAAATGCCCTTTATTTAGGACTTGGTGAAGCAAAAGAAGAAATTAATGAAAGGAGAGCAAGTCTTGCATGTTCTCTGGCAGTCAGTTCAGGCAGCGTAACCTGTGCTGTCAGCGTTGTGGAGCAGGAGAGGTTGGCTCTCTCTAATTGCTTCACTGGTGTTTAGAACTTCCCTTTTCTCTTAGAACTTGACTCACTGGAGTACTTGTCAGCTGGGCTAGCTCACTTGTCATGTTATCTGTTGTGTCTCTTCAACTAGTCTGTTTCCCTTGCATGATTGATAACTCTTTAATTGGGTTATTATGGGAGGATGGACCTGGCTGCAGGTTTCTGTTAGAAGCATCATCATCCATTCTTGAAATGAGCAGTGCATTGCCTTATTTCCCAGGAGCTCATCTAGCCCCAGCTAATTTTTCCAGTAAGATTTCTTTTTTTAGTGAAGAAAACAATCTTTTTATTTTTTAATTTTATTTTCCCCCCAGAGAGACCTGATATTAAGATATTCAGCTGTCTGTCTCATTTGCTAACATGCAATTTGTCAGGAAGTGAGTTTCCATTAAATTCTTGATAATTGGCATACTTGGACTTTGATAGACGTTTTTCCTTTTCGCAACAACTTTTTTTTTTTTTAGCTCATTATCCGCATACAAGATCAGTCAGCTAAATTCCTGTCTGTCAGACATCTCTATCTTTGCTCATTTTTAACCAGTTTGAGGTCCATAAGTGTTGCAGTGAATTACTGCACTGAATCTCAGATTTTAAATTGATCACAGGTGAAATGAGCTGGAACATGCTCAATGCTTTCTCCTTCCATGCCATGAACATGTTAAATGCTTTCTCCTTCCATGCTACCTGTTTTGAAATGACACTTTTTCCTTGTTTTTTTTATGCTAAAAAAGGGAGCACTGCTTCAGGTTAGGTCAGCAGTGGGGTAGTATCTGGACAGCCCTAATCCTTTAAAACAGAGTGTTTAGTACCCAGTCCCCCCTTCAGAAGGAACTGAGAGAACTTGAGAGAACTCTCTATGTACATAATGCTTAGTTCTAGCTCAGTTTATTGAGGCTTTCACAGGCACTGGATTCAAGTAATTTTTTTTATTATCACAATGAATTCTTTGACTAAATTGAGTTTTCCATTGCTATTGCAGCTGCTTTTTCAAAAGAACTGGTCGTAAATGCACAGCCTTTTTTTTTCCCTGAACATACTGTTTAAAAAACACATGGACATAGCTGTATTAGCATAAAAATCTCTTCTTGCTCAGTTACTCATCCACTGGCCTTTTCTCTTGTGGGTGGCTGTTGTAAAAGAGCTCTTGGAAGTGCAAACAGTGCTGCTAGTCCTCAGCCAGTTCTGTCCAACAGCTTGTCAAGATGTCAGAGGAGAAGACAGCTGCAGCAAAAATCCAAGCCGTTACCCTGGATGACATCCATAGCAATGTTCAGTAATTTTTGCCCCAGGGTAATGTAAAAGTAAATTACATACTAAAAATGAGGTAGGGAAAGTAGCAAAGAAGTAGCTAATCCCTCTAAGCCGTGGGCTAGAGAGAGCTTTTGGCCATGAGCATGGAGTGGATAGATCCCAGCTGGCCACAGCAGACCATCCAGTCGTATTAACTTCAAAGGGGTGCTCAGCAGCTATGAGTTCTCCTAGGGATACTAACACCATCCAGGAGCAGAAAGAGGAGGAGAGGATGCTCAAAGGGGGCAGACTGCAAAGGCCACGTGACAGTTCCTGAAAGGAGATCAAGAGAGAAGTAAAAATTGTCATGGCTCTGTATAAATGCATTCCTCTCTGAAGAAGCATGGAGGTTCTGGGAGGCTCTCACAGGCAAGGCAGGAAGCACAAACAGCAAATGACATGAAAAGCTCTTCTCAAACTCTTCCAATCAGTCCTCACTGTGCATGTATGCTGTGGTGGTGTACTTTGTGTCAGGTACTGTGTAGCTCTGACTTTGAATCCAGAGCAGACAGGGAAGTGGCATTTGGAAAGAAAGCCAGACTCCTCGTGGCCTGTGTTACATCCCTTCAGTCTGGAGTGCAGATGGAAGCGTGAGCCAGCTCTTCGGACTTTCCTGGCCCCGAGCAGCATGGCTGTCAATGGGCCTCAGGTCCCCTATTTGCAACTGATTTGAATCTTGTGCACTTCAAAGGTACTGTCTGCAAAAGATAGCGATGAATGTTATGCATCAGCCTGTGGCTTCTGGCAGTCTGACTTTAAAAGAGGTAGAACAAACTTTGAAAATAATACCAGCGGGTTTTAGTTCCTGTCACTCCTTCCTATACCTAAACCTTGCTCATACTGCTGCCTAGTTCGTGTTGAGAGAAAGCAAGCATATGGAAATCAATGCAGAAGTTGAATATAAGCTAAAGAACAGTGAGTCACATCATGACCTGACCAAAATTCTGGGGCACCAACTTCTTCGGGAGCTTCAATCTGTGTGGGCTACTCGGACATCAGGGCAAGGAGGAGAATGCAGGTTAACAGGGCTTGAGTGTTTGCTGTTGAATTATCTCTTCAGACACAGATATTGATGCAGGATGCTGGATGAGGCTGTCAGAATTCTTGTTCAGTAGTTGAGTCACTTAAAAGCCACACAGCTGAAAAGTTAGCCAAGGACAAAGAGCAAGCTGCTTTCCCCACTGCGGTGGCTGCAGGCTACCACACTTTGGGGTGAGGTTTGCAGGTAACTTGTCAGTGTGGTGCTGAGGGAGCTGCCTCACAGCTGCCAGCTGATCAAAGGCAGTGCTCCTCCCTGCTCTCCTTCAGAAGGGGACCCTGTCCTCGTTTCTGAGCTGCTGCAAGCCGAATGGCTGCTTTTAATAGAGTGTGCACAGAGGATGGTTGTAGGCAATTGAATTAGGACTGCGTTATTAGTCCATCTGTGCAATATGCTCTGTTTATTGGCAATCTGGTTAGAGTGGCTGGAGCTTGTTAAAGGTAAAGTGTTTCCTACTGTTGAATTTTGGGAGTTGTCCACCTTTTAAGAAGCAGTGCTTGAGGAAGGGCTCTCTTTAGACTGAAAAAGGGCTCCCTTCGAACTGTCTGCACTACTTTTCTGGCGGAAAGAATTGCACGGGAAAGGCTCATCAGATAGCAGGATTTGCTCTGTAGCTCATTGTGATGTGCATGTTCCCACTCCATCCGCTTGCGGGGAGGGGCAGCTGCTGGCATGTGGGATTGGATGCAGGGCTTCAGGAAGAGCTCTCTTGCTTTCATTTCTAAAGGTTGCCCAATAGGGTCTGATCTGTGGCAACCGTAAACCAAAGTAATTTTCTTAATGTCATTGGGTCCATGAGGTATCTTTGTGAACGAAATGTGTGCATCAGAAAGAAAGAGCATGTGCTGAGCTGTTGGTTCAGGAAGGCGTGACGTGACTTTTACAGCAGTTTTTATGTGTGCCTCAAGATTTTGCCTGTAACAGCCTCACTGTGGTATTTGAAATGGAAAGCTTATCTCTAAGGTTGGTCACTAAGAAAGTAGGGAACCAGTACAGCAACTGCTTATGCAACAAGTACATTGCTTTTTGAAGATAGCAGGTGTGCACTGTTGCCTGGGGAATAGAAAGATGGTCAGAATCGTAACTCTTTACACAAACCACCAGGCTTTTGACTTTGCTGCAAGCCCTTATTTCAGAGCTTGGCTGTCAGTGCACTCCCCTTCTGCTCACCAGCCTCAGATGTTTATTCTTGTATACCAGAGCTATCCATAGTGGTGCAGTCATGGCCTGTAAATAAATAATTTTGCTAGGTCTTTTTCAGTACTGCATCCCCATAAGTGAGCTCAATTGTTGCACTTTACAAGACAACACAAAATGTCTTTGTTATCTGTATCTGCTTATACATTCATAGTGAAAACCCCATGCAGAGAAGCAGCAGTGATGACTAAAGAAGGTGTGGGAGTGACTTAGGAGAACAGACATTGAAAAGCTTACATAGGTGTAACTTGGCTATAAGGCAATTTATAAGACATGCTGTAGCTGTATCTGGAGTTTGAAAGTCACAGGGATATGGATAATTGTTTAGGGTGATCTAATGGAGATTCAATTTAAGCAAAGGATCAAGTATCAGAATTATTTATGATAAGATTCTTCACTCTGAATAAAAAGAACCTCTGTCACTTTCTCTGTACAGAGGACAAAGTAGTCTTAATCTATGGAATAATACTGCATAACACAAGAGATGCATGTAAACATTTTAAAACAAGTACTGTTTTTGAAATTACGTTGGGAAGCAACTTCATTTTCTAGAGGTTGAAGCTACAAAGAACAGGTTTTGAGCACTGTAAGGGTTGTTATTGTGGCTAATTATTTTCAAAAGAATCAGAAGGAGCCAAACAACAAGATCTTACTGAAGCACAATACTCAACTAGGAAAATTTTAAGCAGTTTTGTTTGTACCAGCATGAAGGTTGATGTAAACATGGGACAGCTTATCTTCACCTGAAGCAACACCTGTGAAGCAATACAGTATGAAAAGAGGAGAAGAGTAATAGTGCACAAGAGTGTGCTATTCCTCAGACCATCAGCTTTTTACTGTAGTGTGTCAGTCCTGCACAGGAGCATCTATTCACAGAGAGCTGTGAGACTGCAAAAGTCAGTCCATACAAAAATGAGCAACACAGTTCAGAGACAGTCTGCAGTTACAGGGATCAAACCTTGAAAAGCCAAGGATCACATAACATATCTACATTGTGTATTCATTCTCTTCATCTGGAAGAAGGAAAAGTTTAATAACTGAAAGATAGACTAGGGAATCCAATCCATCCAGATACTACAGAGAGAGAAGACTGTGGAATATCAATGCAACTTTGAAATCAGTATCCTTGTAGACCCTAGTGCATTTGTGATGATTTGCAAGTAACCTGACAGTGCATGAAATAATTGTCTTTGTAGATATGAAACAACATTGACATCAACTTTGAAATTTAAATGAAAGAAACAAAGTTCTTTCATATGCATAACCTTGGTGCATTGACTTACTTTTTCTTTATAATAGGTTAATTACTTGAACAGGTATTAGTTAAATAGGTTTCTGGTTGATCATAAAACAGAAAGAACCATGTAAGGATCCATGTTCTTGAACAGTTACAGCATATTGCTTCCCATCCTGATACAAATACAAGCTAAACCAAAGTGATTTAAAATTGTTGGGGAGTAAATAATTGTTATTCAGGAAATGCTTTGTTTGGCCTGTCCTGTTGCCACTGTGAAATGCAAATCACAAAGCAAATAGCACTATAGTCTCTTTCGTTTTTGTTGCTGTGTGAGGTGCACACAGCAAATGCACGAGCAGCAGCTTTGGTAGCCGGTTAGGAAGCTGCACTGGTCTCTAGTTCAGTTTCTTTGTAACAAAGAGTTGTATTTGAGCAGAAACTTTCAGTGAACCATTCTGTCCTTTTCAGCATCTTGGGTTGCTGTTGTATGGCATCTGCAGATTAGTAGGGAGTTATTCAATATTAATAGGTTTATTTTATATTTTGTATTATAATATTGAATAATAGTTATTCAATATTAATAGGTTTAGTTTAAGTGTTTATTAAAGAAAGTTCCATAGTATATGATAAAATCTTTATTCAAAGCTATGAAAAAGTGATAGACTTTGATGATCCTTCTAGTGCATTTGATACAAAAACATTTCACATTTCCAACAAAGACCAGTACTGCCCTAATTACAAACTGTTACACTCTAAATAATAGAATTTAATCTTGTCTAGTCTCAATATCAGCATTTGCTTTATCAGTCTTGTGAAGTGGTGTATGCTGGAAGGGCATTCAATTTCATGCCATTTTTAGCAATTTCACTGGCAAAGAACGTAGACTCACAATGTATTTTAATGGAAAATGGAAATTCTCAGTAAAAAATTCTGAAGATCTCATTTGAATTAGCATACAGGTCTCTGTGGGACATGAGTCTGTGTTCAATTCTAGGTCTTTCTATAGCAGCATCCTTCAACAGTCTCCTCCACATTGCTTTGTGGAAGAATAATGATTTTAGTTTTACATTCGGCACCTGAGTTCCCCATTCAGTAATTGAAGTAAATTCACAGTGTAAAATACACAGAATTGAGAATGTCCAGACAAACACAGCTGAGATGAGCTCAGCTGTTAGCCAGAGCTAATGAGCAAGGTATTGTGTTGTGAGTAGCTTAAAAGTTATTTTTTCCATAAAGGCAACACAACAATGCCACACTTGGTGTCATTTTTGGTGGAGAGGGAGGACCAGTTGCACTGCTTTCTGTGGCTTTGCCAGATTCAAGCTGTGTTCAGAACCAAGGGCACTCTAGGGAAAACATGCTGAAGTCCTGACAGCAGTACAGGTATGTGCACATGTGCAATGGAATAGATTGTCTCTTCTGCTATAAAACATGCCAGGGTCCCACTGCAGGAACATGCTCTGGCGGGAGATTGAGTGGTACAGAGAGACTTTTCTCACATGATCCCAAACCTCCAGGTGATCTGCATGCTTTCCTTTTGTTCTTAAAACCACAGCTGTGGCAAGGTGCTGACTGCTGGTATTGTCCTGTGTGCTGATATGAGGAGTGCACATGAGCTGTGGAGGAGTATTTGCTTCCCAGGATTTCTTACTTTTCCTCTTTTCCTTTTTTTCCTTTTCTTACCTGAAACACAAGGGAATAAATCAATAATAAGTGAGAAAATACTGCTTGGGTTTATAGTTTAATTCCCTCAGTGCTTGGTTTCTGGAGAACATAGGTTTAGTTTAAAGCAGTCCCTAAGCAACAATCTGGCTGTAATTCATGCTTCCTTTTCTTACTAAGACACAGGCAGTCTTAGGTCTTCACAGAGATGAGTCTTTCTGAGATTGAAAATATATCCTTATTGCTCTTAAGTGTGCTTGAGATGTTTTGTCACACTGGACAATAGTCATATCTTGGTAATGGCAACCTGACTTCCAAAAGTATTACATTTGCCCTAAAGTCTGGTTTTTTCACCAGTTTTTTCAAAAGTTGTTAACATGAGGGCAACATCCAGCTCCCACTAGAATCTGGCTATTTTTTTAAGTGCCTCCATGGGAAATAAAATATTTTCAAAATCTACCTCCGGTCTGTGCTTGATGAGCAGGCTGAACATATAACTCCGAAGCTGCTGTTCAGGCATCTTATTTTGTGCCTTAACTGCAGAAATCACTAAAATCAGGAGAGGTAGGAATGCAGCTGGTAGTTTTCTAGCCAGTCTTTTTAGCTCGCTGGACTTAATGAAAGTGCCATTTCAGTTTGGTAATATGAACAGTTAAGCATGGTTTCATTACTGCTTGTGAAAGAGATCAGATAAAAGCTGGAATTGTGACTGCAAACCAGAAAAGGAAAGGAAGTCAGAGCAGGAAATGGGCATGTCATGTCCCATAATTTGCCAGCACTTCTTAATCCTCCATTGTTGTAAACTTCATATTCTATTTCTGTTTATCCATCCTTTTCTCCAAGGCTGCAAACTCAGAATAGCTTTGCTTGTGCTATCCCCATCTGTCCCAGCTGTGTGCTATTTCTGAGCGGATGATGCCATTTGCAGCATGCTGCCATACTGTGTAACTTCTGCAACAGGCAAATAACCACCAAAGCCTGTGGGGCAACACCAAAATTTATTACCCTGTACCTCACTCAGCTCTCCAAGAGTTGAAGGTTAATGCACTAATTTATGGTATCAGTCTAGCTTCTGCTGTGGTACTGTTTCGAAGCGCCTTCTGTGTTTCAGGGAGTGTCTTGAGTTCAGTACATTTAAATCACTTTTATATGATTTTAGGTTCAATAAGGTAAATTTGTTGCCAATATAAAATGTCTTCAAGTATTTCGGGAAGAAGGTTTGATTTGAGCTGGTGCTCATTATGGGAAGACTAATGGGGCCACTGATCCCATTAACTTGTTATTGACCCTTAACTTCCTGTGATGGGTTAGGCATCCTTACTTTAGTTTCAGGACAAGTTTACCCAGTGAACAAATTCTCATCCTGTTGTACAATATCTTTTCTTTAGAAAAGTTCCATTCATCTTTAGTGTCTGATTTTAACAATCTCTACTTTGTATCCAGTCCTACATGTGTGTAACATGAGCTATTAGAGGCAGGTTACACAACTTTGCCAGGGTCCCATAGCACATCCTGGTGTCTCCCCAGTACTGTAATATAACTGCCAAGAGATCTCTGTTTGTGGAGTCACAGACAATATCTTTTTCCAACTTAATCCATCTTGGGTCATGGCTTTTTCTAGTTCATCATATAGAGACATCTATGAAATGTTCTGCAGAGTACTTCAAAAGAGCCCAGCCTGCTTCTGGAAAGAAGAATGCTAACTCTGGGAGACCTGGCATTTCTGTAAAAGTGCTTGTGTTGTGGAAGCACCAAAACACAAGCTCAGTCAGTAGTATGCGTGGAGATACAACTTACTTGGGTCACTTGGTGGGTGGGGAATTGATAGTCACACTCAAAGAGCTGCAGTCAACAGCTCTATGTCCAGGTGGAGACCAGTGCTGTTCCCCAGGGGTGGGTACTGGGACCAGCACTGTTTAACACCTTTGCTGGTGACAAGGACAGTGGGACTGAGCACAGCCTCAGCAAGGCTCTGACAGCACCAGGCTCTGTGCTGTGACTGACACCCTGGAGGGAAGGGACAGCATCCAGAGGGACCTTAGCAGGCTTCAGAGATGGGTCTGTGTGAACCTCATGAAGTCCAACACAGCCAAGTGCAAGGTTCTGCACCTGGCTTGGGGCAGTCCCATGTGCAAATAAAGGTTGGGCAAAGAATGGATTGAGAACAACCCTGAGGAAAAGGACTGTGGGGTGTTTGTGGATGAGAAGCTCAACAAGACCCAGCCCATGCTCCTGCAGCCCAGAAAGCCAACCATGTGCTGGGCTGCACCAAAAGCAGCGTGAGCAGCAGGTTGAGGGAGATAATTCTGCCCCTCTACTCCGTTTTCATGAGACCCCAGCCTGAAGTACTGAGTCCAGCTCTGCAGTCTCCAATATAAGAAGAACATGGACTTGCTGGATCAAGTCCGGGGGAAAGTGAGGAAGATGATCAGAGGGTTGGAGCACTTCTCCTATGTAGACAAGGTGAAAGAGGTGGAGCTGTTCAGCCTGGAGAAGAGAAGGCTGCAGGAAAATTTGTCACACAACCTTCCAGTAGTGACAGAATGGCTTCAAACTGAAAGAGAGTAGGTTTAGATTAGATGTTAGGAAGAAGTTCTTTTCTGTGAGGGTGGTGAAGCACTGGAACAGGCCACCAAGTGAAGTTGTGGATGCCCCATCGCTGGAAGTGTTCAAGGCAAGACTGAATGGGGCATTTGAGCATCTGGTCTAGTGGAAGGTGTCCCTCCCCACATCAGAGATGCTCTGGATCTGGATGCTCTTCAAGGTCCCTTCCAACCCAAACCATTCTAAAATTCTATCATTCTATAGATGTTGTCACAATAATATATTTCCTTGGTTTTCCATAATGCATTTCTTCAGCTTTTCATTTTCTCTGTCCTCCTGAAACAAGGACAGTCTGCATGCCTTCCCTTATGCAAGAAGCTTTTCAGGAAGGACCTCTTCTGACAACTGAGTAGAATGCTGTGTGCTGCAACAGTGCCTTATCAGCCAAGCCAGGGTGACTTTTTGTCAGGTGTCTACTGTCTCTGCAAGCAGCTTTTCAGTCTGGCTTCTCTGGTTGTCAGCTACACAGCCAGAGCTCTGGTGAAGAAGGATGGTGCAGCTGTGCTTCTCTGTCTGACTGTAACATCCCCAGCCCAGGAGACAGTGCCTCATCTCCACCACATTGAAGAGACTAGCAAAATTAGGAGGGAAGTGAACTTCTTTAAAGCTTTATGACAATTTGTCTTTAATCTCCAGACAACCTATGCCTTTATTTAAAAATTTGTGTGTCTTCAGGAACCTGGCAGTGTAAGACAGTGAGCTGGTCCAGGGTGGAAACCTGAGCTGTCTCTTCTGCTGTTTCCCTGAAAGAACAGTACATTTCCTGCACCATCCTGCTTAGAGCTGAGGTGCAGTCCTACAAATGCAGCTTCAATATGGCAAGGTACTGCACAGCACCTCCCAGCCCAGCTCCCAGGTTTGTAAATGAGAGCAGAGGGTGCCTTCATTGACACTTGTGTGTACATTTGGAACCCCTTTAACAGACGTTACTGCGTGTGCCATCTGTGCACCCTCTGAGTGTGCTGTGTCCCCGATGCTCCCTCATCTGCGTGGCCTGAAGGCAGGCAGTGTCGTGCTTGTGTTCAACAGCTCATGCTGGCTTCTGTGCTCGGTGCTTTGTTGAATTGCTGCTGTCCTGTCATGCAGCATGCCTGCTGTCTTGACTCTCTTCTTATCAGACTGGAATGTTACCTGGTAGGGGAGAACATGGCCATCCTCATCTGGCTGTTTGGTCTGGTCTTTTGCCATGCTACTAACACTTCTAATGGCCCAGAATTCCTTATAAACTCTTCTTCTAATAAATTCATCTTGTAAGTTTGTTTTCTAATGGACCTTTTTTATTAGGAAATCTTACTTCTATACAAACATACAGTAAAAATGTGAGAAAGATGTACCTTGCTGAAAGCACAGACTGCAACTTAAAAGGCTTTTTCTAAGCCTCTATTTTAGTTTCCATATGCTTTTTATCTTTTGAACTACAGAGAACAATTTCCTCTGCTTTGAGGAAGTTCTGTAATTTAACTTCTCGTTTCCAACGTCCTCCTGTGGCTTTTATCTCATGTCTCAGAATTTTAAAGAATTTCATTAGCCACTTTAAGGACATTGCTTTAGCTGGAATCTGCTTTTCTCTGTAAAGCCTTTTAAAAAAACTTTTTAAAGCCTTATATTTCTTATAGTGTCTCTTATAAGGGCTGTATTTCACATTTGAACCAAAAGCACTCATCTTGCTAAAGTCTACATCTTCCCTGTAACTCTTGGAATGAAAGCATTTGAAGGGTTTCCTACTAGGTCTCATTTCTGAAGACCTTCCCAGCTCTGTCACTCCTGCCTGTAGGTCTGGACCTTCCTGTCTCACCTATGCTCTCCAGGGAGCTCTTGCTGTGCACCCCATGCCATGATCTCTTCAGCATCTGAGCGAAAAGGAGAAGAGGGTCTCAGCTGGAGGCTTGTTTTTCACATTGTCTGAGTTTCTTCTGCCTCTTTCCTGCAACCTCTACCTCCTAACCTTGTGCAGTTATAGTGCCAAATTTTCCAGGTGTCTTTGTTCTAAAAGTATGGTCTTATGTTCCTGTGTAACTTCTCAGAATAGCTTGTCTTGTCTAAAAGCTCTGCTTTCACTAATACTGCTTAGCTGCAGATTAATAATGATCTTGCAGTCATCATGCTTCTTATTAAATATTTATATTGTGGTAGCACATAAAGACTGTAAGTGGGGTCTAATTGTGCTGATTTATTCAGACCCGTTCCGAGACCTTTGGACTACTAACTCTAAGCTAGCAACCCTCCTACGTGTCCCTGTCCTTCATTGTCGTTTTCCTTGGTCAGGTCAGCCCATGAAATGGATCTCTGATTCCCTGGTGTGGAAACTGAGCAGCTGAAAACTGCAGTGTGCTGACAGCTCCCAGCGCTTGCTCTCTCTTCATCCTTTCTTTGATTTATTCTTGGAGTTTTCTAAAAGAAGAGGACAGGGCAGCCTGTCTTCTGAATTCCCCTGCAAATTTTTGCCTCTGTCAGAATGTCTTTTCTATGGCTGTTGAATATGAAGATCGTGAGGCAGCACAGGTGAGCAACTGCCTACTTCCCTCACACACATAATGCAAATTGCTTCTCAGCTCTAACTAGATAGCTCAGCTGCTGCCTGTGCCTTATACAAGTTGAAGAATCTTAATATCTTTCCAATTTTTAAAAAATTAATCTCCTTTAATCCTGGCAGCACTGTAAAGTTCCAAGATGTTCTACATTATGTGCAGGTAGGATTATGGGTTATTCGTTAGTAGAAGGGAAAGATTGAATTTTTTTTTTCCCCATTGCATTCCTGGTAGTTTTTTCTTTGCTGAAATCCTAGTTGGTGGTTTTTTTTCTCTGCTCAGCCTGACTCTGCTGTTATACCTTCTGAAGGTGAAGGTATAACATTCAATACAAAAAGTAAATGCCACAAGTCCTGTTGAAAGCAGAAAACTGTCATTACTCTTTCTGTGACAGATGTGTAGTATTCTGAATCAAGCTGTGCAAGGTGATCTGCCCTTACACCATCCACTCTCCTGTTAGCCACTGTGTTATCATCTTCAGTTTTCATTGTTTTAATGGGTGCTCTGGTTTAGAAGGAGGAGAATTTTGGATCCAGAGCAAGACATAAGCTTGTCAATAAATATTCCCTTCTTGCTTTAGGATTTCCTTAAACTCGTAAGGTCCAGTTGTCAACACAAATCTGTCATCTTAGGCAGCAAATCACTCTAAGGCAAAGCAAAAGAAATTCTCAGCTTGAAGTGCCCCCAAACCCTTCTTATAGCGATAGGAGTGCTGCAAGATGTGCTTTGCCTTGTCTCTCTGGGTGATTGAAAATGGAGCTTTGTTGACGAGCTACAGACCAATTGTTTATTTTAAGAAAATGGAACAGAATACATTGTTGCATTACAGAGCAAACTCATCTAGCAGAAGTAATGAAGGAAATTCTGAAATAACATAGTTTTCTGAACTTTAGGGGTTTTTTGGTTTGGTTTGGGGTTTTTGGGGGGGAAGGTGTGGGGGTTTTATTGTTTTGTTTTTGTTGATTTTTCTAATAGCTATAAGTCTTTATTAGGACTGTGCTGAAGTAGGAATCTTTTGTTCATGTCCTCGTGTTTTGTAAGCACTAGACAGCACAAAAGACAAGTGAGTCCTGCTCTTACAGGTCCTTGTAGGTCCAATGACTTATTTTGCACAAGCACATTCTCTATTGTACAACTATTTCTGTATATCAAAGAGGCTTTTAGAGCTAAAAATCCTTTGTCTCCTAGTCACAGCTCAGTTAAGTTCTGTCTGTAGATTATGATTACAAAGATCTGACATGGGACCAAGACTTTTAAGAATTGCAGGGGTTCTGTCTAGATTATAAAGTGGATGTAAACTATCTGCGTAAGGAGAACACAGGGCAGAATTGGATGCTTCAACATTTGGAAAAGACACAAATAGAAAGTCTGGTGCAACTTTGAGCATGTCCAGAATTTACACAATTAGTGTGGTGAGGATAAATGGACATGAGAAAAGAGGAGGAAGTACAAAAATAAACCTTTCAGCAGTTCAGTCTGGAAAGCCTTCTGGCATGATTCAGTGACTGGTAATTAATAAGCAAGGAAGATCCAGAAAAAGAAAGGAAATATGAAAAAAAAAAAAAAAACAAACCAAAAAAAACCCCAACCCAACCAAAAGCAACAGCAAACAACAGTGACTGAGTTCAATAAATTATGAAAATTATATGGCTGTGCAGAAGAGTATAGGGATAGACCCAGATGCCTGGGCTGGGGATTGTCCATCTAGAGTCAGAAACCTCTGATGTAACCTATAACTGGGTTTGAAGAGGATTAGAACATGGATGATTAGAACTACAATTAGAACATGGTCACAGCGGTCTCAGCTATTCTGAGCATGGCTTTATGCAGCATCTGGAATTCACAGAAACAGTCTGTGTGACACGAAAGCATCTGCAGATTCATGTGGAGGTTGTGTCTGGGCTGAACAGGAGTATTTGTGGTCTGTGTGCTGGATGCCTCCAAATAGGTCTGCAAGGTTCTGTGGGTGATCAAAATGCTGTCAAATGTGGTTCCTGGTGTCCTGGCTTTAGCCTGACTCTGCTAAGGTGCCCCGTAAAGCCACTGTTGGCACTGATGTCAGCCCAACATTGATGTTTACAAGAAGGAGCAGAGGCCAGTTACGTAAGCTGTAGCCAGAAATATGAAAGAGAGGGATCTCAGACTCGTAAGGGAAACTGGGGGAACATTGTTTTCCTTTCTGACGAATTCTCTTTGGTCAAGTATGAGGCAAGCTTCTCTTCTGGCCATTATCAGGTTTTTGCCCTTAATACCTTACTCCTAAAGATTTTCATGCCAGCACTGTAAAGTTAAATAGTTCTGCTTTGTAACTGTGAACATCAAAACGGGCTAAAATACAGTGCTTTTCTTGCCAATGGGTTTTATCCTTGGTGTGCAGGAATTGAGGACTGGTTTGATTGTTTGGTCCTCCGTGTGGCGCTGGTGAGGCTGCCAAGAGTGAGGCAGTGCATTAGATTCTGCAGTATTTAGATTTTTGTTGTGGAGAGGTTTGCCTGACTAGGAACTGGTGTGAATAAATCCAATTCCAGCTAAAACAATGAAGTTTCATATCTTCCTTCTGATTCCTGAGCCATTCAGTTTCCCTTTTACAAGTATTTTCAAGTAAAGAACATGTGAAATTAGCAATGTGACGTGAGCCAGAGGGACCCGAGCAGCAGGGGTGAGGCAGTCATGCTACAGTGAACAGGGGGAATGGCAAGTGTGGCTTCTCACCATCTCCCAGGCTTTTCTAGCCTGCCACTTTCTTTCCCCTGTGTACAGTATCTGCCGTCTGTGTGAGTGTAATTTAGTGCTAATTAAGAAGTGAGTGGGAGCCATAAGCTCATTTCATTTAGAACCTGGAAATGGCCTCCTGGGAGCCCGGAGAGGGTACCGTCTGCTTTCTCGCCACAAAAGCTTCTCCACCTCGCTGCCGTTATTCTAACCACCAAGCTCCAGATCTCAAAATTCAATGCCAGCTCAGATTTACAGCGCATTAAGCGACTGAATTAAATCCTTAGCATTCGCTTGGCGTCAGCCTGACTACTGAGTAAAGGATTTCACGGGCTGGGGTGCTCTACAAGGCCATAATTTATAACGTTATGCAGAAGCTGCTCCTCTGAGTTTTATTTTGGCTTGCCGCAATTTCTTTTTATTAAGGCCCCAATAGTATTTGTTGTTTTTCTGTTTGCTTTGATGTGGGAGTTTTAGATTAAATCTAAATAAATTAATGAAGTTTAAAATTAAATTAGGTTTCATTTGCATGAGTTGGGGAGTGAAGTGCATCTTTCTTTCACCATATAAAACGTAAAAGACCCATTACCCATCACAGAGCGCTCAGTTGCTCCTGAAGAAAAATGACATTTCCCTCTGCGTAGAAAATACTTAAAAGTCCCAAGAATAGATTTATAGGAATATTTTAACCTTTTCTTTGATCCTTGAAATGTCATTGTTCTGTAGGCTACATTGCAAAACGTGACCTTTTATAGGAACCGTGGGATGGATTTGATCTTTGGAAGACGTTTTAGAGATAATGCACTACAGGGTGCAAAGAACTCATGAAAAAAGAGCTGGAAATGGTTTTGTCTGCAGATATTTGTTTGTGGTGTACCTGGAGGACAAAAGGATTGCTTATGATGAGACTGATACTTCAGGGACAACAATGAAGAAAATAAGATAACACAGCATCTTCTTCTGGTTTAATGTGCAAAGTTTTATTTTCATTACATTTAAAAGAAAAATATAAGTAGCAGAAGTTGTTCACAGGAAGGATGCTTGCAAATTGATGTGTCTGAAAGGTAACATTTTTTTTATAAGCACTAGATGTTTGCTTTTCTGTGTGCACTCTGACTTCCTGACTGGCAGAACACAAAGCTGAGCAGTTCTGGGAGGAAAAGAACTGACACTTGGCTTCAGATTCGTGTTTGCCCTGGTAGTTGTCTCCTTCATGGTGCTGCAGCCCAAGTCTCCTGAGCCTCTACTCTAGTTAACTCACACCCAGCATTGTCCATGCCATTCACAGGATCGGTTCCCTGGCGAGAGATCTTGGCAAGATGTGTTTCAGGATTTTCACAATGACTGCAAGAAGCTTGTGAGTGAAGGCAGATGTGAGTCCATGGAATCACACTGTGTGGGTGCTGTATCTTTGCTTTGCTGGTAGCTCTTCCAAACCAGATTATTCTGAAAAATGTCACCGACATTATGACCAAATACTGTCAGGTTGTACCTAATTCCATAATTCTTGCGTGTGCAGAATTTTCACTGAAACCTATTGTTGTTGGCAATATGAATTTGATTTTCCCCAGAATATGAGAGATATTGTTTGTGTCCCACTAGAGCATGTACCCTAAGCAAATCCAGTGAGAATGCTGTAAGAAAGAAAGTGTGTGAGAGAACAAAGATCCCAGGTTGGCACCCTAGTTATTGTTTATCCAAGTTTAGGATGAAATAGAAAGCAAAAGCACCAAATGAATTCTGAGGCCATACCAATATTAAGGGCTCCTGGCACTGGCTCTTCAGGCTGCTGAACTGCCTGACCCCTAGTGAGGCTGTGCTGGACCCCTGTCACTTCAGAGCTTGGGCTGGAGGCTTAGTCAAGAATTCACAAACACCTTAAGAAGTCAAAGTGCTGAAGACTGAAGGGTAGGAAAGAGATACTGGCCTTGAAGAGATGAAGTTCTAAATGGCAACAACCCTATCTTGCAGAGACTGAGAACCGTGATATGTCACAGACAGTCCTAGGGACCTTTCAGGGAGGCCATGGAGACCTGACCAACATTGTCTTCGGAGACACTGGGCCTGAAAGGATTTCATACACACCTAATGTGCCGGAAAAAAAAATTAGTGTCTGGGAGTCACTGGCCTTTTTCAGTGTGACATGCCTATTGGGAAGTGATGGCTGGTGACATTTTGAATGTAGGAAGTGAAATGAGAAAAACAAAGCTCAATAGCAAGTTGCATCACGAAAATGATGCACATGTATATTAAGTAACAGTATAGGTTCCACATACTGCTCAAATAATTGAGCTGTTACTCTGATGCTTTACATAGATGACTTTTTACAGGGTTGTCCCTCCACTGGGCAAGCAGGGTTCTGCATGGAACCCTGCACACACCTGTCTGGTGTGTGTATGATGTTTGGTCTCTGTGTGCTGCCAAAGACAAGTTGAAAAACACAAGTGCAATGGTATACAAATTTTTCTCGGATTCTGTGATAGTAGTGTTGGAACACTTAAGTGTAATGTAGTTAACCCCAAGTTGCTTTGAACAGCTGAGAAAAACTTGAGATGAGCCTGGGATGTTTTGCTTGTATTGTAGGAAAAAGGTGATGATGTGTAAACCCTGTTGTCAAGTGAGTTGTCAGCAATATTAATGTGATGTGTACCATATCTAGCTGCATCGTGCACTCTGTTAGAGGTCATGAGATTATCAGAAAATCATCATACCATGAATATGTTTTATGCTTGGTGATTCGTATGACACTGTGAGATCAGAAAGAGGATTTTGTTGTCTAGGGAAGCATCCTAATCTGTGATAATCCAAGCATGTAGTAAATCATAAGAAATCACTGCATCTAAAAAGTCTTCCCCAACAACCAAAAGTGAACTTGCCCCAGATGCATTTAGGGTTGTTTCCTTTGCCTTCCTCCTATATGTCATTAAACTGTGGCTGTAGGATAGTGTACTTACCTGTATTAAAGAGTAGGTGAGGGATAAGAAAGGCAGTATCAGATGCCTTAAGAAAAAAAAATTCTAGATGTTCAGTGAGACTGTACTTCTAAGTCATGCTTTGAATGCGTGAGACACCATATTGCATTGTGAATTCAAGCCCTCTGTGCCAGTGCTTAGGAAGCATCTCCAGCTTAGTTCTCTGAAATAATACTCAGTAGTGAAGTGTTGCTGGGTTTGTCCTCTACACCTTCATGTGGGAGGAAGCACTGGACAGAATCCAGAGCAGAAAATCAGAATTAAGTTTCAAGTAGATATTAATGTGCTTTGTTGTTTTCCTCCTTTCCCCAGAAGACTGCACAAAACAGACACTTCCCAAGATCCAAGGAGGCAATGAAAATCTATGGCAGAGCTCCTTCAGAATTACTCCACCTGTTTTTCCTCTCAATTGCATAATCCAAATAATTGCCTTTGCTCTGTAATCCAGTGCAATTGATTAATCCTATTCTTAAATCTCTTTCCAGCTGGCACTCCCAAGGTGATCTGTGAAAGTAGGCATGCCACTCCACAGGCACAGTCAATCTGCCTGGGTCAGTGATCAGACTTGCCTTCAAAGTGAGATGCTTTTGAGACTTTTAAGTGTTATTGTGTGTTTTTCACTCCACTGATAGAGGAGGTTTGGGGTGAATATTCTCCAATGTATCTTTCTAATTTATAGCAATCTACATTTTAGGCATTTTCTGAGCCAAATACTCCATCTCAGCCATCATGTCTGATAATCACTGATAGACTGTCCTCAATGAATTTATCTGACTACATTTGGAGCCATTTATACTTTTGACCTCCAGAGAAATCCATGGTCTAATTCCCCAATTCAAGTGTGTGTTATTTTTAAAAAATCCTTTTTCGTTTATTTTAAACCTGATGCTTGATCATTTTAGTGGCTGTCTCCTAGTTCAGGTGGTATAAAAAATAATGAATAATCATCCCCTATCAATTTCTGTATACCATCCATGGTTTTAAAGCTTTCTATCCTATTCATCCTCAGTCATATCTTTTCCAAGCTTCAGAGATCTAAACTATTTATTTCGTTCTCATCTGGAAGCTGCTTTGTAACTCTCAACCAACAGAATTGCAACATTATTTTATCTAGTTCTATTATGTTCTTTTGAAGGTGGAAAAAAATCACAATTGTGCATAGTATTGTATATGTGTACTCCATGTTGATTTATACAGTAACATATTTAGAACTTCTTCATTCCTTCTTGGTTATTGTTCATTCATGAGGGCTACATCCCTGAATTAATTTCACAGCAGAAGAGTGCAGAGGGATGTAATTGGAAAGCTGTGGTCTAACACAATCTGGCCGAGTCAGAAAAAGCCACATCCTCCAGAACTGCACATCTGTAGCTCAGATCATGATTTATCATTTTCTTTGCTGTGGTCTCCATCCATCACCCTTCATTTCACATTCTAATGATCTCGTTTCTTCAGTGTCATGAATTGCTCATCTAGAAAACTTACTAATGGAAGATGTCAGGAATGTAGGTGGATTCTGCTTCTCTGTTACTTAGAAAAATTAACTCCTGGATGCCTTGCATTTCTGAGCTATTTGTTTTCACTTTGGATGCTGTATTTTGAAGGAGTTATTGCTTAATAATACCAAGGCGCTCTAGTTATTGCTTAATAATAGCAAGTTGCTCTAACACAGAAGGCTGAGTGCCTAAAATTTGTTTTATTGTATGAACTTAGTGCAACCCCCATCTCTTCAGCAAAGACCACTTTCCTCATATTTTAAGAGGTACCAATCAGGGAGTATGAGAACAATTATATTCCTCAGTTATTTTGTGACATGAGCCACATTGCATGAGTGCAGATATTAATTTAAGAGTGATTTTGTCATTCCCATTGGCATTTGGTGGGTTTCACTGTGCTTAAGCTTTGCTAGCCCTTACCCACAAAAGGTAATCTTTGAGTTGAATGTTCAAGGGAGGATGAATTGCTAAGTTCAGATTGTAACTTGTTTTCATACTGGAAATTGCATCCACATCCCAAACCTTTTCTTTCGTCTGTCACTTCATTCCCCCACTCTAAACTCTACATCCTACTAAACTGCTTGATAATCTCTTGTGCTACTGTTCTGAACTTACGAAAACATGATCTTGGGAAATATCTTCTCAAGAAGAAGTTTTTGGGAACCTGCTGTAGAAGTGCAGGAGAAGTGGGAGAGATGTGGTTGGGAGGAAGTGGCTGTGTCATGGGCAGCTCAAGGACTACACAGTTGAATCTGCCTAAGAAACTCCAGCTAACAGAAAGGTGAACTCAGCAAAAAGAAAGTAAAGCTTTCCAGAAGAGTAAAAGCAAGGTGCTGTATCTTAGACAATTGTTATTACGACTGAGTCTTGTCCTGGAACTCTTGCAGGAAGTTGTGGCCCAGCTCTACTACTCTTGGAAGCCACAAATTCCTTTTTCTCTTCAGTATCACCCTTTTGCTGCCAGTGACTCTGAAGATGGACAGTCACAATACAAATGACCCACCCCTTTATAGGGTGTAGTTTGAAACCCACCACGTTAGCACAGTGCTTGCATATAGAACAACAGGCTGTGGAAAGCATTTACAACTGCTTTAAAGTAGATCAAGATTTTTGCAGCCAACCTCCTGACAAGTTCTGCTTGGAGAAAAAAAAGCAGGAAAACCACATCACATTATGGGCTGAAAGTTCCTTGTATAGGTCTGCTTAAGATTTATTGTTGTCCAGTGCAAAAGCTTGATGCCTGACTGGGGATCACAACAGTGAATCTGCAGGGTGGCTTTGTCCCCAGTGGTGTAATGTCACTTGCAGTGATGAAAGAAAACCTCTCTGGCTGTGTAAAGATACACCTGAATATTGTGCTTATCCTAGCTCTCTTCCCCTCTGAGCCTTCATCTCTGCTAAGGTTCTTAGAGCAACATTTTTTCCAGGTGTTTGGGGAAGTGTTTTTCCCAAGGACCTGTATGTGCTGTCATTTAGTGTAGCTCTGTGATGCACATTAGAATATCTCCTCTGCCTTCACCTCACAAAGCCCAAATGTGAAAACCTTCTTCCTTCCTTCCTTCCTTCCTTCCTTCCTTCCTTCCTTCCTCCCTCCCTCCCTCCCTCCCCTCTCCATGCTGACAGCAATGCACAAGTGATGCATTAGCAATGCATCTGAACTCAAGTCATGGCTGTCTGAAAATTCAGCCCTTATGAGAGACAGCAGACTGTGGAAGCCACAATATTTTATTGTGCCCTAGGGTTGTTGTGAATGAATCATCAAAAGAGTATGATTCAGTTGTAGCCATAACGTTGTTTTTCCTCTGGTGCCACAGGCGTGGAAATGCAGAATTGATATGCTCCGAGTGCTGGTCACAGGTGCTGCCTGATCCCTTTAATGCACAAACTGTAATGGTTCTTATTTCTAGTGAATCTAATCCCTAGTACACAACTCCTCTTCTCTGGCTAGGCTTAATTCAGGGACAAACATTAATGCAAGGACTTTGCTCGTCTGTCTGGCTCTGTCTCTTACTCAGATACTTCACTCTCCAGTGCCTTTTTAGATCTTTCCTATCAGAGCAGAACCATCTCTGACACAGACACCAACCAAATGTGTTCAGACAGCCCATGCTCTGCAGGATTTTTGCTCGTTTCAAAATGAGTGTCACCTGTGCTACACCAGTGTGGGCCTGGAGACCATAACTGCACAAACAAACTGTGTCAGGGGTGAAGTGCCAGACACAGATTAAGGCAAAGGACTTGGGAGTTCTAGAGGTTTGATTTCTTGGTGTAGCTCAGGTTAGCTTTGTCAGATTGTCAGTCTGTATGGCATGATTCATTCATGAGATGTTAATTCTGTCTGGATCACAGACTAACAGCATACTTGCCTAAATTCTTACCCTGATGCCGAACCACCTCCCCTTCCTGTTCCTACTTATAAAATGTGTTGTACTTGTGAACTTATGGAATTAAACCCTTCATGCCAAACCAGATGATAGCTGCAAAAATCCTGAGGAAACATCTATGGGGAATTTTCTTTATGTGGTTTCTGTTTCTTCCCTGCTTCCTTCTCCTTTATAACTTCTGAGAGCAAAACAATACCTCTGTGGACATGTTTCAGAACAGTGAACAGTTTCATCTCAGGGTTCCTCCTGTGCTTTGCAGACACAGTTCTGCATTTTTGTCTTCAGACTTAGGCTTACACAATAATTGTATGAGCCTCTGCTCTGCATCTCCTGCCATGAATCAGCTTTACTACTGTTCACTATTTCTGTGACTGTCAGGAAGCTGGATGGAAGTCGCCTCTTCAGATCATGTCATTCTCTCTTTCACTATTGGACATGACAAATAAATGAAGATCTCTTCTCCAGAAAGTTTACACAAGTCCAGAGGAAGAGAAATGCTGTGCAAGGTGATGCATTGCATGGTTGCACTGGCTAGAGGGCTTCTTGTTTGCCTGCCTTTAGCTGATGTATTGGGAAGGATTTGCTCATGGTACCCATGGAAGCAGGTCTTCCTGGAGTGGGAACAGGTGAAATGAAGCAGGAGGTAGAGCAAAGAGAGAGAAAAACTTCAGAGTGACCACTAGAAAAATGCTGAAGATTGTAATGGCATTAGCAAGGCTTCAGTATGTGGGTTTGTTTGTTTGCTTCCCAGATCTCCATCATTTCCCTGAGCTCACACAACTAGAGAATAATGGCAGGACTTTGCAGACCTTGATGGGCCATTTAGCTGATGTGAGAGGTAGAATGTTTGCCTGCTGTCCACTGATTTCCAAATGTCATTAAAGAACCTTCATTTTTCATTCACATTTCATGCACTTTCTTCTACTCCTTTACAAAGAAATAACCAGACAAAATCCCATTTTTTACAAAAGTCTATCTAAAATTCTGTATGAGTGGATTCATGTTGCAGTGCATTTTCCAGAGTGCTCCCACTCCTTAATGCCCAGTTTTTGTGTTTGGTCTTACATCATTCCTTTCAAAGGCATCCTGACAAAGAAATCTAATGGCTGACTTCTAAAAGATTGCTGTAAGCTTGGCAGGACCTCAGTTCATGGAGTAGAATAGTACATCAGTGTAAGACAATGTCTGGGCAGTACGTACAGGGCAAGCAATTAAACTGCAACAACAGTGACCCCTGAAATGCAATGTCCCAGTATACAGTAAATTTTTTCATGTTAAAGGTTATGCTCCTTCCTCAGGAACCATTTTGGGAGATTTTTCACATCACAGTCTGGATGTAATTGGTGCATGCTGCAGATTTATTCCTCCAACAGGTCAAATAACCAGTATATTTCATTGCTAAGCTGAGCGGAGCTTTTATTTTCTCGAATTATATTGCTATCAAACATTTGTTTCATGGTTCACAGAAGATTTGGACTTTTTGGTGCTTGCAGTAAGTGGATTTACCCAATGGGTCTGTTCTTCCTCCAGCTTCTCCTTTAGTGGCAGCTGTTGCCAGCAGAGGAGTAGTTTGTGTGGCCACTAGTTCTTCATTCATGCAGCCATGGCTTTCTCCCCCTGCCTCCCTCATCTCCAGATGAAAATGTGAAAATACATTAGAAACTATCCTCAGTAGATGGCTTGTAAACTCTTACTGTTGCAGCAGTTTGGGGTGCAGTAGCAGTTTCTGTATTCATTGTGGATTCCAAGAGTTGTAGGGTTCCAGTGTGAGCAGTTTATACTGAGCCTGAACTCCATAGTCTGTGCCCTACTATGGCTCAATAGAGAGTACAGGATTCTGGAGAAAGCAGGAGAACACTAAGGAGGCAAGAGAAACTATACAAAATTCTGAAATTACATATCATCAGTTTTTGCATAGAAATCCTGTCTCTGCATTTTGCTGCATTTGCATTACAATATAATATCTAATAATACTATTACAATAGTTCTCAAATAAAACATTATAATGGAATATGGTAATTTGTATGCAAGTTTAGAAACATTTGTAGGATTTTAATTTTCTTGTGCTATGTTTCCCTGTTTTCATTGTCATGGGGTGTCTGAATTGGACCTCTTACAGACATTCTCAGTAAATAATTTGCACTAATAATTTTGCTAGTAACCTTATTAGACATGTTCTTTCCTGAAGCTGAGGCAGCTAATGATGTACCTGATTTGACTATTCATACATACACTGAAGGCAGTACTCCTCAGCTGTAATTTAGGGAATAAGGTAAATAAATAGGGATCTAAATTATCTGCAGTCTTGCATTAACCCTACACGTGATTCAACTTCCTTTTTCCCCCAGGGAAATAAAGTCCATCTCTGGTCTGTTAAGATCAGTCTGCTTATACTAAAATTTAAATTACATTATTTTAACTGCAATTATTTTTCATATTTAGTTGAGCTTGGCAACATTATTTATAACATAAGTATGTTTGAGGAAAGGGATGGGAGGTAATTACTTAACCATTTTCTCATGTAAACCTCTATTTTCTAGTAATGTTGGATGAGGAAACAGCAAAGGGGAGGCAAGAAATAACTATCTGAATCCTGTCTTGCCTGTGGAAGACTTCTAGTTTAAGTGCTCATGCACAAAACAGGAGAGGCAGAAGCAAGTCCATCCTTTCGGGTCAGAGGGCTTTCCATTCTTTAAGAAAGTTTCTTTCCTAGCAAGTTAGAGAGTGTTTTGAGGCCACTGCCCTTAGTCATGCTTCTTGCAGTCTTGTGGAGGTACTGGTGGTGAGAATCCTGAGTTGGCAGGGAGAATGCTTTAATTCCACTTATTCCTCCATTGCATTTTTAATTGTTTCTGCCTAGAAAAAATGCTAAAAGAAGTCCATTAAAAAAAACAGAGTAATCTAAGTATATAGTACTCTACAAGCAGTTTGGAGATAAAAATTTGAATCTTTAGAGTCATTAAGCCCAGTTTTCTTCTATCTTTGGTGAATGCTCTCACCTCGGAGCTGTTACATAAAATTTAATGCACTGCCAGTTTTGTGAATCCAGCCATTCATTTTCATATTTTTTTGCCTTCTAAAAAGCACTATAAAGGGCATGTTGTTTTCTGGATAAACTAGAGTGTTTCCTGTTGAGCAAGGCAATGGTTTCTGGTTCTGTCTTCTCTATGCTGAAGGATTTTGTACTGAACTTGAGTTGAAGCAGATCTTTCTCTCATTTATTTTTTTTTTCATAATATGTCTGTTTCAGCATACTTGGAGTGGTATTATTGTTATCATCATCATCATCATTAGTAGTAGTATATAGCTTGGGACCAGCTATGGATTATTTTGAATGGGTCTGCAAAGTTTGTTTAGATAACTTAATATTTGCAAACATTTGCAAAATGCCACATTTGCAAAATTTCAAAGAGATCAGGATCTCTGTTAGAAAGCCATTCTGGGACCAAAGGTTGAATTCATGGAAAATCACGGGTCAAGTCTAGTCCCTAGTTCAGCAAGGCACAAAGACACCTGCTTAATTTTAAGTGATATGCAATGTCCTATGGACTTTTATGAGTCTCTCATGGTTTTAGGAAGCATTTTTCAGGACTGAGGTAGAACACTTGGTGCAGGACAAAATCAACTCTTTAATGAGCTTAGCAGAAAACCCCATAGGCATACTCAGCATGTGCTTTTTAAACATGTATAATTGGGTCAAATGAAAACTAATTCCCACTGGAGTCCAGCCATGCCCAAGGAACCCTTCCAGGATTATTCTTTGAAATCCTTCAGGCAGAAATATTTCCATGCCAATTTATACTTCAAAACCTTTTGATTGTGGAGCTGTTCAAGAATAGGCTAACAAGAATTCTTCTTCTATGAGAATTTTTCCTGTTCTCCATATCCCTCCCTACCATCCTTCTCCTTCTTGCTTTCCTCACTTTTTCTCAGCATACTGGAAAAGGTCAGAAGGAATTTGATCAAGTGTGCCAAGAAATGAGTGTCTTTGAAAAGGGTGCAGGACTGTGAAATTTGAATATGAGAGGTTAATCTTTTGAGGAATTGTTGGGTTAGAAATAGAGCTTTATAATGAAAAATCACCTTTGAACCTTACATCTAAGTATTTTGGGTTAAAAAGAAGTAAGTCCTTTCATTGAGAAAAAAAGCCTTCCTACCAGAGGTGTCTTCCCTCCGCCTTGCTGCCTGGATAATACATTTGGGCTGGGTTTTTTTCCATCCTTTGATACATACTCTACAGAAACCAAATGAATTAACAGTCCCAGAGGGCTGTCAAAATGCAGAAAGTTATAAATTAAAGACAGACTTAGCCTAAATTGGTGTCTGAATTCGTGAATGAATTGACACATGGCTGTGCTTGTTCTCTGAAGCAAGAGCTGTTGAATCTCTTCAGCTACTGACCTTACCCTCCCTCACCAGAGCTGCCTAGCCTTTTCTTTAGTTGATAGTGCATAACAGATGCTGCATTGCTGTTGAAGTGTACATCATTCTTATCTGCTGGTAAAAGTTGCAAAACTGTCTGTTTACTTCCTGATACAATCTGAGACTTCAGTGGATCCCTGGCACATGTTAGCATATGCTTTCTCCTTGATATCCCAGTAGGATTTGTCTACACTGGAGACTAAGCATCTTCACTTTTGCTATAGCTCATTTAAAAACATGCAGGAAGTCAAACTGCAAAGCAGCTAGTTAACTTTGCAAGAGGAGGGGGAAGCTTACACGTGCCAGTGCTGTACATTAAATCTGCTTCTGATTTGGGTTACACATTTCACTGTCAGGTGCTGGTCTTTTCAGTAGTAGCAGGATTCCTCCTCTTAACTGAGATATGAGGTGAGAAACCCTCCAACACTTAGAGACAGGCTTTAAGTGTTGGGTGCATTTCATTTTGATCTTGGTTCTCTGATTTCCACAAGTTCCACTTTACTCTGAGGTTCTTGAGTTGTTGAGAGCTGACACGTGATGTGATACTTCTCATAGAAAATTAAGGTGCACTTGCCAGAGGATGATATCAGCCCTCCCTGGCATGGGTCATTTAATGTGGCATCTCTGTTAAATGCATCTTCTCTGGGATATTTTTCATTCTTGACAGTGAGGACAGACAATCTGTTGAAAACAAAGGGGAATTATTTCTTGGTTTTTGGCAGTGAAGTCTCTCTTTGGTTTAGGACTGCTGAACAGAACAGCTAGATTTCATCTCTGGATGAACTTTAGTCTTCACACTCCTGTAGGGAATACCTGCAGGCAAGGAGTGTTTAACTTCCAGCCAGTGACAGGAGAACACAGCTGATATCATATACTTTCTCTAGCTGCAGCCTCCTCATGTAATAATACATAGTTGTCACTTTGTCCATGCTGGACTGTGTCAGCAGGGAACTAATAATGTTCAGCAAAGGGTACAAAAATGATGATATCTGTTTTATTTTGAACAGATTTTTTTTTTTTTTTTTTCCCCAGGAGGTTATTTTAGTGCTTCTATAAAGAAAAATAAGTGCTCAAGATGGCAACTGCAGGGGGTGAACTGGTCACCATGCTCCGACTCAGCAGAGCTGAGTTCTGCCATAGGGGCAGGCTCCTGGTCATGCAGAGCCCATTAAAAGGGGGAGAAGCTTCCTGTGTTTGCATAGCCAAGGGCAGGGTCTGGCCCCAAGCACACAAGTAGGCTGCTGGGGAGTGCAAGTCTTGGGATTTTCCCATCAGACAGCAGCCCTGATGTTTGGTGAATTCAACATGAGGTAGACTGCAGTTTAGCCTAATGCACACTGGTGCTTTGGGAGGGCCCAGAGCTTTAGAGTTTTGCTGCATTTAAACAAATTAACATAGTCATGGCAGCAAATGACTGTGATTTTTCCTAAAGATGAACAAACTGTGGGTCTAATAGAGACCTACTATTTCTCAGAAATTAAAATGCTGCTTCCCTAAATGAGGCCAGGGAGGATGATCAGATGTATAAAGAAGGAAAACATTGCCAGCAGTATCTGGGACTGGATAATTCACATGAAAATACTCCTTGTGTCAGAATCAAATAATTTCTATGATAAGAAAATATTTTTTCCTCAGCTCAGAGGATATTGAGTACCAAGATTTTTACATCCTCTTAAAAACAGCCCTTTGTCCCTATCAGTGCTGGTGGTTTATTTTTTTTCCAGTGGACAAACATTGATTTTTCTTGCTGCAAACCGCTACATTTCTAATGGAGCTTGAAATTAACACGATTTTTTGGTGGTTGTTGTTATTTACCTCCTTGTTTGCACACCAACAGCCTAAATGATGTTGGCACAGCTTGAGGAACAGGTTTCTTGAAGTTTTAGTTGAATGCAACAGGGAAAGCACAACGCATCTTTTTCTCCAGGCACTACACAAGTAACAACAGCCACACGGTATTGAGGGGTGGTTTTGTGTATCTGTGACACTGATTGAAAGGCTTGGGAAAGCTTGCATTTGTTTAAGATATCTGGGATCCAGAAGGCATCCTTTATCATACTCTGCTGGGATGAGTTCAGTGTGCTGCACGTACAACCTTGAGGTAGCAGCTGCTGCAGTACCCTGTAATTCTGCTCCAAGAACCTATTCCTATGGAGAATCTATTCCCGTGTTTTAGAGGAACCTTTTGTGACGTCTGTAAATTAATCAGAGATATCTTGATTCAGAGAGAGTGGCAATTAAGCTGAGATGAACAGTGTTCCTTAAACTGTCTTATGTATCAGAATTCCCAGTCCCTCCCAACTGTATACATCGGGATGCTGAATTGGGGTGGTACCCCTCTACAAAGCCTTAGTTAATACAATAATCCACTCTTGTCCAGCTAACTTTTGCAGCTTCAACTGGCTATAAATTACAGCACATACCTGTTACAATAAGTTGAAGATCTAAATATCTGAGTGTTTTTTCGAAACTTCACAGCTGTCCTTTGGTCACAGTACCAGTTCCCCGTAATCCTTTCATTCAGAAGAATGCTTGTAGTTAGAGATAATGGTTGTACAGTATGGCTGAATTTCCTTGCTCTAAGTTTGATTAGATAATAATGGCAACAGATTTCTCCCTTCCTTTGATGTTCACATAACAGATTTTTAAAAATTATGTTTTAAAGCCTGTAACTAGAAATTATTAAAGATACTCCTGAGCTCTTGCACTTGGGACCTTTTGATAATGTGGGTTATTTGAGAGAGCTTTTTACCCCTCCACAGTAAGAAAGGCTATGACTGAGTCCCAGCTCTGCTGTCAGCAATTTGGATCCATATGGGCCTAGTCTCATTTTCTTAAACATCTATTGAATAAGATCTGATCTTGGACAAGACCTCATTCTTGCTTGTATTGTGAGTGGGAGATATACACCACAGAACCATTCTGTATCAAACCTGAATGGCAAAGTGTCCAGAGTATTAGGTCAGCAATTTTCCATCAAATTGCTATCAGTTATTGTTGATCCAGTGTGAAGGTCATGAATTAAGCAGAAAGGATTTGGGCAGTTGGGGGTCAAGATCTGAGCAGCTCTTATTCAGTGAGTAAGAGCTTCCTATTCAAAGTCCTTGTTAGCTACTGCAGCTGGAAATACATTTGAAATTATTCTGTTAATGTGCTGTTCTACTTAGGAAAATGACTGAGCAGCAGTGTGACACTCTACATTTTGTGTTTGTTTTCACTCACTGACTTACAAAATCTGTTCACTTTCCATCTCCAGCAATGATTTTTCTTCCTGCCAGAGGCACAGACTTCACCTGGGATCTGGAAAAATCAATCTATGGTATTGTTGTCACAGTGGAGCAGACATAAGGCAGGACTCAAGGCACATGTCCTGGAAGTGCAGAGCATCCTCACTGGTGCTGCACTGCAGGTTCCAATCTCCTCCTCCTCTCTCAGCTCTGCAAGACCAGGAGTTGAAAATTTATGCATGTTGGTCAAGTCAGTAGGTTTAAAGCTTAGGAGGGGCAGGGAGCAGAGATGATGGATAAGATCACCACTTCTCAGCGCTGCCTTTTCTTGCTAATTCTATTCAGTTTTCTTGGTGCAAAGCCCCCAGAAGTGAGGCTGTATACCACAATAGAATCACTGTCATGTGGGAGAAAGCCAAGAAATTTGTGGTCTAAGATAGTTTGGAGGAACTAATTTGGGTAATTTGGGGGTAAGTCAGCAGTCTTCTGTCAGTGAGATAAAGATGTTAATGAACCAGCACCTTTGTTCGATCAAGTTTATTGCAAGCCAGAATTAGAAAGTTTTTTTCTAAGGGCTTCTGCATCTCTTGGCTGCAATGCTGTGGGGCTTGACTCAGCAGCATTCAGTGGCTTTCCCTGCACTGTGTTTTACTCCTATTCATTTCTGCTCTTAAGATTGAAATGTCGTATTAGATTAAGAGTTCTACACATGTCAACACCATGAAAGGCTTCCCTTTCACTTTAGCAGGAGAGGGGACTGAGGTACTTGGGCTGCTGAGGGCGTCTGATGGAGTTTGGCTAATAAGATCTGATTTCATGAGGTTTGCATCCTATTAAGGCAAGAAGGGATCAGGCCTGTGAGCATGATAGAAAAGTGCAAACACAATAAAACTGCTCTTATGAATATTAATAGGCCTTGAAACAATACAAGGCAAAAATGGTGATGAGGTGGGGGTTGAGCAACTGCTATCTGTTGTAGCACAACAGCCTCCCTTTCACCTTACTTCTGCTTGCAGCTCATCACTCACAAACCCTGACAGATTTGGGGATGGGGCTAGGGAATTTGATAGCTTCCCTGAACCCATTTCAGCTCTGCAGCTTGCAGTCTCTGCGTAGGTATGAGTGCAACTAAAGTAACTGATCCCTATGCACCAGTTGTCAATCTTCCCTAGCAGCCCTAACCAAGCCAAGGTCTCTCTTCAGCTATCCAAAGCATTGTTTTTAAAAGGAGCTTGGCTTATTCTTTCTGATCCCCTTCATGGGTGAGATGCCATCCATGTCAATGATGTCTCTGCATCTCTAACCTCAGTATAAAACATTGGTGGGTAAAGCTCCTATATTTCCCTGCATTTCTTGGACTGGCTCACAGCCACGGCTCCATCTCCCTCTGCATGGATTGCTTCCTCAGCTGTAGCTCAGGAAATTGCTGGTTATGTTTTTGCAGGATCTGTCCTGTGGTGCACCAGCTTTGATGCTTTTCTATAGTACTTTCACAGAGGAATCAATTAATGCTTGCCTGGTATCATCTATTGTAGCTCACTTTTCCTGCCAGCCTAGCAAAGAAGTGCCCTTCTTTGTGCATCTTTAGCTTTTGAAATGAAATGCAGATCCCAAAATCCGACAGCAGACCTTCCCTAGTCCCATTTTATGGACTGAGACACAGAAGCAAAGGAAATTAGGATCACGGTTATGAGTAAATCTTTTGCTTTGAGTGTGCTCCCATGAGCAACCCTTCAGGAGTCCCCTGCCCAGCCACCAGTGCCACTCCTATGTCTTCATGCAGCACCTGGGAGATGCCAGACCTCTGGGCTAAAGAATTCAAGGCATGCACTGGCCTTCCAATTTGTTCACATTTTAGTTCTTAGAATGTTCCTCTCTCTGCAGGAGTGTCTGAAATCCCCAAGACATTGATTATATTTCTTTAAACACATTTCTTTATCAATTGAATTATTTAGTAAAGAGGTATGTTCATATTTTATTGATATAATTTGAGGTGTAACCTCGCTCCTTTTCCCTTAGCACTTGTTTAAAGAAAACAGTATTTCATACTCTGTTGCTTTGGTTTGTTTTTCTTTCATTCGTCCCTGAATCTCTAAACATTTTAATTCTTCTTTTGAGGGGCGAAACTGACTTGTGGAGGTTAAATAATTTGCTGCCATTTGTAGAAGCAAGCAGCAGTCAATGAGAAACAGCATCTGAGTATCACGCCTGCTACGCTGGCACTGGCCACACTGAAGGGGTATCAGGCAACAGATGGGCCAATAGTGCTGGCCTTCCATTTATTAGTAAACTGCCCGTGGTGGGGGGGAGGCTTTTTAAAGAAGGCCCCACTTAGAGTGATGCTTTCAATTGCTTGTTAATGGTTTCACAGCTTGCATTGACTTTCTTGCTTAACTGCTTTCTTTCATCATCTTTGCTTGTCCTTTAAGTTGCTTTCTGCCTCAGTTTCCCATCTGTTAACTGGGACCAGCTGCATCAGCTTGCTTGACTGCAAAGGTGGATGCATCAGAGCCATAAAGGGTTCTGACACTGTGAGGACTGTAGAAGCTGGGACACCAAGACAGCCCTCTTCAGTAATCTGGCTTTGTATTAACAGAAGAACTCCCTAGGAGAATGGGGCCTGGGCAGGTTTGACTGAAGCACCTAAAGCTTTTTAAAGAAGTCAGTAATGGTAGCTTCATTAAACTGCCCTCTGCTCTTTGGTGCTGGAGAATTGAGAAGCCAAATCCTGTGCCTGTACCATCATCTCTGGCCCCTGGTGGTGAGAGAGGTGTTTTATGCTTGGCCTCTTCGGGGAAAGGCTGCTTGTTTGCATTGTATTTGTGGCATAATTACTAATGGTACATTTTTATTAGCCAAGCTGTCTGCATTAAAATGATAGATTTTTTTGTATTATTAAGAACATCCAAGGGAGTCTCCACAGCAGCAGGAGAAAGATGATAATTTTTCGTTTAGCTTAAGAGCAGATGGTTACAGAAACATTCTATGTAAATAAATTAAAGAGAAGCCACCCTCGCTAATAGTTAAGTAAACAGGTTTGGAAACAGCCATCTCAGGACCAGGCTTTTCTGTTCTCTTCCTTTCTCACAAGAGCTTCATCTGCTCTTCAGCTTACAGGCCCATATGGATAGGGTATTAATTAAACTAATTTGCTTTTGGGCCAAAGTCATCTAAAACAACTTGAGTCCTGCTAGAGCAAGACTATCACTCTCATGCAGCTTTCTTGAGCACTAGAGAATACTTAGCCAGCCTAAGCATCTGGGTTGTAATCAATGTTATTGATAAGCATTTCCACATGCCTTTTGTTATGGTAGCAAGGCTGTGAGTGATCTGAGAGAAGTATTACTACCTTTTCTGTATTTTTAGAGTTGCATCCTGCAGTCTCTATGCCATGCTGCCCTCAAGAATTTCAACTCAACAAAACAAGTAGAAGTGGAGAAATGAGAGGTAATTAGGGGAGGAAAGTAATTTTGTAGCACAAGGGCTGCAAATGCCTCAGATATGGTAGCTCCTGAAGAAAGCAGCTTCTCTTCCCACCATCAAAAAGCAAACAACAGATACTGTGAAGAGAAAATTGTGAAAAGCCTAGAGCTCAATAGGTTCACAAAATGAAAAGCTGCAAGAGCTTGGAGAACCAAGAAAGCTATGCTTGATCTTCTTTGAGTAGGTCTCTCTACCCATGGATTTGGAGCAGGAAGGTTGGCTGGTACTCAGAAAACTCTGTCGGGACAGGACAGTTCCCTCTTCTGCCTCTGCAACCAGACTGATGCAAAAACATCACCTGGGCTTCTTCCCAAAGCATACAGCCAGGATTCAGTATGTTTGTAAGAGGTTTTGGAGTCTCAGGGAGTAGCAAAATGCAGTTTGTGCCCACACCAGGAGGAGATCACACGCTGATAAAATGGTGGTTTTCTCAGCTGGTGGAGGCTGGAGCTGGAGGAAAACCAATCCTCTTCCTAGTCTAGAGCAGGTACTTGCCTGGGATGACTGGCATAGTTTCTAGATTCCAGCACAGATTTTTAGTTGGATATGGATATATGAAAAAGCCTGATACAAAGCAATTAGAATATTGCCATTACCAAGAGTAACGCTTGGATGTCAGACAGCAAAAACTGATGACTAATGGCAAATGTGATAGAAATGTAACATTTGTTAACAGTAACAGGAAAGAAAAAGACTGTAACCTAACTACTGGTAACAAGAAGTGTGGTATAAACTGAGAGCTCATTAGGGGGTTGAGGGAAGAGAAGGGTTAGAGGTTAGAGTATGTTAGTTAATGAAAGAAATTCCTATACCCTATCAGTATACTGAAAACCAAAAGCAATTCTAGATTGTATGAGGCAAGCTGTCACTTGAGGGAGAATGTAATGTCATGGCTTTGTCAGTTCTCTGAACACTACCAAACACCCCATGCAAGGAAATCAAGATTAGACTGCCATATAGAGAGAGGGAAAGGCTCTAGGGGGACAGTGCAGAATCCATTGTATACATGGGAACTAGAAGTGTTTGGCTTGTTTAATCCAGCAAAACAGAGGCTGAGAGGAGATAGGAATGCTCTCTATGAACACCAGGGAGGGAGAACTGCAATTTAAACTGAAAGACAACATTGCCACAAGAGGAAATGGGTATAAATGGCCCATGAATAAATTTAGGCTGCAAATTAAGTTTCTAAGCAGTATGATATTTAGATATCCAGGTACAAATACTAGGGTAAATAACCTAACTGTTTCTAAAATAAGATCAGGTTACTTTTATAATAACAAAAAAAAAAAAATGTGCTTAGCTGTGGCACCTCCACTACCTCTACTGTTTAATTCTTCATAATTAAAAAGAAGTTCTAAACAAATGAGGGTCTGTCCTCAAAATTATGAATTTAAAGTAAAACTTGTACTTACCTAATTAGCTATGATAGGGTCCTAATTTATGAGAGTGGGCTCTTTTTTCCAAGGCCTAGGACTGCTTCTATGTTGGGAAATGCTTAGATGCAGGTGTTAACAGCTATAATATCAAGACTCAAATTGTCATTTTTGCACAGTGAAAATTTCCCAGCCAACCTTAACTGCTGCTGATCTTTCACCACCCAAAGCCAGTGCCAAGCCTGTTCTCAAGCAACATATATCCTTACTGCATCAGTGACTCTGAAAATTGAGAAGTGATATGTGTGTGGTCTACCTTTCTCTTGTTTGATAGACTGATTTTTTTTCTTCCTTACCGTAAAATTTAAACCAAAGTCTGTATGTCTCAAAGCAGCAAGCTACTTTAAAAGGAGTAGTTTTCAGTGAAGAAAATTCTGTTATTCACTAGAAGTAACCACACAGTGAACTGCATTGACCAGAATAAAATATGTAAGGTTTTGATATATGATATACACTTCAGTGCATGACAGAAGTATGGATTGAGGGGGATGTTTATGCCAACAAAAGATTTTTGTCTAGACAAACAACATTCATATACTATAGATTTAAGATTTTAAAAGCTACAGGCAGGTAGCATCCTATATTTTTTCTCTAAACCTCCGTGTTAACAGTTTCTTATCCAAGTGGTGTAAGGTAGAAATTAAGGCAGAAGGTTTTAAGGAGGTAGAGTGGAGTAAAATTTTGAAGCCTTTCAAACCTTCCTATACATTTGCTTTCTAGGATATAGGGTAGTTGGGGGTTAAATGTCTGAGCTGTGGATCTGCAGCTTTTTGCTGGCTGGATTTGCAAAACTGAAGGATTTTTGCTTTGATTAACAGGATAATTAATGCTCTATTGTAAGCATAAGCCTCACTGAGATATGTAAGTATTAATTTCTCAGCTTGACCTCAGAGACTCACCACAATCCTTAATGCTGTACAGGCCAGACCTAGGGTGTCTATTTAAAGACCTCCAGTGCCTTTAGCCAGTGCCTCTTTTCTGCCCTGTGTTAAGCTCCCTTTGGCAATGGTGCAATTCCATAGCTCCTAGGTGGTTTTTTTCCAGGTTTCTGTCAATCAGCTTAAAAAATTCTCACTGAGATCATTAATGCAGTGAAGTCATGTGAGCCATGAGAGCCAGGGTCAGGAAGCTGTGAGCCTCTATGTCACCAGGGGACAGAGGAGAGGAGACTGGTAGCATTATAATGGGGCAGCTTGGATGCCACTCCCCTGTGCTGACCAACACCCATCCCCATGTCTTTGTCCTCCTGTTCCCTCTGCTCCTCCTGTCACAGTGGAAATCAATCCCACAAGTGAGTCTAACTTGCAATAAAGTCTTTGTACTTAAGTTGCTGACTCCAGAGAAAAGCTGGATATTGTCATCAGTCATTTTGCCTATACAATATCTCTCAGTAGGCAAATTTTCTGCTGGCAGCATCCACTCTTGAATCTTCCTGCAAAGTGCCCATTAGGTAGCTCCAACCTATATACACTAAACTTGAGAGAATTCAGAGTTACACATCAGGAATCTGTGCTGTTCTGAATTTCCTAACTGAGTTACTGCATAAGTAACAAACTGATGAACCGTGATCCTGAACAGGAAAGGTTGGCTGTGGGGCTGTTGGTCTGTTAGCTAAGGAGGCTCAGACATCATCTGGGAGATCTCCCAGAAATTAAACAGGTGGCACAGCACAGCTTGTTTAGTGTAAATCAATCAACATTAAATCAACACTGATTCTGTGTTTGCAGGTCTTACATTAAAATTAAACATGAACTTGAGATGCCTGAAAGTTTGCAACCCCTGTTGTGATGCTAAAGTAGCAGACACCTTCCAAACATGGGATACATGATATTTCATCCAGGTGGTTACTGCCCTGCTGACCACTCTTGAAAACTTGTGGTGTTTTCTGAGACCAGGAACAGGCTTTCTAGACAGATCTTAGTTTTTCCAGACCTAACAACTGCCTTTTCATTTCCCACTGTTTATGGATGGAAACTTTGGTGTTCCAAAATCTATCATCTTAGTGAAAGCTAATTCCCAGAAAAGCTTCAATTTTCCATGGAGAGCCTGGACAGGTTGTGGGGCAGAGGAGGCAGGTAAAGGTAGAAGTGAGTGGATTGCAGTGCTGTGTCTGTGCTGTAGTTCAGTGGTTTTCCTGGCATTCAAGACCAGCTGGACTGAATACTTAGAAATGCTCCTCCAAACATGCCAGCTCTGTCTTGGTGCACTGCCTCCTGGGAAGCTCTGGTATGTAGAATCCAACCATCCTCAGGGCTTGCCATAAGAATAAATTTGTAAGCAGACCAGTTTTGGCTCTTGCTGTAGCAATCTCTGAAAAGAGCCATTCTTTCTGTCTCTCCTCCACCTCCCTTTCAGAGACATGACCAATGTTTTCCACAAATGGAGAAATTTACAGTTCTCCACATAGAGTAGCTCCTGCCAGAAATTTTGTTTTAGTTGCCACAGCAACAACTTAATGGATTTTTAAAGCCCCTGCCACTGGCCATGCCTCTGCCCTGTTTGTTCTTCCTGTGCATTCCCCCAGCACCATGTGAAGCTGCAGAGGCAGTGACTGAGAGCTCTAATAACCCAGTAATGCATCCAATTATGGCTGTTGGTGCTTCTGTTGAGAATACATGAATAAGTAAATCCGGATGAAAGAGTCTGTTTTTAAAGCTGCCTGAGCTGTCTCAAGAAGTGGTGGCCAGGTCGCTTTTGCCAGGCCCTGGTGGAGGATGGCAGCTGAGGACTCAGCTTCCCTCAGGACCATGCCAGCCCACAGGCTCCCTAGCTGATGGCTGTTGTCTTACAGGCATGGCCTCACACCAAAACAAATGTTTGTGCTTCATCCAGTTGCACTTCAGATGTCTCTGTGGTGCAGCTGAGTGCTGGTGTGCCTACTGACAGAGCCTCTCCCTTGATGGCAGCCCATACACAATAAATAGCACTCCATTTTCATTAGTAAGTGTCACTGTGCTCACGCGGGTATAAAGGTTGTGGCTGGCAATGGATTGGGCAGGAAAGAAAAAGTACTAACAAACTTCTGCAAGAAAAGTTGCATGCTTTCAGTGCTGCTCTGTACGTGCAGGATGATCCTTGCATCCTCCTCACACCACCAGAAAATCTGTTTCTTCCTGTATCTTCCTGTGTGTTTCCTTCACCATCTACTGATAGAAGGCACATCCATCTTTACGTGGCTGGCACACACGGTGACACATCTGTGGCCTTCTATCAGCCAGCAGTTATCAGACAGGGAAAAGTGCCCTCTTCTGTTCCCCATCTTCCTTCCTTGTCTGCCTTTTCCAAGCTTATGCATGGAGTGGTAGAAGAATAAATGTCTTTTGGACAGTATCCAGCAGATTTTGAAAAGAAGGAGTCTAGAGTGTCATCTGTCCCAGAAGAGAGCTGAAGGGGCAGGTATCTGAGCAGGAGAGGTTGGCTGAAGAAGACCTTTCAACGCCTTTCTTTTCCCATTCCCTGCATATGTGTGGTGGCAGGAGGAGATAGTCATACTCCAAGATTCAGGCAGTGAGCTCATCACACCCAAAGTCATTTGTAGGCACCAAGTCCTACTGTTATGTATATACAGCCATAAATCCTTCTGCTTGTTCTAGCTACTCTTCCTCTTCCTATGTCATTGTCCCTTTGTCCCAGACCCCAGGGTTGCACAGCTGCACTGCCTGGGTTTATTTTTCTGGTACTTTCAGAGTGTCTCTGTGTGGATTGGGTCAAACTGACTGTCAAGGCCATAGTGGTAATTCCCCAAAGTCAGGCTTTTGCACTTTATGGGTAGAAGTTGGTGAATCTCTTGAGAAAATTATGTCCTGTAAGACACCTAGTGGCCTCTGTAAGCACAAGGGTGATGGTGTCCCATTACTGTTCAGAAAGATCTGTGAAAGGGATTCAGCATCAGCATTTTCTGGACTGAAACTACTATTTTCTGAGGAGTTGTTGGAGGGCTGTTTTACAGATGAACCAGTGAGAAGTAGGCTGGGAAAGGCTAACAATACATCTGTTATTGGGTGTAGATCTCCCTTTGAAACCTGAGATTCATTTCTATGCATGTTTGTTCTACATAGCTTTTCTTTCTGAAGTGAGATCTTTCTTTCCTGCCCTTCAGGGGCTTGCAGAATTCACCAGCTCTTGTTAGCTGTTGGAAATCTGAAATATTAGGGTAGGGATTACAGTTTGGAAGAGGTCCCTTGTATGGTTTGACCCTGCTGGATGCCAGGTGCCCACCAAAGCCACTCTTTCACTCCCCTTCTCAGCAGGACAGGGGAGAGAAAATACAGTGAAAACTCATGAGCTAGATAAGGATGGGGAGAGATCACTCACTGATTACCATCACAAGCAAAACAAACTCAAAGTAGGATAATGAGAAGTAAAACAATTCTTTAAAACACTCTTCCCCCCACCCCTCCCTCCTTCCCATGCTTAACTTTATTCCCAGTTTTCTACCTCCTCCCCCTCAGAGATATAGGGAGACAGGAATGGGGATTATGGTCAGTTCATCACATGGTTCCTGCTGCTGTTTCCTCCTCAGGGGAAAGACTCCTTCCCCTGCTCCAGTGTGAGGCCTCACCCACAGGAGAGAGTCCTCCACAAACTTCTTCAACATGAGTCCTTCCCACAAACCACAGTTCTTCACAAAGTGCTCCAGTGTGGGTCCCTTTCCATGAGTCGCAGTCCTCATGAACAGTGTCCAACCTGGATGTGCCACAGGGTCACAGGTCCAACCAGCAAACCTGCTCCAGCATGGGCTCCTCACTCCATGGGTCCTCAAGTTCTGCCAGGAGCCTGTCTCAGCCTGGGCTTCCAGGAGGTCACAGCTTCCTTTGGGCATCCACCTGCTCCAGCTTGGGGTCCTCTGGGGCTGCAGGAGGATCTCTGCACCCACTGACCTCCATGGGCTGCAGGGACACAGCTATCCCACCGTGGTCTGCACCACGGGCTGCAGGGGAATCTGAGCTTTGCTTCCTGGAGCACCTCCTGCCCCTCCTTCTGCACTCGCCCTGTGCAGTTCTTTCCCTCACATATTCTCACTTCTCTGGCCACAAGTACTTCTGAGCAATCATTTTTTTCCCTTCTTAAGTGTGTTATCATGGAGGAATTACCACCATTGCTGATGGGCTTAGCCTTGTCCAATGGTGTATCCATCTTGTAGTGGACTGGCATTGGCTCTGTCAGACATGAGGGATACTTCTGGCAGCCTCTTACAGAAGCCACCCCTGTAGCACCCCTGCTACCAAAAGCTTGCCATGCAAATCTAATACATTTCTGAAAGCAGTTTCTGGTCAGTGAGCCCATTTCACTTCCAGATCTGCCCACATGATCCAGACCCTATGAAAGTTAAAAAATTAACATACTTTTTGTATCTTATCTCTGCAAAATAAGATACTCTTTGATATTTGTCTCCCAGACATCAGGGGGAATGAAAAGAGAGTTAAAGGGTGGCTCATCTCCTCCTTTCTCTGCTGAAACTTCAGGTAAAAGGAGTGATTATTTTCCCCCCTTCTCCTAACCTCACCTAGCTGTGTCACTGGAGAGTTCATTTCTGTTATGCATCATTAATCTGAGTTTCTAATAGCAGTAAAAGACTCTGAACTTGGTTGACAGAGAAGTTAACAACCAGTTTGCCTGAGCCCTAACACTTGATCATTTAGCCTTGGTTATTAACTGCAGGCAAGGACCAGTTTCTGGGAGATAATTGGGGTCATAAACAATAGCTATGTAATGGAGAGCATGCCCTAGGAGAGGGACTAAACATATTCAGCTGCAAGAAACTTACTGCCTTTGGATGGCATCCAGGTGCTGCCATCAGCCAGCTAGGGAGCGGGCAGCCAGGTTGTTGCTGTAGGGGAAGAGAGGCCTTTAGTGCTTGGCAGAATGCAGCTATGCGTGCACAGGATGGCCCCAAGCTGGAAAGATACTTGAATGCAGCCTCAGGAGGCTTGATAAAACTTCTTAAACATCAGTCTGGAAGTTAGGGGTTGGAGGCCATGGTGTCTTTTAGTCCATTCCAGAAACAGGAGTCAGCATTTAGGAGTAGTAAGTTTTGCAGCCTGGGCTAGTTTTGGTGGTGGCAGCTGGATTTTCCAAGTTGAAGGTCTCTCTTGGCCTGCTCTAGGGTGCCTTTTACCTCATGGGGAGAATGTGGAGACCCCTGCTGCAACCTGGGCAGCAGAACAGTGGCACCTTGTCTGTGCTAACACCATCCAGAATGTGGTGGAATGTTTGATATGGGCCCAGGGAGCTCTCCTGGGCTCTCTCTGCCTCCTCCAGATGGGTCAGAGCTCCTGTGGGATGTGTCACCTGGTGGCCACTCTGTGACCCAGTGCCCTTCCAGTACACTGCCCCTCCCAGTCCTCTCCTCAGAGACCACTTGCAGAAGGGCTTCACTGCAGCACCTGGTGCCAGGGCCTCGGTCTGTGACTCCTGCTCGATAAATTGAGGAGCAGCAGAAATTTCCTCTTGTGCTGGGGTCTCTGTCAGTGTCTCCTGGTCAACAGCTTGAGGAGTGGCTGCATTTTCCTCTTGTGCCAGAGTCTCTGGGTTGCCTGCTTGACACACAGAGAGGGGCCAAATTTGCCTCCTCTTGTGCCAGAGGTGCAAGGGTGTGCAGCGTGCCTCTTTCTCCGGAGCACCGGGCAGGGCTGGCTGGTTCTCTGGCACTGGCAGGCTTGCCCACCCTGCTGCCCCTCCCCGCTGCTCACTGGGGCCAGAGGCTTCCAGCCCCTCCAACGCTTCCTTCTTTTTGCTGGTGGCATCATTCAGGTGCAGCTCAGGAGGTGTTTCCACTTGTATTGCTGACAGGAGAGCAGGGGATTTGCAGAGGCTGCCTGGCTCCCTCCAGCCAACACCTGCTGAGCCCTGCTTGTGCACAGCAGGCATGAAATGCTTAGTGCAGGGGCTTCTAGGCCATTTAGGCTCTGTGTTGCTGGAAAATTAAGATTCTTTTGCCTGGAATCCCTCAATACAGAGTTGGTTTTGGTAGGGAAAAGCTCCAGAAAAATAGCAATAAGAGCTAGGTGGGTATTTAAATAGAGAAGATTTTTGTCTGTAGTTTGTAAAATAAAACTCAGTTTCTGACTACTGAGCCCATTAAGAAACCCTGCTGGGAACACAATATACACAGGGGTTCTCCAAGCCATGACAAGAAGGTTTGTTTCAGGGGAAAGCTTGTTGGGACTGGAAGATAGCTTGATGGGATTTCTGATGTGGCATCAGCCTCTGATTAGGTTCATGTCACTCCAGTCGCTCCCTGTATGCATCTGATTGGAAACAAAGGGAAGAAAATAAAGGTGCAAATGAGTTTCTGTAATGATTGCACTAGCCAAGCTAGAGTGTGCCATGGTGGGATCTGGAGTTCCAAAAGGTTTATTCTGTTGAGAAGGAAGGTACCATGTGCATGCATGTGGACCACAAGCTGAGCTGGAAATCCTTATGTGAAATATGGGAAGAGCCTGACACATAGATCCTGCAGCTCTGCAGTGTGGTACTTGAAAACATCCTTGGATGCTCCCTTATTTTTAAAGGAATCAATTGTTCTGCCCTGTTGCTCCCCTGTGTGTACAGAACTGCAGAAGAAAATTTAGGGGAATCAGTAGAGGAGGGTAATGTTGCTCTTAATTTCCCAATAGTAGAAGCGTGACAGCATTGCCAGGCTGAGCTGCATCACAGACTCAAGACAGTAAATGTCTTAACTTGAAGGCCTGAAAGGCTGCTGTAGGTGTGCTGCTGATTGTTTTTTCACAGAACCCTGTTCTGACAGCCAAGTTGGCTTTGCTTGACAACAGGAAGATACCAGAGAAAGGGCAGTGATCCAGAGGGGTCTTGGATTCTCCAGCCTTTCAGCCTTCTGCAGCATATCACTGTCACAGTCAGGCATATGGGAAGATTTTCAGCAATTGTTAAAGCAAATGAGAGCAGAAGTCTTAGTAATGTTTTTGAAACTGATCATACATTAAATTCCTGCTGCGAACTGGGTTCACCAGGCTGAAGGGACATCTTTGAGTTAGGGAAGGTCTTGCTGAAATGGGTAGGAGATTGTTTGATATTCCCCCTCCCAGTGCAACAGAGATGCACTGCAGAATAGAAACTCTTCAGGGGAGCTAAAACTGGAATAGAGAGGGAATTGGGCTCTCTCACTTCACATACTGTAATTCTACTGCTTTATGGTCAACTGTCTTCTCCAGGCAGTGACAGGGGATATCCCAAGCTAGAGTCAAGACTGGCTCAGGAGAAAGCCAAGAAGCAATAGGGGCTCTACCCTTTCAGGTAAAGCACATCCTGTTTATCAGGCCCTCCCACGAGAGACTGAGAGTGTAGGGACTGATTTGTGGCAACAAGCAGGAGTCTCTCTTATTCCAGATATTCCTCCAACTATATGAATAATGGGAGACCTAGATATCCTAGCATTTCTGAGAGCCAGACTGGACCCGGGCTCCATGGCAGTCCTGCCACAATGTCAAAGGAGTCCAATTTACCTGCAGCACCAGGGAGAGCCCTTCAGTAACCACCCAAAAACCAAGTGTGCATAGCATCCCTGCTCTGCTGTATTGAAATCTGCCTTGGAAAGAGAAAGGACATGAATATGGAGGGAAGCAAAGGGAACTGTCACACCTGCAGGTTCATGTTCCTAAGCAGCAGCTCTTTGTCTGTGCAGTGCAGAGGCGAGGTTTGATGTCTCTTTGGGCAGTGTTAGTGCTAGCTCTAATTTATGCATTCCAGGCTGAGATTTCTGGGTGATGGGCTCACTGAGGAAACTACAGGTAGGACCAGCTGGCTCTCTCTGAAGTGTCAGGGTGAGGGGACACTGAGAGGTGTGGGTGCAGAGCTAGAGGATGGTTTTTGCACTAGAATAGATCTAATAGTCTGAGACACGGATGGGTCTCGTCCTTCTCTGTTCAGCCTGGCTGTGGGGGAGGGATGCTCTGTCTGTTTGCTCCCAGAGGCAGCATACCTGCCCACTCATGACTGCAGTGCTCTCCCCTTGTCAGCTAGATGTGAAACTGAGATTTTGAGACTAGGCCATCAAATACCTTCCTCTAGCAGAATAATAAAGGCCCATCCTGCCTGTTCCTGCCATACTGGAGCATGAGCAGGCAAGCATATCTGTACCTCCCCAGTAAATCCCCCACTCAGCTGCTTCTGTAGGACACAGCTTTTAGCTTAACTGCCTTGTTATCCTTTGGATTGACAGAAAGACCCCTGGATAGCCTCTGGGATGAACGGGTCATTTCTTTCAGTCAAAGGTCACTTTAAAGTTTGTGCCTTTGCTTTTTGAGCTGCCATTCATTTTTTCTTCAATTCCTGCATGTGCCTTGGAGAGCAGTAGGGAACACGTAATCAGAATAAATGCAGAATTTCTGAATATTTCACTGGTGCCAGCCATCCCGCTGAAAAGCATCAGTATCCATTGCTCAACTGCTCCACGAATGGAAAGAGGAAATGTCTGGACCTGGGTCCTTCCCTACTACCAAGGCAGGATATGTTCCCAACTTTACTAGGAATATTTTTGAACAAATTCTTGGATATCTCAGCTGTAAAATGCTCAAGTTACAATCACAATCATTTGTTTCCAGAGATTAAGAGAATAAGCCTTTGATAATATAATGGCACAGTACACAAAATATTCATGGCAGTTAGTGAACAAATAGAGGGGACTTTTGATCTTGGCAGCCTAGAGCACGTTCCTAGTTAGTTAGTCTCACTCCTATGCTTCTCCCAAACTGCTGCTGGGACCTAAATTCATGTGCTTTTTTGATAAATTGTGAGTTAGCAATACTGTCATGGGAAGGACTTTTAGCCTCACTGGTCAGAGGAGGCTTAACAGAGTCTGCCTTTGTTTAAAATCCACTGGGTAGCACTGGAGCATGGAAGAAAAGTTATTTCTTACATAAGCTTGGATTATGTTATTTGCTCTCCATTGTTTGTAAGGGCCTCATAGCACCGTGAAAATTACCTTTATTTCTCTATGGATTTTGTCCTTTTTCACTTTACAAATATTGATTTTTTTTTTCTCCTGTGTCTTTATCAGAGCTGAATTAGCAAGACTGTTTAACAAGATCCTCTGATTCATTTGTGGTCTTTTTGTGCCAGGTGCTATCACAAGCAGCTGAAAGCAGCTCAGTGCAACCACTGCTACAGAACTGACAGAGGAGGTGATGTGCCCTGACAAGAGCTGAGCTAGCATGGGTCAAAGAGCAAGCTTAAAAAGATGGTCTCTTCAGCCTGGGCACAAATGCTAGGAAGAGTTATTTGTAAGGAATAAATTTTTCCGTTGGAAAGCTCTCCTCAAGCCTTTAAGCTTGAGGCCACTGAAAATCGTTGAATCTGCTGGATTACTCCTGTTCCACCCACAGATCCCCAAGTGGGCTCAAGAGTCCATATTCATGGCAAGAGGTGATTCCTGTCCTTGTGATCCAAAATCTCAGTGTAGCAGTGATGAGATTCCAAAAGGAAAAGGAGCCATTGGTGAAGCTTTATGTGTTCCTTCTTGCCAAGCTTTTAAGCAAGCCATTTAACTGCTGCAAGTGCTTGTAGGTGGAGCAAAAAGTAGAAATTGAAGACAGGTAGGAACATAAAGTTCAAACAAGTCAAATCTGCTGGCCGCTTTTGATGCTTTTAACACAAGTACAGGAGAGGCAGAGCCCAAGCTGATAGCTGTCCCTTGCTGATCATAGTTGCCATAATGCACCAGTGCATTTTCTAGCACAGGGCCCAGAGGGTGGCAAGGGTAGGGAGGAAGCAGTCACTGTGCACAGTTCTTTGTGGCAAGCTGGAATCTCTTGCCTTTCGAGATTACCTTTTCACTCTGTCAGCAGCTTGTGACATCCCATAGGCTCTTTAGTGACCTGTATGGCCAGCAGCAAAAGCCTATTTCTGTATCTATTCCACATGGAGAGAGATATTGCAATGGAGATAGAGGGGGGAATGTCCAGATTTCTTTCTTCCTGAAGGGCCAACACCACTGGTAGTTTTGCTCTAGTTCTCTCCTGTTGGCTCATCTTTCTTAGAGCCTATACACCATAGTAAGAGATTATATTTACATCAAATGAGACAGGAGTCTTAAACCAGCTGCCTATGGAAAGGGTAAATCCTGATCCTTAGGCCCTTGTGAGCTGCATCAGAAGGATGGCAAGCTTCAGAGAACTTTGTCCTGGTGTGCATTTGTTTCTGAGATGAGAGGCTGTCAGTGGGAGCTGGGAGATTTTTTTCTAAGAAGTACCACAAGGGCAACCAGTTAGTGTTCATTAGTTTTCTCTCTGCAAAGGGTGGTCTTCTTCCTTTCCCGACTTGCTGGACTTCAAAGAGCTGGGATTAACTCCTGCCTGCCAGCCCACTCCACTGCAGGCCATACAGGATCTCCAGCATGTTGTCTGGGCAGTCACACCGTCCATGGCTGAAACAAGCCAGGAACGTGGAGAGGAAGCAGAAGAGACATAATTGTCAGCAATAATGCTGAGAACAGAGCTGGGTCTCCAGCTCCTGCCTCATCCATGTCCTTTCTAGTAGATTATACTACCTGTCTGGCAATTCACTTGAGTTTTTCTGGAGCACATGGACCATTACCTCTGGACTGTGGGACATCCTGTCTTCAGCTTCATTAGAGACCACCTTTATGCACCAGAGTAGCTGAAGTCTTGTAAGAATCAAAGGGTCCCAGGAAATCCTGGTTGAAGGAGACTCTGGCTGATCCAGACAAAATGTTATACCTGTATAAAAGAGATATTTCTGGATCAAAAAACCCAGTTACCTCCTGCAAAGGAATGGCAAAGCAAAGGAACAACTATTTTTCAAGAAACAGAAACCCATATCAGAGGAGATCTTGGCTCTGGTATTTGAAAGCACTTAAGAAGTGAGAGGATAAGTCTATGTTTTTCCCCCAGTTAGGATCTCTTCCTGCAAAGTGAATCAGCTAAAGAAAAGAAGTGCAAATAGCTGCTGCTTGGGCCCTTTAGTCTGTTTGTGTGTGTGCATGTGGCTGGCAGTGTCCCTGCGCTGACTCAAGCCTGGTCAAATCCCTTGGCCACTGGGTTATTACCTGCTCTGAGGCCAATCTCCCTGAATTCTTTCTTCAGTGAAAGTTTGAAGAATATCATCGTGTTTTTACAAAGAGTTTCTGTTTTGGTGACACGAAGCTTCCCAACAAAGACAGTCAGGAAGCTCCCAACCAACTAAGATTCACACTTCCAGAGTCAGAGCTTTGGCTGCTTCTCCCCCAGGGCTCAGCTGAGGAAAACAAGCCACTCCATATCACTGTTCATTTACCCTCCTGAACCCTGTCTCTCGGTGCTTCAAGGTAGATGCTTCAGCAGTTCATACTGCTCCTGAGGCATGTGCAAGGAACAATTAAAGCTCATTGTGCCAGTGAAGAGCCCTGGGGTGAGCTGGGCTGCGGAGACAGCTGCCCCATTTTGCTGTGTGCAGCAGCTTCCTGAACAGTCCTGTTGCAGAGAGACGAGTACATCTTGCTGATTGCAGCGTTAAAGTTTAAAACTCCAGGACTGAACTCCGTGTGGCATTTCGAGGTTTTTGCTGGTGGCAGCCGTGGTGGTTTGTAGCATTTGGTCCTGGGCAGAGCAGGGCTGGGTAGAGCCCAGCTGCTGAGCCTGCAACGCCTTTTCCAACAGCTGCAGCATGGGACCGATGGCAGGAGAGAAGCACGAGTGTTGGAAGAACAAACACTTTGTAGCGCTCCCTTTAACGTTTTGCCTGTGACACTGCAGGATCTACATCTTTGATCCAAAAATGACCAAAAGGACATGAACATCAGTTCCTTCCTCTCAGACATAAATGCTTGTTACAGATGTGACCTGCAAGATTCAGCTAAGCTTTCTCCAGCAGCAGACAGGGCTTGGAAGAAGGCAGCGTTGGTCATTTCCTGGAGAAGGGTCCTGCTAGGTGATGGACAGTGAGATTTCATTTGTGCCCAGCAGTCAGAGTGGTCTCTGCCTGCTTCAGCTGCTTGTGCCAGCCCTGGAGTGCATCACCCCAAAGGAAGGTCTCGGCTGCAGGATAAACTTGTGTAGCCCCACTATAGCAGGCTGGATGCATGGGGATGGGACAAGTTTTCTTCTCATCTTTGTGATTTGTCTGGAAATTGTAAACCTTTCCAGAGATAAACTGGAAGTTGTCATTGGTGTGTTCACTGAGAATGGGAACAGGAATCATATCAGTGCCAGTCATGACGATACAAGTACAATTTCCTTGTTTAAAGTACTGCACCAACTGTACCTAATTAACCTTCACGACAGCACAGCAATACAAGGAAATAGGGATCATTAACTTCAGTTTTGCTTTACAGAAAGGGAAGAGAAACATCAGTGCCAGCCCCATGCATTTCAAATTGAGGTAGGCTTGAAAAAGTCACAAGGTTAAAAATAACAATAATCCACTTGGGGTTCTCAGAGCATTAAGAGTGCACTTGAATCAAACTTTCAGTTTTTTCTCCAAGAAACATCAGGACTGGAAATTTCTCTCCCATATATGCTTGTTTATGACTCAACAACCAAGGCTTTCAGAAAATCACACATTTTCAGTCACAGTGGGGCAGAGGCTGTAAAGGTCAGAATGACTTCCTCAGTGTTGCTTAAAAAAGAGCTGGGAAAAGATGGAACTAAACTGTGTGAGTAGTTGACCCTCCACCCCCTGCTTGTTCCTCCAGACCAAACATTTTTCTAGGTGAGGGAACCTGCCTAAATCAACCAGTGGCCACTTAATAGCTGTCAGAGGAGTAATTCAGGTTTGAACTAGTGACCTCACCCCTTCCTCTCACATCTGCTGAGGGACAGACTGATGACACTGACTGTTTTCATTAGGCCTCTGAGCAGCCTGGCTGCTTTGTGTGGGGCCCAGCAGGAATGGAAAGATGCAAAACTAGTGCTGCTCTCTCTGACATTGCTTTCCTGGCTTGGGGCTGTTTTTATAAGTTAGTAGGAAAGAGCAACTTGCACAAGTCCTTCTTAAAGTAAAGAGTTCACCCTGCCTGTCATATCACCTGCTGGCAGGGGCTGAGGGCAAGAGTAGTGCCTGTGCAATTTGTACTGGGCACCAGCACAGGCTCACATTTTGTCTCTCCAAATGACTGCAGTGCAAAGCCCTGGAAAGTGTCATGGCAGCACAGAAAGTTGTATATGTTATTAACAATCTCAGTTCTGCCCAATTCATAGATGCTGTTAGGATCAGGTGAGAAGAACCGCCCCGGTGGGCAGGACCCCTGCTCTGGAAGAGAAGCCAGCGGGGAGTGCAGGTGGCAGTGGCCAAGGAGGAGAGTGTGAGGAGACACCTCTGTTGTGTGGGGTGCCAGCCCCAGCCCAGAATGCAGGCGCTGATACAGGAGAGCCTTTTAATCAACTCTTTTCTGCTACTTACTCTTCTGTTCTAAGCTGCCATGGGGTGAAGGAAAGCTGAAGGGACCCTTGAAAAGGGCAGGTCATTGATGGAGAGGAAAAAGGGCTCTGCAGATTGTGAAGATCTTTCATGAGCAGCAGGGGCTGCAGCCAGCTCCAGGGAAGAGAACTGTTCCCCTGCTTAGGCGGTGTGTCTGTCTCTCTGATTATTTTGTGTATTTCATCTCTGCTGTCTGTCTCGCTCTTAATCTGGACCCCTCTGTGCCAACAAAATGCTTAGCTCGCTCCATTGTCTGAGAGACTAATTTGCACTGTAAATCTGATGCTTATCTTACATGACAGCTTACTGTGGGGTTTATTGCAATCCTGAAGACAAACTAACCAGGGATAGCTTGAAAGCTTTCAACGCATCATCTGGAATATAGAACAAATATGACCCATTTCAGCTTGCCACCAGGTTAGGATGTAGTCCCTTGTGGTTGGGGTCACTGGGGATTTATCTTTTTCTGTTCAAATCTATTCAAACTTGAGCATCTTTGGGTTTTGGTTTGGTTTTTCATACATTTGGTTGATAGGTTTGGGGTTTTTTTGGTGTGGTACATCTTCTGCTTTGTGTTGGAGCTGTTAGAGTGCTTCTGCAATAGCCTCCCACCTCCCAGGGCCAGATCTCCCATCTCTTCTGCCTGAGGAGTTTTAAGGACTGTGAGAATGGTTGCAGACCAGGTGCAGGCAGTGTGCAAGCATTAGTGCTCCAGTGCACTGCAGCTTTGTTGTCTCTGCCAAGCTTAAGCAGAAAGAACCTTTGTCCTTCTCTTGTCTTCATTAGTGTTTCCTGACAACTTGTCCAGTATGTTCTACTCTCTACTGGCAGAGTAACATCCTCCCTCAGTCTCATCTGCTGTTGCCACCTTCTCTCTGGTCCCTAGGCTGTCCACCTGCAGGCATTCACATACCATGTAAGAGATTCTTACACTAGTGTAGTTCAGATAGCTGGGCAGCTCCAGAGGCATAAATCTTCCTACAGATAGGTTCCAGGTAGCCTGAGATGCAGTTTTACTGGGGGAGAGCCAGAAAGATTATTGCTACTTTGATATAGGTCTTGGTTCTGCAGCTGAGCATGCCAGTAGGTGTTTAATGCCCAAAGCTTCTGCATTGCAGTCCTCTGGGACACAAAGGATCTGTTTCCTCACACAGGGGAGCAGGAACATGAGACCTGCCATCCTTGTTTGGAGGACCACTCTGGCTTTTACCTAGTCCTGCTTTACAGTTGCATGGATTTCTGGACCCGTCAGTTCTTCCTGCCCTTGGACTGCAGACAAAACACAGAAATGGCTGTACTGGATAAGCACTGTGGAGCAGTTGAGGACTAGCAGCTAAACTGGACATGGAGCCAATGGGTCTCAGTAACATTGAGGGAGAGGAGAAAAAGAAAACCCCTTGAGAAACTGCTGAGGAATAGGTAAGGAATAAGTTGTATACTGGGTAGAACTGTACACTGGAAACTCTGCACTCACCCTTCTCCAACTCCATATTTCAGTCCACGTTATCAGATAGATGTGCAGTGTAAGGCTTATTCCAACTCATCGGAGATAGTGAACATCAGAGTCCCTGCCCAAGGGAGACCTCTGTTCAGACTGGAAGTAGCTTGGGGGAAAATGTATGAATCCAAAAAAACTCCAAACTGAAGAATTTTTGAGGAATCCAGGACAAAAATACCTAGGGAAGGATCATCATACCATCTGATTCTGGATTTGGATAAGGGTTAGGGTTGAGAGAGTCAAAGAGCCTGCAGCTCCAGGAGCACTGGGGCTTGAAAATGCTTGGCACCACTGCCATGGTGATTGCAGTAGGGCCCCAGCATTGCTACTCCCACATTTTTCTGGTATGGAGACCCTTGGTATTGTATTAGGATTCCTCTTAGGCTAATGGGGAATATTTCAGCCCCTTCTGCTGGGCTGTGATAAGCAGGATCTGAATGCTTTCACAAAAAAAATTGGAGTCTGATTTCGCTTTACCAAATACAACTAAACTGCAGTGATTGAACAGCCAGCAATATCCTTCTGTATTCCTCTCCACCTAACAAGATGCTGTAATGAATAAAGCCATGGGAGCTTCCGTCCTTCAGGAAAAGATCTAACAAAACTGTTGGATAACCAAATATATGCCAGCATCATTCTCAAGTAACTGCTATTTAGCTCTTTACAGACCTAACTCATGTTCTGCCTTTTTTTTTAACCTTTTTTGTCTGCATTTTTTTGCTGATACTCACTTTGTGATTCATTTGGGGGGGTGGGGGGGTGTGGAAACACAGCCTATAAACATTTAGGTTTTCTGATCCTCTGACACAACTTGTTGTCCATCTAAAAATTATTCCCACTTAGCGCCGTCTGCAGTTGCAGAAGCACAAATATTCACCACTTTGCTGTCTTTGTAACAGAGCTGGAAATACAATATTCTTTACCCCAGCTGAAGCTATTTTCTTACACTTTGAGGTCAGAAGGCATTATTTCATGCTGGAGAATTAGGAAGATTAACAGGTAGGGTGGACTGGCCACTTTCTGAACTGAATCACCCTCCCAGAATGGAAACTTCAATGGATTTGATATCACCTGCCCACCACCTCCACTTTTGTGGGTGTTGTCACTTGTGTTTGAACACAGCACAAGCTACAGTGGAATAATAAAAGCAGAAAATGAATTCTCATAGCTGGACCTGCCAACCTTCCATACCAGCTCCCCGTGGACTTCAGGGTGAACGCACTCCTTTTTTTTCCTGCTGGGATTGCTTTATCGTGTTTTTCAATTATTAGTAACTCATCTCATGGACAGAACTGGCAGTGAATCAGAAGTCAGAGTATCCAAAATACCTTGCCCCTTGAAAAGAGCTGCTTTTGCTTTGCTGCCTGCACACCACTTTGTTAGCTGATGCAGAGGGAGAGGGTTGTGTGCAGGCCAGCAGGAGAGTTGTCAGGTTTGAATCCCGTGAGAAGCGGTTCAGAGTCAACCCTTTCCCAAGAAGTGGTGAGCTGTGAACATTATATCTGCAGTGTTGTGGGCAGGTGTGATGGCAGCTTGGGTGGGTATATCATGCTGGCCTTGATCCAGCTGGCACAGGTAAACCAGCAGTGACACAGTGTAGTAACTTAAGCACTGTCTTAACACTATTAAATACGTAGCTGAGATCTCTGGAGGGCTTGTACAACCCGAGGTGACGTTTCTGTCACTGTATCTTTACTGCAGTTTGCTATCTCTGCTCACTCAATTACAGCTCTCGCAGATAAGTCTGTGCTGTGCCTCAGTTTTACGTCTGACACGAGCCCAGACCTGCTTCCAAACAGATGCTTCTGAGGACCTGCAGGCCACACAAACATCCGCTGTTGCTGTCTGTAGTTCATGCCTCCTGTGCTGGCATTAGTCTTTGTGATTTACTGGCATTAGCCAACATGCATGGGAGGGGAATTACATCTCTTGTAAAGTGGGATTTGCTTTGCACTGCAGCACAAAGACTTGCAAGTTTGGGGCTGTAACTGACCTGCCTTCCTCCCTTCTCTGTCACACAGGCAATTCTGTTCCCACTCCTACCCTCTCAAAGTCCTTTCCTGCTATGCCATAGGCCTGGCCTTGCCTTGGTTTCTCCTTCAGGCACAAGAGGTCTAGGGCTGCAAGGCAAGGCATTATGCACACGAAAGCATGCCAGGACAACCATCCTCGGCTGGAAGGGGTGCCCAGGGAGGTCTCCAGCATGACCACTTCTGACATTCCCTTTCTCTCTCTCCCCACAGATGCCAGCAAGGACCACCCACAGCAGCAGGCAGGAGTCATCTGGAGAGTGACAGGCGGTCTTTTCAGTATCACCCGAGGAGCTGTGGGGGCCACACTGGGAGGAGTTGCCTGGGTGGGCAGCAAGAGTCTGGAGCTCACCAAAACAGCTGTGACCAGTGTCCCCGCTGCTGGCGTTGGACTGGTGAAGGGCAGCGTCTCAGCAGTGACCGGCGGCGTCGGAGCTGTGGGCAGTGCGGTTGCCAGCAAAGTCCCTTTCACTGCAAAGAAGAAGGACAAGGCTGACTAATCCCTGTCACAGCTCCCTTCCAAAAGATCAACCTGCCCATACTGTCCTCCTACCCAGCACCTCTTTGATTTGGAACCAGCTGCTTCAGGAAGGGTCGAGCACCCGAGCAGACTCTGGCTGCAGACTGCTCAGCACCGCCTGCCTAGCTCAGAGCTCACAGAGCCACTGTCAATGCCTTTCACTCCCATCACCTACTGGAAACCATCTTTATTCTGAGGACTTTAAAGGCGCAGCTGTCTCTGTCTTGTAGTTTCCGTCCTCCCTTCTTGTTCTTGTAAGCATGGAGGGATGGGAGAAGGCATCAGGATCTATCTGCCTGGAGGTGAAGGGAGCAACAGGGGATGGGGGGAACTATGCCTGGCTTGAAGTGTGGGTTGTGTAGTCAAATTCAACTTCAGCTGGGAAGACAGCCTCTGAAACACCCCTTCCCTCTGGAAGGTGTGTTTGGGAGGTGTGCCTGGCAGAGAACTACAGAAGTCCCATCGACACAAAGGAGAGATACTGTGAAGAGGGGGAAGCCTCCCTCCTGCCCTGCACCTCTTACCTTTTCTTTGCAGGGCCCATCCCCACAAGCTGCTCCCAGTCAATTACTCCCTGGCTGAATTGAACCCTTCAGAGAGGGAACCCTCAAGCTCAGCAGAGCAGCTCTGGGGTGATGCCACACCAGAGCGTGACACATCCCAGACCATCAACTTCTGCACAGATTTTCTTGGTGAGAAGGAGGAATATGAAAGCTGCTGTATGTTCCCATTTGGGGAAGGAGCTGACAGTAGCACTTGCCGGGCCTCTGTGATATTGCAGTACAGGCAATGATGTTCCACAGAGAGACCAGGCCTTTTGAAGTCCTGGTCCACTATCCCACACTGTAACAGGGGCATTTTGTCTCTTGGCCACACTCACACTCCAAAAGCATCACTAGTAACCAGGAGCAAGTGTGTTCCCAAATGCCATCCAAATTCTGCTGCAGGGATGGTGGGGAAGCTGAGAGTCTTGCTCTCCCCACGACTCAGCACCCTGGGAGTGGGGGCCTAGGTGTGAGTGGGCTGCACCATGTTGGAGAACACTTCCCAAGGGGCTGAGCATGCTCCAACAGCAGTTAGCCTGCACAGGGCACCAGCAACTCCTCTTCTGCACGCTGCTCCTGCGGCCCCAGCCCGGCTCCTGTAAAGGACTATGTTGCACTAAATAGCCCACCCATAGTCGTAGTGCCGCAGAAACCCAGACACCTGCATCCATCTGGGAGTCACAGCCATCCTCAGCCTGGCCCGTGATGCTCCAGGGGCTATGTGGCATTGTACCCACACATACAAACACAAACATGCACAAACTCACTCCCTCAAGGTCCCCTGTAATTCTTGGGATGAGGAAAACTACAGGCTCCACCATTAACTCTGCTGCTCCTGGCTTTGGCAGGTGATTTGCCTTGGTCTGTAGGTGTTGGATGCACAGGCAAGGGAAGCAGTGCTTGTGCTGTATTTTATAAACATGCATCTGTGTTAGCGTGCGTGTGTACGTGTAAGTCCACAGGCATGTCTTCAGCCAGGAAAAAAAACCTGTGCCACTGCCACAGAGGAGCTCACACAGTCATCTTTGGCACTTTCAGTGTATAGTTTTTATATAGGGTCCTGGTCAAAAGAAAAATCATGTTTTAGAGGATGTTTTGCCCTCTGTTGCCCAAGAGCATAGTTTATTGAAACCAAAGGAATGTGAAAAATCCCCTTTCTCCTGTCTGTGCTGTTTGTTTTCTCTCAGCCCTATCTTTTGGACATTGAAGACAACTTTCTTGATCTTCATTTCCCCTTGGAGGTCGTTGCACTTCCTGACTGCTCTCTTGTGCTTAGGACTTAGACATCAGGGAATATTTAAGTACAACACACACACCCCCGCCATCATTTTTGCTGAATGTTCTTGAGCTTGTGATGCAGTTTTCGTTCTGACCTTTATTAAATCCACATTTTGGGATGTATGTTGCTGTGTCCCCCTGATAATCATGCTGGTGTTAATCACTCTCCATACCCTTTGCCAGGTAGCCCCAGCTGCTTGCAGGGGTAAGAAGCTGCTGATCTCCACAGTTTCCTACTCTTGATAGCATGAGAAAGGTTTGACTTACATTTTTGTTTCTAAAGAGGAAGCAGCATTTGGTAGGTGTGTGCATTTCCTCACTTTGTGTCCTTTGTTCTGGTGAAGGCCAAGTTGACCCTGACATGCCGGTTTTGTCTCTGAAGGCAGCGGCTTCACAGAAAGATCAGGCCTTGATGTGTTCCTGTACTTTGCTGGGATGCTCGTGGCAGTTGTCAAGGCCAGAAGAAGTCTTGTCTGTTCTCCCTTTGTCTCAAACACCCTGTAAAGCTGGACGACAGTTTGCACTGCATGGATCTCTGCTCACTGCTCTCCCTGAGCATAACTCATCTCTTATTCCAGATCACAGACTGCCTCTGAAGCAAGCTCTAGCCCCAAAGCTGAAAGCTGCTTGTGTGTAACTAGCTGTGTTGTCACCAACCCTCTGATAAAGATAGCTTCTGGCCAATTGGGACAGAAGAGTCTTCTTCCTCAATGTCTCTCCTAGGTCTTGGACAGGAGAAGATAGAATCTAAGAGCCTTCAGCAGCCAGCCCTGGGTGGGTGGTGGGAGGCTGATTGTGCTTTTGGCTAAATAGTGTCTCACACAGGCTCTTGCTGGGGCAGGCAATACCTCCTGCCCAGGCTGTTGTCTGCAGGCTATGTGTACCCAGCAGGTGTGGCAAATGGGATAAAGGTGATGTAAAGAAGGCCACTGGGACCCTGAGGGTTTCCCATCTTTTTATTTCTTCTCTTCTGTGCATCCTTGCAGGAAATAGAGTAAAGCCTGTCATTTGTCTGGAGCTGCCATTTCCTTGCAGGATGGCCTGGAGAAGAAGAGATGAGCTGGAGAGGAGAACTCACAGTCTAAATCGCTGTTCTTACAGCCCAGGTAAAGGACAGCTCAGGGACCATGAGTAGCAAGAGATCAAATTAGCAGGCAGGGGTAGAAGATTAAATCTACTCCAAAAACAAGGCCTCACACTGCTAAACAGGCATTCAGGAATAAGTAAATCTCCAGGACTCAAAGGCTTTAAGAAAGTCTGTGCTAGGCCTGCTCAGTTCACCATGGTGACCCAGTCCCAGCCTGCTTTTCTGGGCATTTACAGTGCCAGAGCAGAGGGAAAACAGGGTCAGCCTTCCCAGTCTAAAAGTAAAGATGCCTTCTGGCAGCTTTAGTTGCAGGACAGTGGGATCTGGATTGGATGGGGAAGCTGTTGGCTCTTGTCAGATGCCCTATCTTTCCTCCTCCAGCCCCCCAGGCCACCGGTGCAGCCCTTCTCTCACTGCCCATTCATGGTACGAAGGGCAAAAACTGTTGTGCATAAATCCCATGGCTACTGGATGAGGTAGCTTGGTACAAAATAGGAGGGGGTGGCATCAGGGTAGAGGGAAGGATTAAAGGGAGTTGATACACAGAAGATGAGGAGAGAGTGGTGTGACAGGAGGAGTTGAGAAGTGAGGGAACAAGAAAACAGGGAGCATGGAAAGAATTTGTTTCTTAGGACAGGCTTTGAATCAGAAGATGAGTGCAATGGAGTTTGTCCTAGGGAAGAGCACAGAAAGGGGAGTGGGTCAATGTGGGTTTTGGTGTGTGGTGGTGGTACATGCCTGGCTTGTGCCCTGCTTCCATAGTAATGATGATTGCTAGCAATTTCCATTTAGATAGATCAGTGGATGGTTGAAGCATCAGATCAGCTCCCTTGTTATAACCCACCCTTCCCAAATCTCCTTCAGGCTTTTGTCATGATCTCCCCATGATGGGGCTGGGTCTCCCCCATGGTGGAGGTGGGATGTGACCCTGTTTGCAGCCCTGTATCCCACCTTGCCTGGCCATTCCCTGTGCCTGACAAATATGTCCTGGCTGAAAGGAGACTCATAGGTGCATCCTCTCCTCCCTTTTCCCTGACTTCAGTCTCATTATCCTTTACTTTTTTATCCCTCCCTTTCAGTCTTGCCCATGGATAGAGCTCCCCAAAGCTTTTGCTGAGACCTTCATTAACCATCCACACTCAGTGTCTGGGAGGGCAGAGGGTGATTGCCCCCGCAGCTCCCCTGGCTGGGAAAGAAGTGCATGTCTTCCACCCCTCTCTGTCCCCTTGTGTTTTGTGTGTGGAAAATCTTAACCCACTTCTTTTTCTCTGGGTTCCCTTGTTGGCTTTTATCCCTGTGGGTGGGTCATTTCCATGTCTCCATTGCAAAGTCATCCTTGTAAAAACAACAGCATGACTGGGAATATGGAGATGGTTAGAGAGAGCCTCAGAGCCAGGGCCCAACTCTGCTTCTGTAGGAGCTGAGGAGGCCTTTGGCAACCGAAAACTGCGGCCACGCAGTCCTGTGCACAGTGCTGGGCTCCAGAGAACACTTTTGTTCTTTATCATTTCATTGTCTGTAATTGGTTTCCTACTGAATTTGTTTGCTTGGTTTGTTTTGCAGTGTGTTTCTGGGAATATTCTGCATCTCTGTATTTTAATTACAGTAAAATTTGAGGATAAAAACCGTGATTATGCTGGCTCTTGTTCCTAGTGGGGGGAAATGAGGAGAGGAAGCACAATTGAAGGAAGATGTTAGAGATTCCTTGGGAAATTAGATCTCTCCCCTAAGGGCTCTAGATGAGGCACCAAGCAAAGCAGAATCTCTGTCCCTGCTTAAACTAGGACATAGCTTTCAAGCGTGGTTCAAAAGCCATTTTGCTGCAGGCGCCTTTCCTGACTGGAATGGTAAGAACAGTTTGGATAAGACTTCTAAACTCAATTTTTTGTGTTGGTTTAAAGACCAGTGCATAAGAGGGCTTTCAGGCTGGGGACAGCTGGCCTAGCCCTGAAAGTAGGATCTCAGCAGCTGAAGATGGGAAATTTTGCCTCTACAGCCGCTGTTCCTTCAGGCAGGTTTGCATAGCCACTTTTCCCAGCTGAGGAAGCAAATTCTCCTCACAGCAGCCTGCTCCTTCTGCAGGAGGTGGCAGTTTGACATGGCTCCCCAGGGCTGCAGCGAGCCCCCATGGAGCAGCCTGACCCTCTGCTGGCTGGCTGGCAGTGCTGGTGCTGGGGGGCACAGCCAGCAACTCCAGGCACCTCATCTGCTCCACAGGCACTTAACCCAGGGCAGAGCCACGCAGTGCTCCCAGGATTGCACAGCCCTGAGGGAGGATTGCAGGCCAGTGGCTGGGCAGTGCTGGATCAGCCACAAGACAGGGTGTTCCTTTTACTGGGTCGAGGCCAGGAGCCAACAGCTCAGCATTTGTTAAGTGCTGACAAAAGGATTAATTTAGTAACTAATAACAGGGCAATCAAGCCATTTATTTGGTTGGCATTTTGCTGCCAGCTGCTTGGGAAGAGCAGCACACAGTGCACCAATAAGGCTGTCTGCAGCCACCTCTGCCACCTGCCCCATTCCTCTGTCCTCACTTGCAGACTCAGCCAGGCAAGTGTGGCTTGGGAGGCACCAAGCTGGTGGCAGGAGCAGATTTGGCAATGACAGGTAGGTGAAGACACCTGGGGATGTGGTCTCTTCCAGGGGCTGCCCTTATGCCCACTGTGGGGAGGGAGATGAGGAAAGTGCCTATCCTGCAGCAAGTGCACGCTGTCCCCCCATTCCTCCTCCCAGAGCTGGAACCATCCATGTAGCTTTGCAGACAGCAGAGGTGAAGTACAGGTGCTGGAGCTGTGAGCCCTGAGAAGCTCTCAGGTACTTCACAGCTTCTCACCTTTCCTGCAGCCCAGCTGGTTTGCAACATTAAGCCAAGTCGCAAAACACCACTAACAAGCTGCTCCTCCAGAAGTCTTTTAAGGAGTGAAAGGATGGTGCAAAATCACCTGTAGTCACAGATTTGTCGTGTCTCACTCAGGCAGCATGTCCAATCCCCCTGCATGCAACTGCAGCACCCAGTCTTCTCTCAGGAAAGAGTGGGGCAAAAGCTGGTGGGCAGCAGAGCTCGGAAGAGACCTTGGGAGAGAAGACCTGCCCAGGTAAGTGGGCTGTGGGTGGCTCAGACACCTCTGGGCCAGGAGCAGGCCCAAAGCTGGGAGTGTGCAGCTGGGAGTAGATGTCACAAGTTGTGGTCTCATCCCTCTGTGGGTCGCTGCCCTGCCTGGCTCCAGGAGCAACTGGAAAACTGCTGGGCCACTGCTGTCCTCTGTACCCTGGGGACTGGCCTCAGTGGTTTCCCATCTGCAGCTGCTTGTGGTCTGCAGGATGTGTCTCGAGGGCTCGGCTGTTGGGACTGTGCCAGCTGGGTTGGAGGAGCTGGCCAGCCGTTTCATCAGACAGGGCTCAAGTAGACCAGCAATGTCTTGTGTAAGGCTTTCAGTGTTCCTGCCCTGCATGCCTGGCTCCCCCATTCAGCAGCTTTCTGACCTGCCCGTCACGGTTGTAGCTGGCATGCAGCTGCCACATAAATTTGGCCATATCAGACCTCCAAACTCGACCAGCCTAGAACATGGCCATATTTATCTGGCAGCTGCATGCCAGCTACAGCCGTGACACTTGCCCAGCCCACAGGCCCAGGTGTCTTGCAGGCAGCAGGCAGCTCATAAAGGAATACTTGTGTATTGCCAGGATCATCTTGTTCATTCATTTTCATTTTGGCAGTTTCATGACCTGCACCAGAGCACCTTCCCCGTCCTCCAGGGCAGGCCATGCCAGCACTGGCATCAGCACTGTCAGACATGGTGGGGGGCAGCCTGATGAGAATGGGTTCACTGTGCTGGTGCCATTAGCACTCTGGAGTCAGGGACTCCAGCAAGTCCCATGCCCCCATGCATACCAACAAGTTTTCAGGTCAGTAAATAACCACGGGTCCTTGCTTTTGGGTTAACTGCTTGCATTTTGACACACTTTAGAAGCAAACATGCACACGCCTGGAGGTGGCTGCAGCTCCCTGCCATCCTGGGGGCTGTGGTGTGTCCTCCCCCAGCCTTGTCCTACCCGCTCCAAACCTCACAGGAGTCGGGCAAACCAGGAGATGCTGCTTTTTGCCTGGTGATGCATCCACACTAGTATACTTGCTGAGGTCTTTCAGTTGAAGTTCACCCCCAGATCAGTTTTATTGCACTTTTATTTACAGAAAACACAGAAATAAAGCATTGAATGTTTTGGGCTTTTACCAAATGACCCAATCGCTTTTTATCTTCTTTTTTTTCCTTTTAGTGGGTTTTTGGCACAAAGAAATATCACAGGTGTTACCAAACAACCATGTAGGAGCAGCAGACCAACTGCCCAGCCCAATAACAGGACTTAAACAGACAGACATGTCACACTGAGATCAAAAATGAGGAGGTTGTTCCACTTTCAGCTTCCAGTCTAACGTGTTCATTGGGGGCAGGGGGAGTTATTCTGGAGGGGATGACACCATTCATAAATTATATTTATATTTACCTCTTACATTGTAAAAGTAAACAGTGCAAAAGTACAGTACCCCAGATACCCTTCGGTTTGGAAAGCTTGAAGGTTGCTTTATACATTTTGTGTGTTTTGTAAACATTGTTACCCATCCAGAGTTCTAGCTCTTGATTGGAGAGACCCAACTCCTCCTGGCATCCAAAATGTATTGAGGGGCAGCAGTCCCTTCCCCTGGACTCAGCCTTTGAGATTCCCGCTCAAGGTTTAGTGCAAATTTTGGAGAGAAAAAGACAAGAGAGAGAAAGGGGGAAACAAAAGGAAAGAAAATAAAATAAGGCATCAGTTACAAACAGTACGCATCAAAACCAGGCCCGTTGGCGCTGCCTTAGGAGAAGGGCAGGAAGTCTCTCTCCTCCACCAGGCTGATGGAGAGGTTCTTCAGCTCCTCCTCGGAGCCGGCAGTTTTGTAGCCGAGCTGTGCCAGCACCTGTTGGCAGGCGTGCTGGGTGAACGCCACGATCTCGTAGGACAGACGGAAGCGCCACTTCTCCGCTGTCGCCGCTGAGTTGCGCACCGTCCCGTACTTGTGTTTGGAGGAGGACCTGTCTCCTCGGGTGTTGTTCTGTATCCAGCGCTCGACGTTGCTGTCCATGGGGATGCCCAGGAAATCGTAGATCTCCTCAGTCTTTTTCATAGGGTTCCTGGCCAGGTCTTCGTACCGCACCAGCATGTACTTGCCCTTGAGCCATGGTGGCCGGTTGAGGCCAGTGGACACAGAATTCCAGAAGTCCTCACACACTGTGGTGAGCTGGGTCACGTCCAGGTTGTATGGCTTCCTGCCAGTGCCGTCCCAGATCCTCCACAGCCTGTAGGTGTCTCGGAAGGTCTCACTCCGGGATGCCAGGATGCCCCGGGGGTCCCTCACCAGCTGGATGACCTTCAGGTTCAGCCGTGGGTCCTCCACCAGGGCCCGGAGGTCACTGACCTCGGGCACCCGTACGGTTTTGATGGCCACGTGGCCGTGCTCTCTGCAGGACTCAGTGGCCAGCGTCAGGTTCAAGGTCCCGCACTTCTTCACGCAGTCTCCTTCCTCCAAGTGGAGATCCACAGCTCCCAGGGACTCACATACAGGTGGCGAGCACAGGGCCTTGCTGGCTCCCCTGCGGAAGAGGCGGTCGGTGGTGTGGTTGACAGGCTGGGGCTTGATGTAGTTCTCCAGGAAGTAGAGGTCGCAGTCATACAGGCTCCTCAGCAGGTCTCGGCTGGCCCCCAGCATGACCCGCCTGTCTGTTGTACTCTTGCTCTGGGTCAGCTTTGGGATCAGGGTGTACTGGACGTGGTAGAGGGGCTCAAATAAATAGAAGACATCGAAGTGCTGGTTGAACAGCTGCCCGACAAATGAGGAGCCGCTGCGGGTGGTGGCAAGGATGAGAACGTGAGTCTTCCTGGAGAGATTATACGGGAAAGTGGGATTCTCATCGCACAGCCTGTCAGCCACATCAGTGTCCTGGCTCAGGCTGCAGTTCACAGGATTAGGGATGGGGCAGCTGTGGAAGGACTTGGCAGTGAAGGTCCGGATTGCTGTGTACTGGATTGCAATGGATGCCAAGGCTAGGAGGAGTACAGCCTTCCAGGAACATTGCATGGCTGGTCACCTTCATGGATCTTCTTCACAGGTCGTCTTGGTGTCTGCAACCCAACAGAGAATTCACAGATTGAACATGGACTGCCAAGCATCCAACTGATGCAGGTACCAACAAACGCCCTCCTAATGTACGTCCGTCAGTCATAACCATATGAATCCCAGTCACACACGGCAGAGTCCCATTTCAGACAAGAAAAATAACAGGCAGAAGCTGGCAAGTCTGGAGAAACATGTCCTGCCAAGACTTCAGCCCTGTTCCTTCCAGGCTGGGAGTGTACATAAATCTTGTAGCCCATAGCTCACCCCATGCACTGCAACCCAGGCAGGGGATGTTAGAACCTGGAGGTGACACTGTCTGGCTCCATCCAGCTGCTGCAAACTCTCTTCCCCAGCTGCCTTGTGAGTCACTTGTCACTTGGAACCCCAGTGCAGGAGCTGTGGCAGGGAAAGGTCAGGGGATGGTGCTATCTTATCTCCATCCATTCTGTCCAGCTGCCAGGATAAGGCATGGCCCATCCAGGCCAGGAACCTCCTGCCTGGGAGAGTGGCAATGTCTTTCCTGGAGCTGCAGACCTCTTTGCACAGAGGTTCAACAGCCAGCTCGGTCTGTCAGCCTCTGGGGACGAGTGCAGCCAGAGCTGTGCCTTCAGCAATGAGCTCATGGGGCTGGTAAGATCCTGCTCCACTCTGGGATTCAGGGCTCTCCTATCCTGAGCACCAGAGGGGAAAAAAAATACTGCAAAGGAGGAAGCATGCGAAACTGCATATCTTCCATACTCTATTGCCAAGCAGGGAAGTAGCCCTTGGCACCAGGGATGGGTGCAGGGAAGAGTGGGGCTGTAGTTGCAAAGAACAACTTCAGTGGTGCTAGCCTTGCCTTGCTGCTGCCCACACATGAGCAAGACTAGGGGAAACTGAGGAGGACCTTTGGATAGGATGTTTAGGGACCATGACAGGGGGGAGGGAGTACCTGTCATGCCTGCAGAGCTGCCACATTGCTGGGAGGGCGTGTAACTGTGGTGGTGCTTCAGTATTCCCCCTGTTCACTAACGAAATAATGTTCAAGGACTGCCTGCTGCTCTCCAAAGCACAGGCATTTCACATCCATATACTATTGCTCTTGGGGGATCAGTGGGGCTGGGAGACAGAACGTAGAGGACGCATGCCAGAAACTCCAAACAAGCTAAAACACCTGTGTTTGGTGTTATTTTCAAACTTATTTATTTTCAAAGCAATGGTTTTGAAGCTCCCCTGCACCCATTTTCCCTTGCCCATCTTCCTTCCATGTCTCCCCTCTCACAGTGTGGTATTCACCTGTCCATCCACCTCAGGCAAACCAAGGGGACAAGACCCAAGTATCTCTGCTCCTCACCCAGCAGAGCCCACTGTATCGTCACTGCCATTGCTTCCTCTTCTCTGCTCTCTGTGGGTCCCCAGGGAGAACAATGTGCTGGCCCCAAGCTCTTGGTGAGTGCCTGGTCCCTGCTCAGCCCCAGCACCAGGTCACTGTGGGTGGGACTGTCAGAGCCAGTGCTATTGCTCCTTGTATGAGGTCCCTGAGGGAGACCAGTGGGCCAGCGATGGACTTCAGCATGTGAGGGCTGTTCTAACCCAGAGCACATTGAAATCCCTGATGGGCTTGGGACAGTGCAATGTTCCTGGTGTGTGGTCCCTGCAGAGCCCATAGCAGCTGCCACGGTGTGTTGTTCCCATGTCTTCGATATGTTCCACACCCTGGGGAGACCCTGTCACGCAGCAAGTGACACCAGGAGGGCAGCTCAGACCTGCAGGTGAGTAAAAAAGCCTTGCTTTTTTTTTAATTAATATTTTTATTGTTTACTGATTGCCCCAGCTGATTTGTAGAGGCAGGAAGCTTCAGGAACTACCAACTCCAGAGACCTCTCACTAGGAGCAGGGGTTTAGAGCAGGACCCCAGGACAGGGGGGCTGGCACTGCTGTTGCATGCAGCCCCCCACCAGCGCTCCCCGTGTCTATGCACTAAGAGCTGTGCTTTAGACCCACATGATGCTTTGAATACAGGTTGCTTTCACCTGGACTGCTGCCTGCCAAGGATTGTTGCACATGGCTGAAGGATCAAAGTCAGAGATGCTTGGCTATTGCTGCTGCTGGATTGGAGTTACCCACCCTGAAAAGGGGAAACCTGGTCCCAGTGTCCACATGGGATATTCTATCCCTTGGACAGTGTTTTTCCAGGTCTGTTAAGGCAGAACAGGACAGGAGAGTCCCTGCTGGCATCTCCTGGCTCCAGTGTCTTCTGCATGCTGCCTAGGTGGAAGCTGCAGTGGGAATGCTTTCCTGCTCTCTAGTGATAGCCAACCACACTGCATCCTTCACACACAACCTCAACTCCTACTCTTTGCTTCATTGCTGATGGATGCTGGAGCAGATGAGACTCAGATTAGACTGGTTAGAGCAGAAACCTGCTGCTGGCTCCCCAAAAAAAGGCAAACCAGAGACCAGATGCCTTCTTGGTCCCAATTCCCACCAGATCACTCACTGGCTGTGAGCATTTCAGGTTCTCCACCCACACTGACCCGTTCCCCTTGGCAATGTCCCAAGTGGCAGAGGGGAAAAAACGGGGCATTGATTCACCTCCTTCACTGAGCAAGTGCTAAACCACAGCCCAGCTTCAGTCTTTGCTGCCCCTTGACATGTGACCTGCCCATCTGCTGAGCTGCAACCAGGGAGGGGAAGGTTTTGGGAGAAGGTTTCCCTCCCTGATGTCTCATCTGTGGCCTTTAAAGCTAGCCAGAGCATCCTCTCACCTCCCAGCTGGCTCTCCTGCCTCCTCCCATCACTGCCTGTCCCTGAGGGGCTGCAGTTCCTGCTCAGTCCAGCCCTGGGCTCCAGGGACAGTGGCGACTGGCAGCTGGGTGCTCTAGAGGAGCTCCCGAGGCAGCAAAAGCATGTGGCACCTGGGAGCTGCCAGGACAACTGAGGATCACTTTTACTCCCACTGCCCCTTGTTCATCTGTCAGACAGAGCCAGGCTGGTGGGAGCACCTGCCAAGGAGGAGCTGTGCCGGGCTCCTCATGGCTCAGAGTGGGCAGGCTGAGCAGTGGCTGCAGCCGACATGCCCCAGGAGGATGTGTCCTGCACACAGGCACAGCAGGACAGTCACACTCCCATTCCTGACCCGAGGAACCTTGTTCTTAAATTGCCCTGATAGCCAGGGCCAGCAGTTCAGACAGCAGCTCAGAGAGGGCCATGCCCATGTGGAGCTGCATCTGAGAGTCCTGTGTGAGGCATGGATTGTTTTGGCTCCTCAGCCCCAGACCATGGGAGTCATCCAATACACTGGCCTCCTAGATGTTTCTGTGCTAGAAGTGTTCTCAGTCGAAGTCACCCTCTGCTCTGCCTCCAGCTCAGCTCCACCAAAGATGATGAGGAAATGCAGCCCAAGGGTGGGAGCTGAGTTCATGTGTCCCTCCAGGCAGTTGGGACTATGAGATGGAGCATGGGGTGGGGGTACATCACTCACACCTTCCAGCCCCTGGCACTGCTGGTACTGCAAGGGGCTTGCCAGAAGGCACATGGGCTCTTTTGGGACTGTGCTGGGACCACCAGTGCCCCTTTCCCAGCCCTAACCCCCTTGTGGTGGCAGCGTGACAGAGTGCACTCTGCTGCCTTGCCTGCATTTCTGTGCAGCTGCCTGCAGTCGCACTGGGACCAGGCTGTCCGCAAGGGATACACAGCATCCGGCGAGCGGCTCTGAGTGCAGCAGGAGGCCAGCCAGTGCCTGGCACAGGGACAGGAGCATTGTCTGTGAGAAGAGGAAGGTGCTGAGCCTTTCCTCTCCCCTGCCCCACTTCCCGCAGCCTTGATCCTAAAGGAAGGGAAAGGATGGGCGCAGGCAGCGCAACCTCCCCCACCCTGTGCACCTGCCAACAGCAGCGGATGCGTAATCACCTGCCTTCCTCTTCCTCCTCCTCCTCCTCCACTGACTCCAGCACTGCTCTGAGGGAGATGAGCAGGCAAGAAGCCAGCAAGACAGCCCCGGACTGCTGGGGAGATCGGAGGTGATGAATTAAGCTGAATGGCATCTGTGAGTCACCGGTGCAGTGTGGGGAGCAGTAAATGCAGCCGGCCGGCCATCGTGCGGCAGGGACCGAGGGCTCCTGTTCTGGCGTGGTCTTCCTAGGTTTGATGGGAATTACCTGCTTTTGGAGCCATGCAGCCAGGCTGTGGCACTGAAGGCTGCACTGGCAGCTGAGTTCAGGCACTGCCAGGCAGGCTGGAGTCCATGGGGCAGTTGCAGGGGTCAGTACCACTCATAGGTCTCCTCCGCCCCAAAAGCAGCTAGGTGTTATGCAGGGCAGTGCCTCACGGCATTGTGGCACTCTCATCCTCGTAGGGGGCTCCCACAGCATCTCCACATGGGCTGCTACCTTGACTCCTGCCCCAAGCCTTCCCTGCAGGCTCCCTTTCTCCCCGGAGGTGGCTGTGTTCAGTCTACTCAGGGGTGATGGCAGCTTTGGGCAGGAGCCCTTGTAGTTACTGATACTATTACTGCTGTTCTGGAGCCTCTCTCACAGGGCAGTCAAAAAAAACCCTGCTCTTTTTGGTTGCCTTCCAGGCTGTCACCCTCTCTCAACAGCTCCCCAGAAGCTGTACCCTCAGCCTGTCTGGGCTCATCCTGAGCTCCCTTTCCACTGTCAGGGAAACCTCTCCGCTTCCCCATGGAAGGAAGGAAGGGAAAAGGGAGCTGAAGAAGGTGTGAGAGTCTGTGCAACAGAGGTGCCTGCTCCAGCTTTTGTAAAAGCCCTGGCACACTGGAGGAGTGCCTGAGCCTTGCCAGTTCTTCCCGCAGGCCTGCCTGGTGCCAGTCCAGCTACCGGCACCCTCTACCCCCAAAACCGATTCCCGCCAGCAAGGCTGTTTCCATGGAAACGGCAGAGTGACTCAGGACTTTGGGACCAGCTGGAAAACACAACTGTGAGCAGTGATCGCCTGAGAAGCGCCGGGCCGGGGTCTCGCTGCCAGGGAGAGGGGTGGATGACTGCGGGAGTGGGCAGGGCTGCCTGCCCACCTGCCCGCACGCTGGGCACAGGCACAAGGCTGCACAAGGCTGCGAGTTGTAAGGCAAAACCCCTCTCCTGACACAAGTGAGACTGCAGCAGGCTCACCAGGGGACGCATCCCAAAATGTGACTCATGGCAGACAACCCCTCTTCCCCCTTTCCCTTCCCCCACCCAGAGACTCATGCATGCATAGTCACCCAGAGAATTCATAGCACCAACTTCAGCGCCTGCTCAGCCCTGCACCTGCGCCTCTGTCCCCTGCTCAGCATGTAGCACCCCTGCATGCAGTGCCCAGGGCAGTACGGCTTGTTGAGGGCTGCTGGAGGGGACAAGTGGCAGCCAGCACCCTGCAGTGCCTCCCTGCCCAGCCAGCAGCTGCCTCCTGCAGCCCCACTCCTCCCCACCTCACCACCCAGGCACAAAAGTTAAGTCGCAGGTTTGCAAAGCAACTCTCAGCCAGTGACCCACTGGCAAAGGCCCTAGCAGATCTCAGCGTTCTCCCACTGAGCAGAGAGTTTATCCTGTACAACAACGTTGTGGCCACTGAGGCAGGGAAGACAGGCTTCTGGTGGGGTGCAAGCACCCACTTGGTCGCAGTGGCTTAGTCATGCTGTTGGCTCTGCAAAGGCGGCAGATACCAAACACGTCTGTGGGCCACCCAGCCTGGGCACTGGCTGGCTGCACCCCACCACTCCCCAGAGGAAAGAGAGACCACTGAGAAAAAGCAGCGCTGGGCTGTCCCCGATCCCCTGCTTGACTCTGGGCACCACCACAGACACGTGAGCAGGGCTGGTCTCTGGCCCCAAGCCTCCCCCTCAGCAAGCCCCACCAACATGAGATCCTGACGTGGTGGAAATGAATTTTCAGCCTTGCCTCCTCTTCAGCCGTACAGGATTAGAGCTTCCCTACAGTCACAGCTCCAAATGCCAGCCGGGACTTGTGCCCGCCACCTTTGGGTGCCTCACCGTGTGCCAAGCGGAGGGGCTTCGTGCCCCCAGACTCATTCTGCTCTTGCATTCCTCACCTCCTGGAGCACTTGTCTTATGATAAGGCATAGGACTCTTGTGCTCAAAGCCACCCTGGCATGTCCCCTGTTACCCTATCTCTGTTCTTTCCCTCTGCATTTCAGAGGCACCAACAGATCCTTTAACACCAGAAAACTACTGCCCACTTTGACCAGCACTTAAACAGGGAATCAGTCTCTTTCCTACTGGCACACAGCATGCACATTTTCAGTTAATTCATCACTATTAAGCAATGCCAACCTCAGCCAGTCCCAGAGTTTTCTTATCGCAACATCCACCTGTGCCTGTTTATCCCTCATCCGTTGAACTGCATCTGCCTCTTCCCGAGGAGGTGAACGCCTCGGTAAACCAAACACAGGCGGTTTTGTGCTCTCCACCTTCCCCTGAGCCATCCACCAGCCTGCTGGTGTCTGCTCACTCCCAGAGCACTCCCTGGCAGGAGCTGGGAAGGCTCTTTTGGGATGAACGCGCTCATTCACTGCCTCAAAGCACTCTTTTTGTAACATCCCTAACCTACGGCCGCGTCAATAGCCCAAATCTCGAACCGCACAGCTTTCCCGTAGGATTGCTCCATGCCATGGCGTGCTTGCACCCTACTCTGCGAGGTCTCCTCGTCAGCCTGCGCCCTCACGGCAGGTTTGCCAGACCGCCTGGAGCTCTGACAGCAAACGCCGGGGCATTTGCTGCGCCGGCTGGCGCGGCTCCGTGGCCGGGCAGGGCATCCGGCCTCCCTGTGCCACCGGGGACTTACTCATTTGCTCCAGGCGCAGCTCCTGCCCAACAGCAGCCCAAGTTTCGCGGCAGCTCGTTCCCCCGGGGGTCTGGGGCCAGGGCTGCTGTGCCCCCGCCGGTAAGGCAGCCCCGGGCGGCGGCTCCCCCTGGGCGCCCGCAGCCCGGGCCGGGGTCCCGCCGCAGCCAGGCTGGGCACCAGCGGGAAAAGTCCTTCCCGCCGCTGCGGGCGACGTCTCGCTGCCTCGGAAAGTTGGTGGCGCGGAAAGGGTTACGAGAGAGCCCCAGCCCGCCACCCCCGGGCACCCCCGCNGGAACGCCCCGACGGGCTGCCCCCCGCATCCCCGGCCGCGGATCCTGGGGCGGGGGACGCCGAGCCCGGCCCAGCCCGGCCCGGCCCGGGGGCGGCAGCCGGCGGAGCTCAGCGGGCGGCGCTGCGGGGGCTCATCCCTGCCCGCGCTGCCCTGCCCTGCCCTGCCCGCGCGGGCACCCGCCGAGCGGGGCCGCCTCTCCACGCCCTCCGCGCCGCGCCGGCCGAGGGGCGGGCGGCGAGGGGCTGCGCCGCTTCCCTCCCTCCCTCCCTCCTTCCCTCCCTTCCTCCCTCCGCCCGGCAGCGCGCACGGGAGCACGCAGCACAGCGCCAGGCACCGGCATCGGCTCCGGGGAGCCTCCGCGCCGCGCCGCCCGCTCACCCTGCCCGGCCGCCGGGCTCCCCGGCTTTGCCGAGCAGGAAACTCCCCGTTCCTTACTTACCTCCTGAGGCGCCCGGCCGGAGCGGCCAGAGCCCCTCCCGTCGCGGGGGCGGGAGGGGGCCCGGTGAGGCTCCCCCCGTGAGATGTGTCCCCCAGGCTGGGTGCTCATAGGGACAGGGGATCCCTGCGGACCGCCTGCACGCAGGGCAGCGGGTCCCTCACACGCTCCTCTCGCCCCGCTGCTGGGGCACCAGCGGCCCCTCGGGCCCTGCCGGACTTGGTAGTGATGATGGTGCACATTCATCCCCTCGTTTTCCGGTGGCCTTTGCTCATCAAAAACAATATTGTCATGGGGACTGGTTCTCCAGTGCCAGGAATCCTCCCTGTGCTGCCTAAATCAGGGCTCGCCGCCACGGGCAGGGTCCAAAACCATCCTCAGTAGTGCCAGTGCAAAAGTACTGGCAGGTGATGGCACCTTCCCACCATCCATCCCACCTTGGAAGGTGGGATAGGACAGAGGAAAAGAAGCATGGGAATGTGTCAGAGCAGCTGAAGTGGCTGTGCTCTAACAGTCACATTCCTCCTTCTGCTTCTCTTCGACCCCTAGAAACAGGTCAGACATTTACTTTTGGCAACTTTTGAATGTTTCCCTCTTATCTAGCGCTTGCCAACTAAACTGCATTTTTAGCAGTTTAACAACTGCAGCTCTGCTGAAATGGCAGCTGCCAGCAAACGATAGGTTATGATTCTGGAGATGCAACAATGGATATTCATTTTTTATATCCCTGTTTTATTTGGGGCGTGTTTGGAGCTGCCTGGGCACTGGGCACAGCAGTTTTCTTCTTACATCCACGTGAGCAACATCCATCTCCTGAAAAATCTTGAGCTCTGCAAGGGATTTCCAAATCTTTACCTCAGACTCTAGGATTGTGGGATCACAATACCAGCATGTTCAGCAGCCACTCGGAACTACACTTGGCAGAGAGCAGGCTACGAGTAGCAGTGGGGCTCAGGTCTCTGCACTGCACTTTTGTCAAGAGAAGAATAAATCCCTGGGAACACTGGGCTTGCCTTCCACTCTCAGAGACCTGCCAGGCTGCAACAGTGAGTTCAGAGATATGAGATTGCCTTTAAAACTTGGGAAGCACAACAGCAGATTGTCACGTTCGTTGTTTAGCATTTTGGACTTACATTTGCTGTTTTAGGAGTAATCAGATCTTGTGTGTCCAAAAATACTGGTATTTCTCAAGTGTTTTACAATATCCTGACAGCCCTAGCCCTCTTAATCTAATTTTAGAAAACTTTGTAAGGATTTTATATTTATAAACAGTTGGTGCTTAAATATTATTTCCCTCACCATAGCAACAGCTCCCCATTGTAGCATTCGCTATACAGTGCTGTTGCATTGGTGTATCCCTGCTTTGAATGAGAAAGCCCTGAAGCCACTCTCTCTCTTGCTTGTTTTCCTACACCTTGCAAAGGACAAGGACTGAGGCTCCTGCCTGTCTGCCTCTTCCTGGAGCTGGGAGAGAGCCATGCCACCAGCTGCTGCTGGAAACAAGCTGGTGGCCCTGGGGTTTCTGTTGCTGGTGCTTCTCAGGTGATGTGCTGGCTCAGGCCATCCCCTTCCTGCTGACTCATTTGCCATGGTGTAGCCCACCTTGTACCCGTGCAATGGCCCTGAGTGCCACCCCTGTGTGGCTTACAGGCCTTTGACAGCCCCAGGTGCCCATGGCATGCATCTGACCTGTGCTCCCACTTAGCTGGCACCTCCAGCAAGTGGTGGGAGCAACTGTGAGCAGGCATCCAGCTGGCCCACAGCCATGGCTGTGCTCCACTCCCACTGGGGGCCAAGGCAATGGAAGTGCAGGAATGGCAGGATTTCAAGGAGTTTGGCCAAAGGGGGCATAAACCAATCCAGGGACCAGTGCCAGGAAGAAATCAAGGGCCTCACAGTAAGAATACAAGACCTAGGTGCTTCCCAGTCTTTCCAAGGAATCAGGGTTTGCTCCTCTCTTTACACATCACTGATACTGCTCTAAAGTCCATTTGCAGAAATCCAGGGTGTCCCACAATTGGAACAGTCCCAGAGATACTTGAACTCATACCCATAGGTTTTGTAGAGCCTGTCTCCTACAAAAGAAAGCAATTTGAGAGAATGGTGGGGGGAAAAAAAAGAATAATAAAACCAGGGTTGAAGGAGAAACAGATGCTTCTGATTATTTCAGCTGGGCATGATCATGTTTTCTGATGCTGCCCTGGTATTTTAAGTGTTAATCTAGAGAGATGCTGTTTGTTAGTACATATTACGGCTCTCTATCTCTGACTGTCGAGTATTAAAATATTAATTAGGCTCTGTGGTGTGTGTTTGTGGTCAGTTTGTTTTCAGAGGCAAGGACTACTGTGGCTGTATCTCACCCTCATCAAGAAAATTTGGTTCTGTTCAAAAGGCATCATTTTTCCCCTGTGCAGCTGCAGGCAGGAGAGCAGAGAGTCTGCTGGTGACTTGGTGAGTCAAGTGAACTCACCTTGTAAATTTTCATCTGAGCCAAAATACAATTTGATAATGTCCAATTTCCATGCTTTTCAGCAACAGATTTCTGCAAAGGGTTTGTATTTTCTTCTCTAAACATCCTACCTTAACAACATGTTTGGGAATATACGTAATAAAATATCAACGTGGCTGTTAAGGTGATATGAAGGTTACTGTTCTAATCACTCCAAATGCAGTCAGGAGCAAAGTTATGATTCTGTCAGTAACCTGGCCACGTTACATACCCCGTATATCCTGCAAAACGTCGGTAACATAAAGAGCAATTCATTAGGGCATGGAAATTTAAAGGCAAACTAATAGAAAACATTATTTGTGCGCTTAAGCACGGCATTTTGCAAGTCTGTGTCAGATGGCAGTGTAGTGTTTGTAAGCCCACCTGCGTGTACGTGTTTTTTCTGCCGGAGGAGGGGAGGCTGTCCCTGGGCTGCAGTGCCGGCACCGCTCCGGCAGCGATGCGGGAACCCTCCCGCCTGGATCAGGCTTCCCATGCTGGAAGGAAGCGCCTCTCCGGAAGGGCCGAGAAGGTAAAAACTTTGCTGCCGTCCCCGGAGGATGGGGAGGTGTGTCTCCCAGGGAGAGCCGCTGTTGGCTCGCTGGCGGCCGCTCGGCAGAGCGCTGCGGCGGGCTGGGAGGGAGGGCTGCGAGCAGCGGGGCTGCCGCCGCCTGCTCCCCGCCCTGGGGCTGCCTTTGAAGGGCTGGAGGGTGCAAGCCTCCCGCCGAGGAGCTTCCAAAGTCTGCCAGAGCCCCGTGGGGTTACCGAAATCGTTCCCAAGCCCCGCAGGAGCGCCAGCCGAGATTTCTCGCAGAGTGATTTTTTGATACCTTGCTCTTAAGGGACAAAGAATGGAATATTTTGGGGGCGCCTGACTTTCAGAAAATGTTCTTTCTCACTGGTCTTCGTGTAGAAGCTTTAACAAAATACTTGACACTTATCATGCTTCTGTAGTTCAGAAGGGGAGATAAACAGCTCATGCTACAATCCCTTCTCTTGAGTAGCTTATAAATTCTGTGTGTGCAGGAGTGGCAATGTCCCAAGGATGTATTTATTTACCCCTGCCTTTCACTCCCCTTTCCTTTTTGGTTTGCCCTCCCAAGAGCTACAAGGAGTCAATATAACACATAAGGTAAAGGAAATGGATGAGGACAAAAGTAACTGCCTCAATGTTATGCAGTCACTTTGACATACTCAGAATCGTAGCTACAGATCAGTTTTAAATTGCTGGGCAGGCGTGGTGGGAGAGATTCTCCTCCTCCATACAAAAATAAACTCAATTAACCACCCATTTGTAAAATCCCAGATTTTTGGTGCCAAATAGTCATTGAGGCTGCTCAGCGCTGCCCCATGGGTGACAGGCTACAGCCTTGTACCCAGTAATTCCTGCACCAGAGCTGTCAGCATGGGCACACCTTTGTCTCAGGAGAGATGCCTTTGCTGCTGTGAGTGAGTTGTTCCAGAGCTTGATGTGCCTGATGGTGAAACATTCCCCTTATTTCTAGGCGCAGACTTGCGTTTTGGCTTCCAGCCACTGGATCACATTATGCCTTTGCCTATTAGATTAAAGAGCTCTCTACTATCTGAACTATTTATCCTGTGTAGGTATTAATAGATCATGATCAAGGCACCTCTTAACCTTCTCTCTGAGAAGTTAAATAGACTAAACTTCTTTATCTCTCAAACGGAAGCAGAGTTTTCTGGGCTTTTAATGATTCTTGCTGGTCTCCCCAGCCTGCCTGATGTCTGTTCAAAAGCACACACCCCACAAGCACAGAGAGCCTCTGAGGACTGACCGTGAGAGCAAGCACAGCTAAGGATCCTGCCTTGGCTCAGCATACCCACTTAGCACACCGTGACCCAGAGCAGCCTGGGCTGCTCATCCCCCTAGCATCCCATCTGACTCCTGAGAAACCTCCCAGGAAAAGGTCAGACCTTATAGGCTCCTGGGGTCTGCCTTACTCCTAGCACAGAAAATAACATAAATGGGACACAGTGCAGCTCTCCCCCAGCTTTGCTCCACCCCCAGGCCTGTTCCCACCTCCCTTGAGGTGAGGTCAAGGGGAAAATCATCTACTGATGGAGACCCCAAGCCAGTACCAAAAGCCATATTGGACTTACACATATCTTTGTATTTTTTGTTTTCTTCTCTTTAAAGGTGTACTTCAGCCTTCATGGTGTTAAATATGCCCCATAAATCATGCTGTATCCAAGTCAACACTTTTACTCAGCCTGTATCTTTTGTAGTCCCATTTCCTTGGGAGTTAGAAATACAGTAGTAACTTTAACACTCCTTCTGGTGTTTTTAATAAAAATCATTCACATATTATGAATCTGCAGAGGGGTTGGGTGTGAATTTACTAAGACACTCCATATTTCACTGGACTGAAAAAGGAGGATTCATGAAAGTGTCAGTGAAGACTGGAGATTGAAAGCCTGGTTAAAGAGCAGTTTGTCTTTTTGACAACCTCACCTCTTCCTAACCAGTCCTGGGCTGCTGCCTCCCTGCCAGCCCCACAGAGCCTTCCCAGCTGCCTCACACAGGTAGAAAAACCCTCAGAAACCATCTCTCAGTAATCCTTAGTGGCATCAGGTACACGGGTTGCTTTGATCCCAGAACCAATGACAGAGCTGTCAAAGCCAGCCACGAGTGCTGCCCTCATGCCATGCCAGGGTAAGGTGCTCCACGTTCACACACTCACATGTCCTGAAAATTCCTGTCAGGGATTGAAGAGTGGGGGTCATTCAATCATGGTACAAAACAGCAAGGTCTTACAGAGGGGAAGGTGACTTTATTATACAAAATCTCTAATGTGTTTCCCCATTCACATTCTCTTATGTACAAACACCAAGACGTGTGTCCCCAAGGTTTCTCCAGGATCTCTGTGACCCAGAGGACAGGGGATGCTGTTGCTGGGTCCTCCCTGTGATTCCTGCATTCCTCTTGCTAAGAAAATCCTGAACGAGATTTTAGGACCGATATTGTCTGTCAGTTCACAGTTGTCTTTTGCAACTATGTTCCTACTGGGTTCTCAGGAAGTAATAACATGCTGCTGTCTTCTGCTAACACAGCGTTTGTCCTGAGGCTTATCAGAGCTTGGTGCTCTGCTTCACTAACTGGAAATGCATCCTTGCTTATGAATACAGCCCTTCTTTTAGCCCCCATTCTGCTTTTCCCCCAGTTCATACACACGAGCTTGCATTTGTCTAGCATCCATACCAGCCTTAGTATTTCCACTAAAAGACTCTGCAAGGACTAAGGCAGGGAACAGCCTGCCACCTGCTAGGCCAGGATGCTGTGTCCTGTGCGCAGGGGGAAATGAGAGCCCCTCCTTGCAAACTGCCAAGGCCGGGATGCTGGCCTGAGAGGAAGGTTTAGGCTTTGCTGGATCTTAGAGCAGGTCTGTCTCAGTACTCAGGCATTTGGGGTCAGATTGTTTTCCCATTTTGGAAAAAAAGTATGCAAGGTCTTAGACTGTATGTGGTGCTGTTTGTTACTCACAATGCTTTGGGGGTTTTTTAGTTGCTGTGAGGTTGATATGACCATGGCTACCACATTTGATAGGGATCCCCACAGAGCAGAGGCATCTTGAGAGGAACTGGCCAGTCCCCAGGGAAGGTGTGGAGGCTGCTGCATCCTGTCTGTAGCACTTGAGACTAGAGAAGAGTCTGACTGGAAGGCTATAGTTCTGTCCTGAGATAGTTTTGCCTCTATTCCAGCTCAGGAATTGCACTGGTGAGAGCATGTCTGCCATAAGGGGTCAGGATGCTTGCCCAGGAAGGGCTGCTGGCCTGGCCATGCAGCAGCAGGAGGTGATGTGACCCACTGTGCCCCCAGCCCTGACCCCAAGAGGTAAGCACTGTCTCTGGCAGAGTGCCCAGGGCAGTGGTACTCGAGCATCCCAGAGCTGTGTCTCTGCTAGAGAGCCGGGTGTGACCCACCCCACCAGCATGCACAGCATCTGCTCCGCCTCCCCAGTCTTTTCATATGGTTGTCACACTTCTGCAGAACCTTAAATTAGCTTGGCATCAGTGGAGTCTCTCATTTCATCCTAAACTGCCTGAAGTTCACAAAGCCTCTGCGGGAGCCTGCATATAACTGGGATGCATATGAGTCGGTGACATTGCTACTGCAAGGCTAGCCCAAGCTGCTGCCTGTCTCTCTAAGGACAGATGGGTCCCCAAGGAGACCCTGCCTCCTTCAGCTGCTGCTCAGAGGGTGCAGAAGGCTGTGCTCTGAATCCCTATGCAGTGTTGGGTACCAGCCCCATGCCCCCTCCCCAAAACACCATAGCATCCACGAACCTGAAAGTCATCCTCACTGGCAGCCTTGCTAAGTGTGCAGGGCTGCCCTGGGAGGGAAGGGGATGAACCTGCTTTCCACTGAGTCTGTGCTGGCAACGGTGGGGAGCTGCTGCTTCACCCTGTCCTGAAACCCCAATCCCTGAAACACTGCCCACGTGTCCTGGCACAGGACCTGCCTCCAGGGCTCGGAGAGAAAATGCTGTTTAACATCTGACAGGTCATGCAGCCAGGTCACTGTGGAAGCAATTTTTCCTTTGGCACACCTCTCATGAGAGTAAGGTGGCAGAGGCTGGGGGGCTGTGTCTCTGGCACCCTGCCACCCCTTGCAAGGTACGTCCCAGCCTGGCCTCCCTTGGCTGCAGGTGCCGGAAGCCTTGGGGCCAGCTTCCCCAAGCAGGCATCCTTCCTTCCTCTGATTTGTGCATGTACTGGTGGCTGCAGGAGCTCCAAGGGCCAGGGAGAGCTGGCGTGCTGCCACTGCTCCCTCCCCAGCCAGGCTGGACCCACCCAGCCGTGTCCCAAGGAGAGCGGGAGCACAGAGTGGGGAGAGCCCATCAGCTGCCTGAGGAGCACTGGAGTGCTGGTGCCTTGCTTAGCAGCGCTGCAGCTTCACATGGAGGGCTGGGGACGGGCAACACAGTCATGTCTGGGGAGCTCAGAGAGACCTGATGCTGTGCCAGGGTGGTGGGACGGGCAGAGCCGGGGCTGCTCTCGTTCGGGAGCTGCAGAAGCGCACGCCAGGCGCCTCATGCTGTGGCAGCCCCTGGCCGCGGGCAGCGTTACGGGCCGGCCGGCTCCAGGAGCTCTGTGAGAGCTGTGATGGATGGCAGGGCAAGTCCTGAGAGCTCTGGCACCCACCCCTCAATGCCGCCCGTGTCCCTGCTCCGCCCCTGCCCACAAGGAGCCCTTTCAGGGAGCCGCAGCGGCCCTGGCTGCGAGCGGGGCTCCAGGGGCCAGCGGGCTGCAGGCCTGGTGTCAGTTCTCTCCATTCCTGGTTCCTGGCAGTGCAGGCTGCTTGATAATTGGGCTTCCCCTGCAAGCCAGGCTGGGGAAGAGGGTGGAAGGTCAGGGCTTTGGTCAAGATGCCAATAGGGAGTTCTAGATGGTCCCGTGGGACCATGAAGGCCACGTGGGAGCTTAGGTTGGGCACCTGGCAGCCAAAGAGGCCACAGCACCACGGCATGGGGCACAGGCTGGCTGGGGTCCACAGGAGTTTCCACTTCAGACTTGTGTACCTGTGGCTACTGCTGTCTGTGTCTGAGCATCAAAATCCTGGATTAGCTCTGTTACAAATTCAGGAGTTCACCAAGTTCACCCAGCTCCCTCAGACCTCCTGCTGCTTCCTGCTTCCCCTGCCCTCGCTCAGGGCTTGCCCTTGCTTTGGGCTGTGCTGGAGGGGGGACAGGGAAGCAGCCTTTTCCCCCACAGGACACCTCTTCTGCTGAGCCTGCATCTTGGTGCTGCTTGTCCTCCAGGCATAACTCTGGAACCAATTCCCAGGCTGCTGACCCAGCACAGTGACAGGAGCAGGCAAGGACACTGTCTAGGACAGGCACACTGCCTGGTGCCCCAGAGGAGGGCAAGAAGATGTCTTGGGTTCTCTCAGGCCAAAGCAATGAGCAGAGTCTTTGGGCTGGGACACCTCCACTCTAAACAGGGGCAGCCTGGCTCCTTCAGGAGATGCTCATGGAAAAGGTTCTTGGCTGCAAAAGTGAATGACAGGGTACATTGTGTTTGTGCTCTGTTCTCACAGCAGCCAGCAACACATCTCAGGACTGTCTCAGGACCTGATCCTTCCCTGAGGAAGGATCAGGTTAGATAGCATGCAGTGAAGTCAGAAAGAAGGGTCACACATGGAGCAGAAGGCACCAGCACAGGTCAGCTGAGGCACGGGGCCTTGCTGGCTTTTCTTGCAGGAAATCTCTGCAGAGAGCAGTGCCTTGGACTCCACAGCAGGACTCGTGGAGGCTTGATACTGGAAGTGTGATGTCTTGAGACATTTTGTTGCCCCACATATTTTGAGCTCTTACTTTATCTTTGTCTTCCTCAGTGGCTTCTCCTGCTGTCCCAGGCAGCTGTGAAGCTCCTTGCTTGCACCTTCCATTTTGATTTGGTGGGCCACTTGATTTTTCCACTTGTTCTTTTGTCATGCCTATTTTAGAGCTGTATTGATTTCTCTCTTTACGTGACTTCCACAAAAGCTGCTCTTTGCTCCCAGCTGTGGATGCTGTTTTTTGCCATCCCTTCACTTCCCTTTGAAAACACTCACTTTGCTAACCCCTGCAAGCAAGGAGACACTTAAAACCCCTGAGGATGCATAGATGAAAGGCTTGGGTTTATTCCTCAGTGTAAACAGCAGCTCAGGGTCTGCTGTAGTTTAAACAGCTTCCTCTGAGCTGGCTATGCCTCATCTATGAGCCACCACTATGGAACTGGTCCAGAACTGGCAGCAATTTGATGGAAACCGAGGGGTGATATTTTGGGTTTGATGAAACTGCCCTTTCCCAAGAATTTATTGGATGCCATCTCATTTCATTGTGGCTTTCACCTGCCTGCTGCTATTCCAGGACCAAGGGAACCCTCCTGTGACTTCCTGAGGATGGAATCAGAGACCATCCTGGTGCTTGCAGAGTCAAGGTTTCTTCTGACTTCCTGTAGCCTTTGGAGAGGCAGAGGAGAGCTAAGCAGGGATTTCAGGCACTCACTGGGGATGGACTGTACCCACCGTCTTTGCCAGAGGAAGAGGTGGAACTGGGACAATGCCCTGCTCTGCAAAGGGTCATGCCTGGCTCCCAGGAGAAGGGACAGAACCAGGTGTCTGAGTGGACCTAGGTGGGTTTGTGTATTGCCCAGTCCCCCCTGGAATCCTCCTGGCCCAAGGCAGTAGTCCCCAAGGCCCTGGGAGGACAGGTGAGAGGGCTCATTGCTTTCTCCCGGAGCTGGGGCAGCCTGAGCCAGCTGACAGTGGGGCTGCATCCAACATGCACAGGCACCATCTGCTGCAGCACAATGCCACCTGTCCCTGCTGCCCCCACTGCTGCCCCCTCTCCCCTGCGCTGCCTGCTCCCACCATGCTCCAAGCAGAGCCAACAAGCCAAGCACATTAAAAACTTTATGTAAAGCTAATTTGTCAGCCATAAAAAAGTGGAAAAGGCTTCAGCACATTTTCTGCTCATTTTATTCAGCTCCCCCAGCAGGCAATGTGTGCCTCCCATGTCAGATGAGCCAGCTCTCCCTCAGCACCATGGTGGGAGCCTTGCACTGCCAGGGAGAGAGGGGCTCAGAAAGAGAGGGAGTCAGTACAGGGGAAGGTTGGAAGGGGCCTGTGAAGCAGGGGAACCCTGGAGGAGGGAGCTTCTGGCTGTGAGGGAAGAGCTTCAAAGAATATGCTGCCACCAACCTGAGCAAAGTTTAGCCCCTTGCAGCTTGGGAAAGGTCTGGGACCACCTCTCAAGTTTGTGTCAGCAGGAGCTTAGGGCCACAGGAAAACTCACAGGTACTTCAGGGATTTCAAGTCCTACCTCCTCCTCAAATCAGGATCAGCTATGGGGCCAGACTGAGCTGCTCATGGCATTATCCTGTCAGGCCTTGCAAAACTCCAAGGATGGAGGATGCCATTATATTTGTGGGATTTTCCTCTTTAAATAGTGGCACCAGACCCAGTTTCCAGGACTGTGAAGTGTGTGAGGGACCTGGGCATCCACCTGCCAGGGGAAGGGTAGGGTGAGGCATGAGAAGGGAAAGCTTGATGGTCATGTTTCATTGTCTTGCTAGGGAGCAGGGATGGAAGAATGATTGACCCCTACAGAATGCAGGTTGAATCTGAGAGTAGCATCTGAGGTTGGCCATGTCTTTGGCATGGCTGAGGCAATCAATGGACAGTTTGTGCCTCTAGAGAGCCCCAACAGCATCCTGGGGTACCATGTCCAGCACAGGGTGGCTGCCAGAGGCTTAAACAGACTGGGACAGTTTGTTTAAATACAGGAGAACAGGCTGGAAAGCTGGAATGTAGAGAGCAAAGGAGCCTCATATCTGCTTAAGAGATGGAGCCAGGGTAGCAAATACTCAAGGGAGGAGGAAGAAGAGGGATGAAGATAGAGAGAAAGAAGTGAAAGTGGGTGGGAAGCTGCCTGGTATTCCCAGGTCCAAGGCTGCAGAATGGTCCCTGGGAAAGAAGTGTAAATCTGTCACAGGCTGGACAGAAGTCCTCAGGGAATCAAGCACCAGCCAGAGAGCTGCAGGCTGTGGGGGTTGCCCATGGCACTGCCTCTCCCCAGGCTGCTGGGGGCAGAGTGGCAGCAAGGACAATGTGACATCCCTGGAGGACTCCACTCTCCACGTCACGCTGTGACTCACTGGCACCGTGGAGCTAAGTGGCAGCCAGGGCCCAGTGGCTGAGCAGCAGGAGCTGAGACAGCTGTCCCAGGAGGCAGCTGCTCAGAGAGGGCATGGGTGAGCCTATCCCTTGGGATGTGTCCATGTCAAGTCACCCCAAAAACCATTATCTGAGAGCCAATACTGTCCTTTCCTGCTCTTCCAAACTTGAAGGACCCACAAACAGGAGCCAGCAGGGCCTGACCTCCACTTAGACCTCTGGTCATTGGGTGCTTCTCCAAAATATTGCATTAGGGTCTTTGAAAGCTCTAGATTAGCACTGGCATTTGAATGTTGCCCATTTCACATTAGCATGCACACAGAAGTGCAGCAATTCAATACAAACTATATACTGGTGCGTTCTACTAAATGCATATTAATCCAAAGTGCTTCATGTACTGAGTGTGCAGTGAGGTTTAAATTTGTAGCACCTATTACTACTGCCTCACATTAAACCACATATTTATCTGAATTGGTGTTTTGATGTCTGTAATATACCACCAGAAGCTGTGATTCTTTTTAGCCTTCCAAATTGTTTTCTCCTCTGGTTACCATGTCTGTGATACCAGCTCAGATTGGGTCAAATCCCTGGAACAGCAATGCCCCCATGGAGACATCCCTGCCACAGGAGGTGCTATTGTGGAAATCTCAGAGGTGGAAGCACTGGGATTTCCCTGCTGTCATTTTTCTGCTGGATCAGTCAGGGCAAATGCTGTTGTGTTTCTCTGCCATAGTCATGTGGCAGGACAGCACGTGTTTGCCCACTGCTGCCCCCAGAGCACACGGAGGGGCTAGAACTGCTCTGGGGAGCCTGGCAGGGAGGGAAGGAGGGATGGTGAGTGGGGGCTCAGGAGGGCAGCTGTGGCATATGTAGGAAGGCTGTACCTGGCTCGGTACAACCTCCTGTCGGGAGGGTTTGCAGGGGAGCAGCACAAGGAGTGCAGGCACTGGAATGCAGGGGTGCTGCAGGCAAAAGCCTCTGCATCGTCGGGAGGGTTTGCAAGAGAGCCACAGTGGAGTGCAGGCACTGGAATGCAGGGGTGCTGCAGGCAAAAGCCTCTGCATCGAGGAGTGGAAAAGTCAAAGAATTGGAGAGCAACTCAATAGAAGTGGCATCAGGGAAAAATACCAGAGTAAGGAATAGGCTTCTGCCTCTGAAATTTTATGGTCTTGGGCAAAATCATTCAAGTGCTGGGCAAAAACTGGCCCCGTCCTCTCACATGCCTGTGTCCCTGTCTGTGCCCTGGGCTGCTGGGCACTCCCAGCCTCCCTGGTGCCCTTCCTCAAGAGAGGGCACCGAGCTCCCTCCTGGCAGTGCATAACCCATGCTGCAGCCCTGAGGGGACAGGCTGGGACATGGCAACAAGGATGGGTTGAGCTGTCTATGGTCCACAGTGGTGGTATCAGAACATCCCATCTGCCACAGTTTCCATCTCCAAGGATCACAGGTGGTGCCCACAGTGCCAGGCAGCTCCATGGACTTTGTTGGTCTTTTGAGAGTTTGAGCCAGCAGAGCTCCTGCAGCACAGCCCCAGAGAGCCAAGGTGTGAGCGTGTCTGGGATTCAACAGAGGAACTGCTTGGTCCCAGCTGCCTGCCTTGACCGCTGTCTGGAGAAGTGAAGGATAATGTGCTCAGGCAGTCAGTGATGGATGGCAGGGCAAGTCCTGAGATGAGGAGATGGATTGCACTGCTTGCTGGAGGAGCGGGAGGGAGGCTGAAGGGCAGGGGCAGCGCATTCCCTGGAGCTGGGCAGAGATGCTGATGTGGGAGTTATGGCCCTTCGGTGTTGCAGCAAGGTCCCCGAAGGCTGGAGGTATGGGAGAAAGGCTACAGGAACAATTGGGAGCAGTAGCAGTGCCTGAGGGGCTGCTTAGATCCCACTCCCAGCACTTTCTTGCTGGATGTGTGGAAGACACTGGGGTCAGTCTGTCCCTCAGCACTGAGCTGCTCTAGCTGCAGAGAGCAACATCCTGCCATGGAGGGGTTCTCCTTCCCAGGGCACATAAACACCTCTGGCTTGGAACAAGGGAGGAGAAGGAGAAGGGAGGTGGGGACCTCAAGCACCTTCTCAGGCAAACAGCAGTCACAGCCTGTCCTGGGAGGCCAGGGAGAAGTGGTGCTTGTGCCTATGTGGCATAACTTGGGTTGTGCTAGTGCTTACAGCATGATTGGGGTTTGCTTTTATATTGATGGGCAAAAGAACAAAGGAGTGCTCTTTCTCCAAAGCATCAGGCAGCTCCTAAGCCTGCCTCCAGCAAGTTCTCCATTTCCCAACAAACCAGACAGTGTTTTTTGGGTGGAAAGGGATACAGCGAGTCCATTACTGTCCACAGGGCACCTGCTGCTTCTGTCATTTCTAACCAGCTCTGTGAGAGGAGTGAGTGGGAGTTACTCATTTCTGCAGTAATCTGTTTCCCAACAGCATCAACAAATGCAGGCTGTATCCCGGAAAATGGCAGGGGAAAAAATCAATGTGTCCTTCTGGCTAAGGGCAGTGCTTTTTCTCCAAGCAAATCCCTGCTCAGATATGGATTATTTCCCACAACACAGGGGGACACCCAAAATGTGCCCAAACCCACACAAGAGTAAATTGCTATCCTATCTTCCCCTCTCTTATTTAACTGGGAGGGAGGAAAGCCATGTGCTGGCATCCAGAGTTTCAAGTATCATCCTCTGATGGATAGTCACAACTGAGATTCTGGTCCAGCAAAGTGGGGAGAGGCAGCCCCTGGGGGCCACTGTGACCAGTGCACTCTTGGGTTAAACGTGAACCCACCTGAGAGGGAAAGTGGGTCAGGGCAGTTTCCCTCAGCTCACTATCAGGTTAATTTGATTGCTCGTTTAGTCGGAGCACAAGGAAATCGTGGGCTCTGACTCCCACCCTTCCCTTTGATCTGTTTTGGTTGCTGCAGGCACTGCTTTCTGCAAACACTGGATTCAGAGCCCTAAAAAGCTGATGATTGTTTGCAAGACAAGACTCTGGAGCAGGGTGAGATTAATTTGGGGGATGGGCCTGGGAAGAGCCCCTTCCCTCAGCAGGACAGTGGCATGGGTCAAAGCACCAGCTTTTTGCACATGAGCCCTTCTAACCTTGCCTTGCTGCTGGGCTGCAGCAGCAGCTCCCCAGGGCTCACCATCAAGGACACCTGGACATCACTGTCCCCCCTGCAAAGTGCAGTGGTGAGTCCAGGTCTGCCTGGGAAACAGAGACACCATGAAGCTCAGCACGAAAATAACCTGTTCCCATCTCTGCTTCCAGTGGTGAGCATCCAGGGTCATGGGAAGGCTAAGGCCATCCTTCCCTGAGCTGATGGAATGGAATCTCTTTGCTCACCTAGAGCCTGGGAGAAGTTGGACTAAGAGCAGCATGGTGCTGGCAGGTGGCACTGGTGCCTTTGTGATCCCAGAACTGTGTGTTTGACCCATGTGCCACAGCTGCCCTGAACCTGTCTGGCTCCAACGCAGCCATTGTGGCCTGGCAGCGCTTCCCACACTGCAGGATATGGCTGTGCAGGCGCAGGAGCTGCAGGGCTCACCTGCCTGAGCACCAGGCAACGTGGATCCACCTGTCCATCCATGCTGCTGCTGCCAGGGCTGGCTGCACGTGCTTTGGAGGGAGAGAGTGAAGCCATCCGAGTGGTGCTGGTTTATTTTGCAGGCGACGATAATTTTCTGCCTGCTGCACACTCTTTAATTAACCGCTCAGAGGATGTGGGGCGAGAGGCGTAATGAGCACTCCGTTTGCATATCAAAAGGCAGCATCATTAATATCCCTGCTCACCAGAGCTCTCGAAGGCAGGGGGGTCACGGGCAGGGGGGCTGCTGGCCCTGCTCGGTGTGCCAGCGGCTGCTGTGCTGGGGGCCCCGGGCGCGCTGGGCTGGCAGGCAGGGAGCCTCAGCCTCGTGCCCTGCAGGGGCAGCAGAAGGGCTTTGTCAGGCAGGGAGGTAACAGGGCACTTTCTAAGCAAAGGGGGCTCTCGCTGAGGATTTTTGGCAATGTTGCCCAAATCCAGCCACATCCCAGGCTGCTCTGCAGCAGTTCCTTTTCTTGACTCTCCTACCAGGCTGGAGGAGTTGTCCCCAGGCGACCCCTTGCTGGCCAGTTCGAGTGGCCCTGGAAGGCTGCACTGAAGTGGCTGATTGTTCAGATAAAGCTTATCCTGTTACCCAGGCTGTTTGTTGCCATACAGCATTTGCACAGAGAAGTCCCTGTAGATCTCAATTTGGCCATGCTCAGACAGCAGGATTAAATGTTCCTTTGCTTCTGTCTCCTGCATGGAGGAAATCAGCTGCCCGGGTGATGGTTTACTCCTACACATGCACTTGTCTTTCTCCTTAACTCTCTTCTAATTAAATATAAAAATTTCCCAGGGGATAGGGAAGATAGCATGCCAGGGCATCCTTGGCTCTCCCTGCGTGTCTGGACACAGTGTGCTTACTGGGATTCTGTCCTTGCCAGGCTCTTGAGGTTTTTTGTCAGCAAGAGAGTTGTTTTGAACACTCGGGTTAGCCCATGCACTTACCAGCAGGCTGAGCAGGCAGCCCCAGGTGGGACTTGTCTGGCAGGCACTTGGTTTTCTTCTGAAAAGCTGGGGGAAGTCTCTGTAGGCTTTGCAAAGTTCTGGGATGAGGAATGTGATGCCCGGGATTTCTTCTGCTCTGCTCGCACTTTCTCTCAGCTCCTGCTGCTTCCATGGAGCTTGTGTTTGTGTGGATAACCTCACCTAGATAGTCTCAAGGAGACAAGGATTCCCAGCTTCTGGGGGAAGGGGACAAAAGAATTTCTAAGGCTTGATTTTCTCCCTTGATCATCCCTCCTTTTAGACAGGGTGCTGAGAGATACTGTCAGGGGCTGCCTGTAGCTAAGAGCACACAAGCCAAGACACCAAGAGGGAAAAACCCCTGGTGGAGGTGTGGCAAATACCTGGCTCTTTTCCTCCCTATTCAGCTGCACTTGCAAATGCCTTTGGAGGAAATAACCCTATCTGAACAGGAATACATGCATTCCCTCAGCTGAGGAAACCCTTCCTGACTCCCCTGACCCTGCCTGGCTCCCCAGCAGCAGTCTGAGCCCCTCCATGGCCATGGGAAGGACAGGAAAGGCTTTGTGAAATACAGGAGCTCTGGTTCGGTAGCAGAGCGTGTTAGCAAAGGGATTTCTACCCTCCAAGTTCATTATCCATGCTGCCAGTCAACAAAATAAACTGATTTCTGTGCCGTGCCTCAAAAACTTTATATAAAAGCCAACCAAAGATACACTTAAGTTGATCATATTGTAAGGCAAATTTACTACCAGGTTCCTTTAAGCCAGTTAGAGGTAGAACAACACAATGATCAAATTAAGTGCACAATTAGGATTAAATTGATAGGTCTGAATGTTCAAGTGCCAAGTGAACACTGCAGGTAATCACATCAAACGGTGAGGCTGATATTAGAAAGGATGACATGGTATTCATCTTCTGTGTGCTCTGAGAGTCAGAGAAACAGCTGAATCACTTTGAGGTGGGGATTCTGCCAGTGTCATGAGGGCATGGAGGCAGGGAAGGAGCTGCAGGACACGCAGCTCCCTAAGATCAAGCACCTGCTGCTGAGTGAACTCCTGGTAGCAGTTGTCCCCCTTGTTGAAGCCAAAGCCACTCAGGGTAGGGTGGCACAGCGGTGCCATTGGACCTTTTGAGTCTCGGATTTGACTGTTGAAAAGACAACACATAGAAGAATAAAAGTAGGTTTAAATGAGTATTAGTTCAAAGAGCTGATCGTGGCCACCAAACACGTCCTTGAATTGACCGGTCCTTACAATATGTTGTATATGGATATTAAGCACATGAATTTTAATATTTTCATCCTGTCTAATGAGCCAGATATGTGCTTCCTTCCTTATTTGCTGGGATCAGAAAAAAAAGTCCATGTAAACAAACTTTCATCCCAAAAGATCTCACTTCCTTCTCTAAAGGTTTTCTGAACTTTTGGATTTGTTTCATTTCTTCCAGCAATGCTGCTCTACCCAGAGCTCTTTTTCTTGGGAAGAAAAGGAGCTGCTGCCTATGAACCAACACAGGAAGCTCACATGGGACCTGTGGTGGTTTGTGATTCCCAGCATGGCTTGCCTTGGCGAGCAGATGTCTGGGATGAGGCCAGGATCTTCCTTCACATGCATAGCAAGGTCTTGTACTCCTCCTGGTTTGGAGATCTCTTTCCTGAGGAGCATTTGGCAACTTGTCTGTGAATCAGGAGGAAGGATTAACCATGAGCATCATCACTGTCATATCTGACTGAAATATGGGGGCTCTCAGTACTGATGCTCAAAAAGGAGGAGCTGTTACAGTGTGTGTCCCATGCAGGCGCTGGGTGCTCCTTAGTCCTGTCCCTCTTCACTGCCTGGTATTTACCTGCACTGCTTCAGTGTCTCATTCCCTTTCCCAAGGGGTTAAGGACAGCCAGCTGCTCCCATCAGCAGTGCTGGCACATGTGCATGTGGCATTAGGCAGGAGAAGAGGCTCTATCCCCCGGCAGAGGGGACATAGCAGTGGGGGGTGGCTGCCACAGCATTGCTTTTTGAGGAGAAGCCCTGACCATCCTTGTTTTTTGTCCAGGACAGTTTAATTGCATTTCCTCAGGGAGAAGCATTTCCATCTAATTCAGCTCTTAATTAACCCCATGCACCCCAAAGAAGCTTCACAACCACTTGTAAATTAAATATGAAAAGCATTATTTATCTAGGAATAGCAGCCTAATGGCTGCAGGTCTGATGTTTATAGTCACTAATGATGATGGATATGGGAGAGAGAAGTTGGGAAGGAAATGGAGGAGAAGAGTTTCTTTGCTCTTAAAAGGTACAGACACTGATGTGTAAGGGATATATTTCTGGGGCAGAAATGCTTTTTCCTCCCTTGATTAAAAATTAGTGTGAAAGCAACACCAGGAGATTGGAGGAGCATATTGCCACTGTAATAACCTGAGCCCTATACTGTGTTGTGGCAAGGTGAGCCACAGGGCTGGTGTTACTGGAAAAAGGGGAAAATCAAATCTTCCTGTTGCAATGGGAAATTAGTTTTGTGGCTGATAGGAGCCAAAGAAACATGGTAGGACCATTTCTAACTTTCCAAAGGAGGGCATGAGAGATGAAGATGCCATTAATGGGCTGATGCACTCACCTGTTGCCTCTACAAGCCCTCTTTGAGCCTGGGCTTTACCCCCAGCAGGGCGATTGCAGGGTTCACTCAATTAACACTGGCTCTGTTTGCTGGCATCAAAAAGAAAAAAAATGCCCACAAGCACAGCTGCCTCTTTGGAGGCTCAGAGGGAGAGAAAAGCCAGGAGAGTGGCAGGCTGGGGCTCATCCCAGTGCGAGGGTTGGCTGGGGAGGGGGCCCAGAGCTGCGTGTGAGCCGGCTGGAGCTCGAGCAGCCCTGCGAGCCTGGCATTTCCTTACGGCTTTCCACTTCCTATTTTGTCTCCGCTCAAAGGTTTTGTCCCTTTCAGCAGGCGGGAGAGCTGAAGCCAGCTGCCTGCCTTCTCACAGGGGAGGTTTCTTCCTGGCACAGATGTAAGATATTCCCGGTGAGGCATTCCCCAGGGCTCGGCGTGGCTTCCCGTGACAGGTGCGCAGCTGTCGCGCGGACCAGGACAGGGGTGGGGTAGTGTGTATGGGGGGGTGAAGGCCGTATTTGGGCCAGTTCCCCTGCTATGGGATGCTCCCTGCTGAGATTTAAGACTGTCAAAAGTTTGCAGGCACAGGGTGCCAAGAAGGAGAATTTTTGTTGCTGGGAGCTTTCTTTGTGCCACCCTCCTGCTGTGCATTCATTGTCCCATTCAGCAGCGCAGTATTAACTCTTGACAGCAAGGCTTGTTCAGGTAGGAGCTGCTTCTGCGTCCCTGGATGCAGACCTGGGGCAGGGTGAGGAGCAGGGAGCGGGGCTGGCACAGCAAACATGGGGCAGCCTGGCCCCCCACGTCAGGCAGAGCCCCAAGCACAAGGCACAAATGCACAAAATGTCACCAGTAATAGTGATGCTCTGGGTTATGTGTTTATCTAATGCAGCATCGAATCTCACTGAGTTTCTGGCCTCAAACAGCTATTTCCTGTGACAAACCCACCGTTATTTAATCTCACATTGGGTGAAGCGGTATTTTCCTGCCTCATCCCTGCTTTTGTTTCACTGACCAGCCCTTCTGCTAGGCAACACCGAAAGCTCCGCTTTCACATCTTCTCCCTGCCCCTTGTTAATTTGTAAGGCTTGCTAGTGCCTCCCCTCCCTGGCAGCTGGAGTCCCTGTCCCTCGGTCTCCCCCTCCTCTTGCTGTCCCACTGGAACCCTGCAGCCTGGTGCCCATCCCTGTGCTACTCTGCATGCCACCCAACCTGTCCCGGCTGCATGGAGGCTTCAGCAGCTGCTCCTGCTCTGTCAGCAGGGACTGTGGCCCGAGGTGTTCCTGGGGCATTCCCAGCTTCTTCTGCAGGATGGTAGAGAAACCTCCCTGGGTTCACAAAAGCCTGCAAGTTTTGTGCTGCAAAGTGCATTTCTTTGCATCAATACGATTTGTCACCGGAGTACCCATCCCTAGAGTACCTTCGGGACTCTCTGATGCTCCTTGCTGCATCCTGTGCTCACTAATCACCTGAAGAATGTTGCACTTGTTCGTGCCTCCCCTCTCTGCTCCTCCATCCAGGCTGTTAATAACACCCTTACGTAGCAGGAAGCCTAGCACGTGTCCCGACTTCACACTGCTAATCTTCTGCCATTATAAACCCAAACTATTTATCCTCTCTGCTTTGGGACTCCTTGCCAGATTCCCATGCAAGAAAAAGATGGTGCCTTTTGCCCTCTGGCTAATTAGCTTTTTTAGCAGCAGTCTGGACAATCTTTTGTTGGAGGAGCTCTAAATAAATAGCCACTTTGTTGTTCTGCATCCGCCACTGGGCTGATACATTCAAGGAAATCTGGGAGATTAGTGAGACATGGTTTTCCTCTGAGACACGCACGCTGGGCTGTATTATGAGATGTTCTGTTTTTAATTATCATTCCAATCAATTTGGTGCACGCAGATGTGCAATTTACTGATCTGTAATTCCCCAAATTACCCCTGGAGGCTTCATTTTTATTGTCAGTGTAACATTTGCTACCAACTATCTGCTGTTTGGTTTTTTGGGGGGGAAGGCTTTCTTCTTGTTGTTTTTTGTTTTTACACCTTCAGCCATCTGCTCTCCAGAAATCCATTTTGCCTCATTTTTTTCTTTCTTGTTACCTGCTGTAATTTCTTGTTGCCAGGCAAGGTTTTGATTTCCCCATCTAGGAGTACCCCTGTGTGCTGCAGAGGAGCTGCAGGTACGTGGAGCCCCTCCTGGGCTGTCACAGCGATCCACTCTGCAGCCAAACCCTTCCTGCTATAACCCCACCCGGGTTTCCCTGCCATAGCAGGCAGACACCGATCCCACTGCAGCTCCAGATATACAGCTTAATTAATTAGTGCTTGTAGAGTGCAGTCAGGAGGTTCTGGGGAAGATGAACGTGTCGTAAGTGCCCTCTTTACAGAGAGATGTAATTGCTCCTCTCGGGGAGCTGCTGGTGTGAGGCAGAGGCAGCTCACAGCCACAGACACACCCTCTGTGAGGAGGGGGGCACTTGGCTACGTCTCCTCGAGGAGACACAATTTCCTCTCAGGAAATGGGTGAACAAAGCAAAGAAACGCAGCAGGATGGAGGTGTCTGCATCTGGCCAACAGCTCTGCCACCTGTGGGGCGTTCCCTGTGGGGCCAGGTGCCCCCTTACAGACCCCAGTCCTGGGCATTCCTGGACTTGTCCATGCCCCAACAGCCCTGGAAGACCCTCTCCTTATCCGAGCCTTGCATTTGTGTCCCCAGAGGATCCCAGACCCAAGGGTTCTCCTTATAAACACCCACATCTGTGGCTCACTGCTCACCTGCTCAGCACTGGCCTCCTCCAGGAGGTGCTGAACCTCGCACTCCGGGATGCTCTGTGTCCCATGGGCTGCTGCAGCCCTCCTCTGCTTATACTCTGTGGGTGCTTAATTATTACTGACAAATTCCTCCAGCCCTGCTCTGACATAGGGAGCCACAGACAAGCCTGTAGCCCCTTGAGTCTCCCATTCTGGACCTAGGCAAGAGACATGGGGGAGATTTAAATCAACCCCTGTGATGGTGGGGGGCCTGGGCTGCCAGCGCTGCCGGGGCAGGGGCTGCCCAAGAGGAGATTTAACAAGCACAGCGACCTGGCAGTGGCAGTGAGTGCTAGGTTGGACTTAATCTCCATTTAATTCTTTTTCAGGTAATCCAGTCTCAGTTGTGGTCCCATGCTCCCCGACCCCTTAATCCTATTGCCACAGAACCTGTTTAATGGGGAAGCTGGTGAGGGCTTCTGTGAAATGGCTTGGGGCATCCCTCTGGGCCCCAGCTCTTTGTCTGCCTCGCTTGCCTCCTCCATTCCTGCGGCATGGATCTGGGAATGACATATGCCCTTTCTCCCCCTTCTCAGCTCTCTTTCCTCCCTGCTGGCTGAGAGAGACCCTCAGCCCAGAGAGGAAGAGCAGGCAGGGAAGGGGGACCCAGCTGCCAGGCACATTTACTGGCAGCTGTGAGGTGATCTGCCTGGCAACACGAGCTAGACCCCAGTTCTGCAAGCTCTGCTCTGCTTTGGCGAGGGGTGATTGCCACGGATGCAGCTGGAGGGGGCGAGCACGGCAGCCATCCCTCGTGTCCAGCTTTCAGGAAGGAGGCTGGTGCATGGCGAAGCAGCCAGTCAGCAGTGGTGAAGACATGGCTGGGAGGAAATCTGGGTTATAAATTTCAGAACTAGAGCTGGTGGAAATGCAGGTGGGTTTGCAGTACAAAATCTCCCCGCTGTTCTCCTCCTCGCTGGTGAGCAGGCCGCTCCTCCGGGGGCCAGAGCAGAGCGCAGCCACCGGTGCTGGGTCCTTCCCGCTTTGGTCAGCTGCAAACACATCCACTTGCTGCTGACACACGTTTGCCTTTGTGTTTGCAGAGCAGTGGGGCGGGAAGCATTGACCCTGTTGTGCAGGTACACACACACTGCTGAGGGTTCACTTGAGCCGCTTCCCTGGGTGCCCTGCGAGAAGTCCGCAGCTCCGAGCGTTCCCTGGGATGGGTTCTCTGTTTGGGAGGGATCCACGTAGCTCGGCTGGGGGGGTCATTGCTGGTGCCTTGCCTGGGCTGCTGGGCTGCTGCCAGACCTAGAGGACTCTGACCCTCCTCTGTGGCTGCAAAGCCACTCATTCATGAACAAGCTGTTCCTGGGAGTCACGCAGTCAAGCAGTGTGGTCCTCTGGGGACAGGAGCTGTGCCCGATAGAGACTGCGCTCCCTCATTGGCTTCCCACCATCCTTCTCCGAAGGGCTGGTGGGGTTTGGAGGTTTGGATGCTGCCATGCCCTGCAAGTTCCCAGCAGGAGCCTTTACCCTCCATTGAATTTGGGAGTGAGAGCACAGATGTTCAGCTCCTTGGAGCCAGACAACAGGGAAACAACCTGTTCCTGTTCCTCTTCACGCTTCTCTGGACTGACACTAAGGGCAGATTCAATCATTTGTGAGCCCAGAGAGGAAACAGAAAGGTGAAGTGTCCTGAATTGCCTGGGAAAGTTCATATCTTTTCTGCCTTGCTCATCACCCCACATCCCTCCTCAGTGGGAGCAAGGCCACAGAAGACACAGGCTCACATCATGTGCTCTGAGTGGCTCCCAGGATGCTCTTTTCTGTCAGCTTTTCCTGCAGTGTCTCTCCTTGGCTCTCCAGCAGTGCCCACAGTGCTGGAACCGTGTGGAGGTGGTGGATGGCTCTGCTAAAACAATCTTTGAACCTGAAGTTTTGCAGGGAGACACTTCATCTCTTGCTCCTTTGCTCTTGCATGCATATTCAGCCAGAAAAAGTGCTGTTCCCCTAAGGTGAAGTGGTAGGATATTAATTTTCTGAAGTTCTCGATAAGCTATTGAAGATTAATTTTAGGGAAAGCCAGGGGATATGATGGATTGGAGCCCAAGCTTACTTAAATATGCAATATTAAAAATTGATCGTTGTCTCTCCTTGTCATACACCCTGCCCTAGTGTCTGGGGCAATCCCACAGTCTGACAAAATGCCAGGAAAATACTCAATAAGCCCCACGCCCAGCTGAGTGCAGATTTTAATAACTTGTGTTGTCATTATTATTTTTTAAATCACTTTTATGACTTTTTGTTTTGTTTAATGCCTGGATCTGTTGTGCAGATTGGCAGCTGGGGATTTGGAAATCCTCCTCTACGTGCCAGGCTGTGAGACATCAGCACCCAGCTCAATTTGCTTCCCTGTCCTCCCCACCAACCCCAGCCAGGGGGATGATGCTCCAGGTGCCCGAGGAGCCACAGTGAAGGCAGCCCATGGTGGGATCAGGGGCCTTGGCCAGGGAGGCTGGCAGGTGCAGAGGCCTGGTTCAGCCTGGAGGCATCCAGACGTGGGGGATGCAGCATCATTCACACTTCTGAGGTTCCTTGGCTGCAGGAGGCAGCACTTGGTGCACAAGTGGAAGTTGCATCTCAGTCTTACCTGCCTCAGCTGGAGCTTGTGGGGAGTTAATCCTTTTGCATCAACGTGGCATTGTAAACATTCACTCTGATATTTCTCACTTGTAGAGAAACAACAACATTTTGCCAAAATATTGGAGTTCATCAAAGCAGTGAAGAACTCTTACAGGTATTTTTGAAGCTGGCTGCAAAGTGGGGGTCCCTCTACAGCAAAGAGGCCACGAGGACTCCATCAGGGCACTTGGCAACAAGAAGAAAACTCAGTGGGATTCCCATTCTTTCCTGCCTGGCTGAGGGAAGTCCAGGCGAAATCCACCTTATCCACTCTAATCAGAAAGCTGCTGACATTATTTCCCTCCCTGCAGTTAATGATTGCAGGAGGAGGGATTTGCTGGCATTTGCACTTCACAGAGAGCTGCGAGAAGAGAAAGTGGGTCCCACAGAGGTTTCAGGGAGAACAAGAGGCAGGGTGTAATCTGGCATCAGGCTTTTCTGGCTAAGGTCCCTAAGCAGCATAACAATACTGAGACACTGAAGCGCCTGATGCAACACAACCACCTTCACAGCCAGTTTGACCACTGGCTACTCCTTTGTTGCCAGTAACTGAGTTTCAGCTGGACTGCAGAGGCAAGTGTGTGGGACCCTGAGGGGTGGCACTGTGACCCATTTTGCCACACATCCTCTGAGATGAGGTCAGCACAATGAGCCACAGTTGAATACAGAAGAGTAGCATGCTCGAGCAAAGAGCTATCATTTGCCAAAGGTCTAGTCTTCCCTGATTTGCACTTGGGCTGTAGTAGCACTTGTCCTAATGATTCATCCATGCTCTTCATTGCAGCAGGCTGATGGTGAGGAGTGCTGTGTTTCCACAGCTCCCAGGGGTGTGCTTGGAGTGCTGCAACCCTTGTCAGCAGCCCCTGCAAAGGGACAGGCTCAAAGCACTTATCTGGCCAGTTTGATATAGGTGCCAACTGGCCTCCACTGCAGTCAGCAGTGGCCACCTTCTTGTCACCCATGTCCAGAGGTCCAGGAATGGGCAGGCCCAGCAGGAGGGGTAGGAGCACACCAGCAGCAAGCCCGAGCTTGAATGGCCAACCAAGGCTGATCAGAGGCAGTGACACGCTGGTGTGTGCGCTGGGGGACAGCGGGATGCAAGCACTGAACAGTGTGCCAAGCATGAGTGCTGCGTGGCATTGGTGACTTAGGATGTACAAGCTGAGGCCACACTGGGTCACTCTGGATGACAGTTCAGGACACAGCACTTTTGTGACTACATTTAACAACACAACAGAGTGTGACTCTCTGCAGTGTGACCCCCTCGATACCCAGCAGCTCGGGCAGCTGTGCTAACGTTGTGCTCTTGTGCAGATAAACCCACCCTGCAGAAATATCAGCTCTGTGCACACATCAGCAGCCATGAGTGCAGCACTGTGTTCCACCATTGGCAAGGCCAGGAAAGGGAAGAAAGACAGCAGGAAGGGGCAAGGAGTGGGGTGTTTCTTTTCTCCACCAAATGCAGTTTTATTTCTTACATTAAAAATTTATAGAGACCTTCATTTAATATTTATAAAGTGAGTGTCTTGGTGATAAATTACTAAGGAACACAACAGGGCAGCCTTACTGCTTGTCTTGGAGTGCTGGATGGGGACTGGGAGCTCCCCTTTCATCCAGTCTGCCCATACCATTCATCCAGCATCCCTAGGTGATATCTTGGTTTGTGGGACTGATAGAGATATAGGACTGGGAAGGAGGCTCCTCACTTTTCCTAGCCAAACTTCAGGGTGCCTCCGACTGAGCTGCTTTCTCACATCCACCCTCAGTTTGAAGATTGAGACTGCTTCAGGCCATAAAGTGCTGTGAGGGACCCTGGACTGGGATCAGAAGGGGTTCCCAGGCAGCCTGCAGCATGTGCTGGGGACAAGGAAAATAGGGGTTCAGGTGAGGCCAGAGAGTACCCATGAAGAGCTCTGGCTGGAGGAAGACTGGGTTTCCATGAACTAGGACAACATTTCAAGGTGACTTGAGCATCCTTTGAAAACTGGGCTGAATCAATGCTGTTGATACTCCTAACCATCTCCTCTCCAACAAATCATGCAGCAGAACTCCTGAGTTCACAGACAGCCCATCAGCCTGCTGCCACAGTGTTGCAGGGACTAGCCAGGAGACCAAGGACTCCCATCCTTGTGGATGTGGGCCTCTGTGACACCTCCAGTTCCTTCATGATGCGCCAGAGCTTGCACTCCCAGGGGAAGGCACACAGGGCAGTGAGGAGGGTCAGACCCTGGCACTGGGGAAAGCACATCCCTTCCACACTGCTTCCCCCACCCCTGAGATGGGGCATGGGGAAGGGTGCTGGCAGGAGAAAGGGGTGGCTATGACATGTTACCCAAGCTCTGTTCTGGACTTTCCATGTAGTAGCCACACATCCTGAGCCAAACATCCCTGAGTTTTCCTGCTGCTGCAGGTTGTACCTGCAGCCAGCAAAACAGTGAAAGCATCAGTGTAGGCAAAATGTCCTAAACTACCAGACTGCATTTCAGCTACAGAGTCACTGTCTGCTCTGGAGCGGGTTAAATGACACTTCCCTGGAGCATTTCAGGAACATTTTCTCTCTCGCTCAAGCTTCCTAACTAGGCCCAAGGAGGCAGCAAGGGAGCAGACGAGGTGGCCGAAAGCAATTTCAGCCCTTCTAAAGAAATAACTGGCATGTAACAGTGACAGGAAATTGTGCAATTAGTACAACAGGGCAGTGTCAACAAGCTCTTAACGCCAGTTGTTATGGCAACACCAGGAAAAGCGATGTCCGTGCTGGAAAAATCCAGAGACTGAGAAATAACAGCAGCAGCCGCGGCTGCCGGGACGGCTCTGCTTTGCTGCGGGGCGGCCACCGCCCCGAGGCCAGCCCCGGCCCCGTGCCACAGAGCAGAAGGGCAGAGGAACAGCACCTGATCCAGCATGCAGGAAGCCAGAGCCATCAACAGGGACCAGGGAAGACTTTCCTGCATGCAGCCCCGTGAAGCTGTTCCCTGTGGCACTGCCCCGCAGGAGGGACAGCTTGGAGCGGCCTCCATCATCCCTGGACACAGGAGGAGAGCATCAAGCAGTAGAGAGCTGGCATCCCCAGCTTGGCTCATCATGCCAGTAAAGTGGCAGTGAGTGAACTGGTGAGAGAGAAGATTGAGCATTTTTCTGGTGACAGAATTATGGTGCTTTGGGTCTGGCAGCACATTCTCTCATCCTGGTCAAATGTGTGGCTAAGCATGCCAACCAGGTGTGTTGCATGTGGCTCTGTGGGCAGCTGGCTCCTTTGTATCCATGCCAGGCACAGCCAGGCCTTTCTAGCCCCCGTGTGCCCCCACTTTAACCCAGCACCTCATCCTCCATGCCCACAGTGGGGTTGGTGCAGGGGAGAGGAAGGAGGCAGAGAGCTGTCCTGGAATTATCTCAGCCCTCTGTTCCTGCACGAGTCCTGCTGCAGCTGTGACCTGCACCAGCACACAGACCCCGAGCCACTGCTTTCCAGCTTGAGCCTTGACTTGCCTGCTGACCTGAGGCTGTCCTCACTGGGTGTCACCAGCCCAGCTCTGCACCCCTGGCTCAGCTCTGGTGGGAATTCAGCCGCCCAGAGAGGCTGTGATTTGTGGGTGCAGATGGAGGGGTCTGCAGTAATGTGAGAGAGCCATTGATGCTGGAGCTCAGAGCAGCTGTGACACTCACCAGTAGAAAGGCAGGGAATTTCTCAACATGCACAAAATGTGCCTCTTTTACCCTGTCCCAAAAATGTCAAAATGGAAAGGATTTGATTTCAGCTCATTGGGGCGTACAGCAGCTCCCTCCCTCCCTCTCTCCCTGTGCTCCTGCCAGCCAGGGCAAGTCCCTACAGCAGGGTTCCCCCAGGAATCATTCAGATTTCTCTGTGGTTGTGCCCTCTGGTTTACCCCAGCAGAAGCCAATGTACACTCCTTTCTCAGCATTGATAGAGCTCTCTTGGTACGAAATTTGGTGCCCACAGAGCAAAGCAAAAGATTCGGGTTACTCCCTGCTCCCTTTTTGTGTAACATTAGATCTTTTCTGGACACAAAAAAGCCTTTGCAGGAGGAGCAGGAGAGACTGTAAGGTGCTTTCAGAGAGAGCCAGGACTCTCAGAGTCACAGAGAGCATCAACCTTTGTAGCTCAGCTCTGTTGTTGAGGTCTCCTCTAAGGCTTGAAAATCTGGAGGGGCAACAGCAGAAGGATGCTGGTCCATGAGAAGCTGCTGCAACATGCACACCCATGAAAGTTAAAAGCAATGGCTTCAAAAGGAGTAACATTCTGAGCCCTATGGAGAAAGCTGAGCAATGGAAAGATCAAAGCACTAGAGAGAATTATGTTTTGTTTAAAACTGTGCTCTTACAGCAGCTTTTGAGGGAATCTTGAGAAAACGTAATGGGATCTCTTAGAAAACAGCAATGCAAGCCTTGCAGCCGGTACAATGAAGACAACCAAAAAATTCCATGTGTTGTTTGTGAAATGTTATTGCGCTTGAAGCAGTAGCTGACTTAGTCATTCAAGTAATTTAAGATGTTGGTGACTGAGTTTTTTTGTTGGTGACTATTGTTTTGAGTACAAAACTTTTGCTTTGCTTTTCTTCCAGCAGAGAACTATGTGTTATGCTTCCATCTGACCAGACAGTAACACCTTTCTTCATTCCACGAAACATCTTTCCATGGGACTGCTCTTATTGATTTTGCTGGAGCTGTTTGCAGAGCAAACACTGTATTGTGTCTACAGGAGGCACATCTGAGTTCTCAATGAGGTGGAAGCTTCCGGAAGGCCAATGAGCTCCTAATGAACGTGGCTGATTACCTGATGCTCTTGCCTGTGAAGGCAGTAACAGCGTGTGTACGATGGTAGATCACTACAGCAGAGCTTTGAAAACCCTCCAGCACTGATCCTTCCCAAAGATGACAGAACCATCAGGTCTCTGCCCTTCTGGGCCTGGTGGGATGTGATGTGGTGCATCAGTCCACTCTGCAGGTTAGGTCCAGGTGAAGGAGCATGACAGCAGAGTGCAGGAGGGTGGGGATGGGCTTGTGCTGCCTCTGCACCCCTCTGCAGCTGCTACCTCAATTTCAGAAAGAGAAAACTATCCAGAGAGGCAACAGGGAGCTTTGATGAGCCTATTTCCCATCCCAGCCCACCTGCTAGGAAACATCTGGAGAGCTTCAGCACGACATTCCCTCCAGCACCACTGGTTGGTTCCTTGCTGGGGATCACAGTGAGCCTCCTACACTGCCTGTGGCTGTTTTGGTCCCTCACTGGCTTCCCATCTGGGATCAGAAGAAAGGCAGGAGTGTTCCCATGTCTCACACTGACCCTCAGCTCCATTTCATCCTTGTCTTTTTCATTCTTTTCATCTGTTTGTTCCCTGATCCCAAGTTATCTGCTGGTGTTATTTAGAACTGAGGGAGGGAGACTTTCTCCCCATCCCAGAGAGCTCTCCAGCCCGTGCTGAGCATCAGTGGTCAGGAGACATTTTGTCCACTCTAGGAGAGCAGCTCCAGCCTGTTAATACATTTCTTTCATCCTTGATCCTAGTGAGGTCACAAGGAGGGCAAATCTCTGATGCCACAAGCAGCCCTGGGACACCTGTGGGAAATCAGCTTCCTCCTGAAGACACCATGGATTACTTACATGTTTATTTACATCTGCACCAACTCTCTACTCTGCATGAATACACAGAGTAAAGAAACTGGCAGTTTTGGAGTGTAGCTTGTTTGAGTTCCTGATAAGTCTGTCTTGGGGGGACTTCATCCTTTTTGGGAGGCAATAAAGTGAGTGGGCTGGAGAATATGTGTGAAGGATGTGTGGGCAGGAGGACAGCACACTGGCAACAAGGGAGGCAGTAGTTCTCCAGCAGGAATCCCAAGCTCACCTTGGCACACTTGGCCTCACAGCAGGGAGGGAAAGATGAAAAATCTTTGTGAGGTTAGTCAATTCTCTCCTCTTCCTGTGCTCCTTCTCTCAAAAACAACCTTGCACCTGGCAGCCCTGTTGGTGTGCTGCCAGGACACATGGCTGCTGAAGGTGAATGTGGCAAAGGCTCTGCTCAAACACCTAGTGCCTCTTTGTGCTGTAGTCTAAGCCCAGGAGAGGTCAGAAGCAAAGGGAGCCTGAAACATTGGGAAGGGATTGCTTCTCCAGCAGGAAAATCCCAGCAAGGACTTTTGAATCTGAATGGTTACAGTTTGGACAGAGGAAGAATGTGCAGAAAGCACCAGAAACAGGACACAGGACAGGGCCTGTTGCCCTGGAGTTTTTTGCAGGTGATTTTTGCACTCCTGTGTAAAGTTTTCCAGAGGCTGCAGCAAATCTGCAGATGAGAGGAATGATGTCCCTGAATCACTGTGTTCTCAAGGTCCAGGAAGCACAGTGTGAAAATGCATGGTGAAAATAAAGTACACAGTAGGACTTCTCTTAATGAATGGTGCAAAGAGGAGCAAGAAAGTAATCTGATTTACCCATCACCACGTATTTCAGCTTTTGTGCTTCTGAGGCCTGCAACTTGAGGGACTCTCCTTCCTCCAGTAGTCAAGGTTTCTTCTGTCCTGGCTTTTCCTCTTGCTCCCAGCTCAGTTTTCCAAGTCCTGTGATCAGCTGAGCTGACCTCACCCCCTTCCTCCTCTCTCTGGACCGTTCCTTGGAAAATACTTGCGGGAACAAGAGAGAAGTCATAACTTCTCCAGCCCTGTTACTGAGTGTGTAAGTTTAACTCCCAGAGCTTTCCCTCCCAGTCCTCTTGCTCCTTGGCCATACTGAATATATGCTGGTTCTGTGCAGCCTCCTTTGATATCTGCAGAGGAAGCCTTTGCCAGCAGTGGATCTGTCTGAATTTTCTCACTTCACCGTGGCAGCTTTGGAGCTGCTGAGATCCCTGGAGACACAGCAAGTCTTCAAACAGTCAAAGGAGCTGAGATCTGGTCTCCTGAGACATCTGAGCACAGCACAGCATCCGCTTTTTGATACAATGCTATCAAGACCTTTCTCTGTATTTCTTTTTTTTTGCAAATCAAGAGAATGGATACGGTTTCTCTCCTGCTGTTGTTGAGGCCATTGGAGAAGGAGGTGTTTTCATTTCAGCTCTTGAGTCGGAGAATAAAGGAGGAGGAGAAGGTGGGGGAGAGGAGGCAGGAAAGGAATATGTGAGAGGATGACAAGGGAGAACATCTGCTCATGGCTTTTCTGTGGGGCTGATCCTCTCTGAGACACAAAGGGCCTGCCTGGTGCTGGAAAGCAAAGCCCAAGTAGCTGGAGGTGGGCAGTAATGAAGGGGAGGTGGGCAGCTGGGGGGCTGCAGGGGGCTGGGACACACCAGGACACCAGGGAGCCCAGCAGCACTTGGCAGGACAGGACTGAAGGAGCCACTGGTTTTGCTGAGCTTCCAACCAGATGCCTTGACCCTTTGGCAAGTAAGTTGGTGTGGCACAATCCACCTTCCTCCTTTCACCTTTGCAGGGCAAGTATTAGTTTTGCCTCCTCCCAGTTCTGTGAGGCACCTTGTTGTACCTGTAATGCCATGCAAAGCCACCCACAGGGTTCCCTGACCTGTCCTGTGCTCTGCCCTGCTGCCCAAGCCCACCCTTCAAGGACTCGTGGCTCCCTCGTCCTGGGAGCCACCTCTGCCAGTGCTTCCTGGATCCCAGCCCCTGCTCCTGCCCTGGAGTGCTTCTCACGGAGAGTGTCACAGGGATCAAGCTGCTCAGATCCAGTGGTGCTCCAAGTTATCTGGATGAACACCCACACTGTCCCTGGGTAGCACCTGCCAAGCAGCCGGGCCTGGAGCAGGATCTGGCAACATTCTGCCTTGAGTTGCAAGGCGAATGTATTATTCCTAATCCCCACTGAGCTCCTTTCCTGGCCTTAGCTTGCAACCATTAGTATAAAAAATAGCCTTGCCATACAGTACCCCTCCTGCTTGGCTTAGCTCCAAACTTCTGCCCCACTGCACATCCCAGAGCCTTCTGCAGGAGTCTGCTTTGTCCCAGTTCTGCTTTGCCATGCTGTAATTTCTGCCTCAATAAAACCACCTTGAAACCAGAGCCTCGCTGAAGCCCTCCAGGCACACTCTGTGTCCATGCAGGTACTTTCTGTTCACTTTCCTATCATGTCCCTTGGCACCAGCAGGGCACAGGATCTTCAGCCAAGCTTCTGCTGTCTTGGTGGGTCATCTCAGCAGGGACCTTGCTTTCCCTTGGAGCTGGCTGCAGGTATGGTGGCACTGATAATAAGCCCTTAAAAATCTCTCTGTACATGCAGGGAATGCGTCAGCTGTTAATGCCCATATTTCCCATACTGCCCATACTTATTCCCTGCTTCCATATGCATATTCTCTGACAAGCTTCCTTTCTTCTGCCCGAAGCAGGTTCATTTTTAATTCATCTGTGATTTCCTCTAGCTGTTCAGGGCATACAGACTCTACGGTTGCATCCCTGCATGAGAGGGAAGGGAGGAATGAAGGATGCTGGCAGACTATGGCACTTCTCTCCCACCTCTCTGCACTTGATCCCAGCATCTTGAGAGTGCATCTCTCCCTCATTCTCCACACAAAGGGTCTAAGAGGCTTTTAAGCCCCCCTCACATAGGTATGAACTCAACTCTCCACTAATCTGTCGTGCTATTTATTAACAGACCCAGCAAAGGCTGGGCAAAACTTGTGAGTCATTAATTCAGCTGGAATGATGAGCTAATGAGAGGAACCTTGAGAGCTTCCCTCCCCACTCCTGGTTGTTCAGTGCATATTAATCTTCCTGAGTACATGTGCCAGCAGCATCCCCAGCAGCTGAGCACACTGCTGCATGTTTGCTTTATGGGCCGTTGTTCCCCGTGCCCAAGACCTCTGCTTCACTTGCTATAGTTCTTCCCAGTGAATTTCTTCCAAACCAGATGATTTAGTGGCAAGCAGAGACCTCGAGATAGCAAGGAGAGGCTGTGCACATTAATGAAACCCCTGTTAGCACTCGTGCTGTCACCTGGGCGGGGCCACAGCTGAAGTCCCCAGTTCCCTTTCACTTGGTTGGACCGAGCATGGTCCATCCTTCTGCACATGGTGAGGGCTCTGGGGTATGAATTTGCCCAGATGGGCTGGATCATGGCACTTCAGCTGCTATAGGGCAGCCCTAGCATTGCTGAAGTATAATTAATTCTGTGCACTACCCAGGGGGCAGTGGGGACTTTGAATATGAAGGCTGTAAAACTCTCCTGGGTGAATGCATCCATTTTGATTTGAGCTTTGTGAGCTTTCCCAGTTGTATATCTCCTAAAAATATTCCCACAGAGTCACAAATTCCTGTAGAGGAACTGAAAGCCTGCCAACTAGAGGCTCACTTTTCTTCCTGTTAGAAATAGCCCACAGCACTCTTGAGATCCATTGACCCCCGGCTGTAAACCACCGACCCGCAGCTTGTAGGGCAGGGAAATGAGAGGGCAGCACCGTGATTTCCACCCAGATAAAGCTGTGCACTCCAAAGATACCAGGGCTGGCTATTAGTTAAAAACCCCTGCCTGCCAGTATAAGCCTGGCACATCAGGCCAAGGGCTGTGTGGTCCCTGAGATGCTGGGAACAGGCACCTGTCCAGTGCCTGCCAGGGTCTGGCGCAGGACGAGGCTCCACGCACGCTGGGCTCCAGTGCACATTGTCTGCAGCATGGTTTTCCATTATCTTCTGACAATACATGTTTGGTTTCTCTTTAAAGGAAAATTTCCGAGGTCTGGTGGCTGCCCCCAGTGGAAGGACAACCCTGGGTCTCAGCCTGGGCCAGGAAACAGAAGCGAGTGTGGTTTGATGCCATCAAGCAGCTACCCAGTTTTAGGTTTGAGCGTGGGAGGACTCGCTTCTTCCTCAAGCTCAGATGGCTGCTATTGCCTGAGCCCTAAGAGCAGGATGTATTTAAATATTACTGCTAATTGGGAGTATTTTAGGTCTGTATTTCTCCTAAAAATTAGTTCTCTTGATTGGAAACTCTAAGTCAAGGCATAAAATAACTGTAGGTTGATAAACCTGCTGTAAATGTAAGTACGCACAAAATGCATGTTTATTGCTCAAAAGTTAATGCTGAGCCAAGAACCCAGGAGGCACCCAAAGCCTGGAATGAAACACAGCACCAGAATATGGCAGCAGCAATGGGCTAGGTGCAGCAAAACACTGTCCTTGGCTCAAGGATGAGCTTGGTCACATTTGAGAGTCTGCTGCAAACACCAAAAAGGAGAAAGGCTCATTTTCCACCCTTGTCCTAGCCGTGACATCTGCAAGATTGAAATCTATACGGCTGAAAATCCACAAGGACCCCATAGCCAGAAACCAAGCGAGTTCATTAACTGCCTCTAATGCTGCCTTTAATAAATTGTATGGCTTTTAAATGCAAACATATTTTGAGAAACCTCTTTTGTCTTGTATCTAGGACAGGTAAGGCAGGATCATAAAACCAAGCACAGATCCTGACATTGCACATGTTTTGGTTAATTACCATCCAAATTAAAGCTTATTCAACTGATGAATTTTAAAAAATCATCTAGAGAATAAATGCAATATTAGGCCTTTCAACACAAAGTGAAAAAAAAATCTGAATAAATGTTAATTACATAATAGCTCTAATAAGCTGGTTTCACTACAGTGGAAGCTGGCAAAAAGCAAGTATTGGGTTTTGCTGACCAGCACCAGTCAGCTTGCTTCAGGAAAACAGGGAAGTAGCTCAAATGTGAAAAAAAAGATTAGAGTGGATTATTTAAAGGCTTCCTGTTTACAGATTTAGATCAACTTGAATTGAAATCAATTTATCCTTCCTGCCTGGAAGCGATTTGGTGAGGAAAACTATGATGGTGGCAGATCAGGGATTGTGGCAGGTGTGACTCCCCCTCACTACCTTTTCACCTCTCTCCACAGAGAGGTGTTGTACCTAGTTTATATTTTTCAAAAGAAGGCTATGAGATGACTGGATCATCTATCAGTGCTTCTGCTGAAGAGAGCAAGGCATTTCCATTTAACCTAGGATTTCCATTACTGAGCAAGGCATTTCCATTGAACCCAGGATGCCACAGCTGCTAGATCATGCCAGGAACTGCATGGTTGGCAGTACCCTCGTGAGGTCCTCATCCTTGCAAGGAGGGAAGCAGGATGCTGGGTGCCTGGCCACGGTCCCCAAGCAGCCCAAAGCTGTGGCTAGACCCTTGTGTCCCCGTGTGCCCTGCCAGGAGAGGGCCTGCTCCTCGCCACCCCCTGCCAGAGCTGCTGCAGATGGGGCCGGTGTGACAGAGAAATCCCCAGCGCCCCGGCAGTGCCAGATGCCTGGCACGTCAGTGTTGCTAAGCGAGGAGAAGTTTTAACATGTTGATTAATGCCCTGACTCTGGGTGAGTAATTAGAATTAATGTGGGATATCAAATCAGGAAATCAGGCATTATTAGGAGGAATTAGTGATTTATTTTCATTTTACGCCTGGCTCACCCCAATCCCCCAACACAGACGGGGGATTTGGCAAGAGATGAAGTTCCTTACTTAGAGCACAAGGATGGGTGATGGGAGGAGGAGAAAGAAAGTGGAGAGACAGCTCCTACATAGTTAATCTCATCACAGCCAAGTCTCATCACGGCCTGTGGCTGCTGTGAGCAAGATGCACAGCAGCAGTGAGGGACCATCGCCGCTCCTTGGAGTCACAGCCAGCTACAGCTGGAGACATGGCGAAGGCCCAGAAGCCACTTGAGCAGGGAAGTGCCATTCTTGCACAAACCCTGGCTCTTCCCTGCTCTGGTTGCTTTTGCTTGCACAGACCGTGGGTAGGACAAACATGCCAGAGGTAAATCCCTGCAACAGGCAACATGGTAGCATGGCAAAGCAGGGGAGAACCTCAGTGGTGCTGATGCTGGGGGTCTTGGTCCTCAGAGGGGTCCTGCTTTGGCATAGCAATGGTGGCCAGGTGGTTTCAAGCCCCACTGGGCTGCAGAACCTTTGCCCAAACACCCTGCCACATCACAGCCAAGCACTGCAGCGCTGCTGTCAGTCAGCGCGTGGTTGCAAGCCAGCACGTGTGGCTGATGAACAGCTTGCAGAAGACAGCTTCCTGAGCCACCACGGGGTGAGGGCAGGCTGGAAATCATAGACATAGAATTGGAAAATACCTTCAAGATCACCAAGTCCAACCATTAACCTAGCACCACCAAGTCCACCACTAAACCATATTCCTAAGTGCCATATCTACATATCTTTTAAATACTTCCAGGGATGCTGACTCCAGCACTTTGGGCAGCATATTCCAATGCTTGACAACCCTTTCAGTGAAGAAAATTGTCCTGATATCCAATTTAAACATCGCCTGGCACAGCTTGTGGCCATTGCCTCTTGTCCTATCACTTGTTACTTGGAGGAAGAGACCAACCCCCACCTCGTTAGAACCTTGGTGAAAGGAGCAGGAATGCTTGGGGTGGCTTTGCAGGGACAAATGGCAGCAGAAGCATCCCACTAGCCTTTCATCACCCAAGCTCTGCATTTGCAGGGAGAATTTAAATGCTAACGAGACCAGAGCTGGTGCTGGGGTAGGAGACTCAGAACTGCTGGTGCCCGGCTGGAGTGCTGGTAGGAAGAGGCAGAAGGTAACCTCAGGGGGCAGTGCCCCAGAAAGCTCCCTTTCATGATCAGACCCATTTGCAAATTCATCTTCTTAGGCAGAAGTTTCAGGCAGAATTTTTCCACTCTTTCTTTTTTTTCCCCAAGATGAAAATGTCATTGGTATAGTTCATAGTACCCCCTGTAGCATCTCAGCCGTATTTAGTGCCTTTGATATGTGCAGCTTGCATCCTCTCTCCCTCCCATGCAGAGGGAGAGAGCTTCCTGAGCAGTGCTCAATATGCACAAAGGCTGTCTCTCAAGAAGTTTATCTTCACCAAAAAAGGCAGGCAACCTTTCTATTTATAATTACTTTGAGTCTATAAACAGGTTAAAAAGCCTTCTCTCTCTCTCTCTCTCTCTCTCTCTCTCTCTCTCTCTTTCCTTTCTGTTCATTTGCCAGAGAAGAGAGGAAAGCAAACAAGCATAATACAAGATGCAGCACTGTGTGGCTCAGTCAGGCTGTGTAGTGGAAAAATCCTGTGCTGTCCTGGGCATTGCAGACAGAGCCTGAGTGCCACAGCTCAGCCTTTACCTCATGCCTGAACTTTTCGTCCCAGCTGAAGAGGCAGTCGATCTGCTCTTGCACAAAAAGAAAGCAAGACTTAGTCAATGAGGTGCCCAGGACAAAAACAATCCCTGCCCTGGCACACAGTCCTGTGCAGGGAGGCAAGGATGAAGAGCTGGGTTTGGCAGGGTATGAAGACAGCAAGAGTCCTGTCTCCCAAGCAGGAGGGCTTGGGATGTTTCAACCCCCACTAAGGTCCACTGACCATGCACTCTCTGAGGAGGCATAAGAAATTGCAGAGCCAACCGCTAAAATGCAGCCTGCTGTGAAACATCACAACGATTTACATGTAGATTTCAATCAAAATTGAGATGTATTTGTTTAATTAGCACCACAGGCTTGGATGGAGAGGCTTCACTGGGGAATCAGGTTAATGCAGAGCTGGACACTGGGCACCCCAGGAGAACAGGCTGCATCCAAGGAACCGCTACATTGGGACAGCTCGGTCACTCCTGCATGAGGAGCCAGAAGAGGCTTTCGAATGTGGCACTAGCAGGGCAATCAGCTCTTGGCTTTGACAGAAGATGCTTTAGCCCGAGGAAGAAAAGCTAGGGGCCATCACAGCAATCTGCAATCCCAGCCCAAGTGTGGCAGGAAACAGTGGTTTTTCACCAAAAGCAGCATATGTCACTCAGTTGAGTTAAGTGAGGCTTAAAAACAAAAACAAAAAAAACCAAACAAATCCAAAGAGAAAGAAACATGTCTTCAGAATAGTCTGCTTTCTCAGCCAGTGTCTGGAACATTTAGTCTCTGCCTGCAGACACCCCAAGCAAACCTGGAGCAGGAGGGAAGAGGTGATGCCAACTGGCACCTGCCAGCCCAAACACAAGGACACTCTTCAGAGCAAAACCAGGAGCTGCCTCAGCTGCATCTGAAGGGGCAGGGTCATCCAGCTGGGGTTGCAACATGCTCCCAGCTGCTCTGTGGTGGCCCTGCCAGCCCAGCTATGTGGCTGCACGTCAGCCATACCAACAGCCAAGAGACATGAAGATAGATAAAAAACCTGCAGATGTCTGCATGTAAATTTTTGCCATATCAAGTGTTTCCAGCCTCACAGAAAGAAAGTGGGCATCTGCTCAGACCTGCTGGCAGAGCAGTGGTATTCTGGGCCCTGGGCTTGGGCACAGCTGCTGAGGGACATCATGGAAAGGAGCTAATGAGGGGCAAGAAGCAAAGCTGAGGCTGGGGAGAGAGAAAGAAACAGAACTACGTGAAGGGGAAACCCCAATAGGGAAGGATGTGAAATCATCAGTGGGACAGGGCGGACGGCAAGAAAGAGAGGTCCCAACTGGCACGTGCCTGCTGGCTGTGGAATAGGAACTGTGTCCTCCTCTGGCCATTTTCAGGGAGCAGCAAGTGGACAGCTGGGCAGGAAAACTTGGATAGCTGCAGGTGTCGCTTTTGGTGCTGACTCCAGTTCAGGGCAGGAGCGGGCTGAGGATGTTAAATAATGAGGCACGATACGCCTGTGAGCTCAGTGATGGATAGAGAGTGGCATTAAATGGGACTTGATGCCTGTCTTTATCTTGTCTTTAGCCATCACAGAGTGGGTGACATAAATGCTGAGCACTGAGGCCATGGGATCTGCTGCCTTTGCTGGCCTGGAAGCAGGTAATGCCAGCAGCATTACCAGAATGAAGAAGGGGCTGGGGGCATCACAGACCCCATAGCCCTCTTTGCTCCATGGTGCTCTGAAAGGTCCCTTCTGGAAGGAAATGTGTTTGGAGGTCTTGTAATCCTAGCTTACTAAAAATTCTTCTTATGTACATCCTCAATTCAAAAGAGTTTGAGGAAGAACAAGTCAAATCAAATCAAAGCTTTTCTTCATATGAGGTACTCTATCTCATCACATGGAGCTAAAAAATGTGCCCACTGCCACTTATGTCCCTGTGAACCTCTTCTTTGGTGCTTTCAGACCTGATGTCACAGGGATAGGCTTGATTCACCCCGCCCAGGGCTGCAGCTCCTCCTCCCAGGGCAGTACTGCCAAGGCAGCCCAGAGTGGGAGAGGATGGATGGGCAATCCCCAGTGTAACCCTGAATGCCCAGCCCTAATGCTGGGCTCTGCAGAGCTTGTCTCAGAGGCTGCCATCCCACTTGGCATGTGGGCTGCCATGCTACCTTCCACAGTGCCCCTCTGCTCCTTCTTGTCCTCATGGAACAAAAACTGGAACCTGCAGGACACACCTCAGCCCAAAGCAGGGCTGGAACAAAATGCTAAGGAATGGAGCAACCAGTGCCACGTGCGGACAGACCAGGGGCCAGAGCAGACACAGAGGTCCCTGCCTGCATCCCAATTCCGCACCTGCTGCCCTGGCCCCGGGATGGAGCCCTGCACTCCCAGTGCTGCAGGATGGGCAGCTCCCAGGCAGGAGAGAAGGCATGGTGGAGGGCTGGCCACAGGCAGGAGGCTGCAGGCAGGCTTTGGCACTGGCACTGGCAGGCACACAGACAAGGCTGGGCTCCACTGCGGCAGATTGATAGGTGTCTGGTGGAAAACATCCTACTGATAGTCGAGAACAAAACGCAAACAGGGAGAAATGACAGCTGTTGCTGTAGCTTTTCCATCATCTCTGCCGATAGCAGCCGCAGCGCCTGCAGCTCCGCGATTGATGCATCTCCGGGGACTCGGGGAGTGCGGATGCCACAATCAGGAAGGATAAAAGAATTGCTGCTGGAACCCAGAGGAGACTTCGGATCCTTATCAGGAACAAAAAGGACATCAATCTGGTGCCAGCACAGGCCTGTCAGATGCAGCCGCTCACTCAGCAGCCAGCCCGGCAAGGCTGGCAAAGCACATCCATCGCTGCCCGGCCTCCCTCCCTCCCTCCCTCCCTCCCTCCCTCCCTCGCTCTCAGGGTAGCTCTGTTTCAGCCAAGCAGCATCGGGCAGCAGCACTGAGACCCAGCCACTGCTTGGCCAAGAAAACCCTTGGCAGGAAGGATGTGGTAAACAGAGCAGGAGATGAGTGTCTCTGGAGTCCCAGCTGGCTCTGAGGGTTGGCCCTCCGGCCTCACACAGCCTGGCACACCAGCTGGCTGCCCCGCGAGCCCCGGCCAGAGCCGAGGTGCCTCCCAGCTGGTCCTCTGCTATCCAACCGATGTTGCAGTGTGCTTTTATACTTTGTAATACTTTGTAATAGTTTTGATTTTGTACCCCCTTATTCTCCCCAGATGATGTACCCCTTTTTGTACCCCCTTCCTCTACCTGTGTAACCATTCTCCTGTGTTGAGATCATCCCCCAAATCCCCGCCCTGGCTCTCTGTCAGTCACTCAGCATCCCGTCCCTTCTATCCAGATCTTTCGGTCAAAGCCATAGAGTGATTAGCCCGAAGCCAGGACCCATCCTTGGGTCAGCCCCCCAAGGATGATGTTATACGCTATCCCAAATGTCCATCCCCTAAGGCTGCGTCCCTGGAGGGTCTTTATTGGTCAGCAAATGTATCTACCCTCGGTTTCCTCCCCCCCTTTAAATGTAACCTTGAGATTCCTTTGTCTCACTCTGAGCACGGCGCACCCCTGAGGAGTGGGGCTCTCTGGGGAGCTCCGAATAAACCTTGGACTGGCCCCCTGTTCAGAGTCGGCCTTTTACCCTCCACTGATGTCTCCTTTGTCTCTTCTGCTGCAAAGGTGACTAGCCTAGCTGCCCTCAGTACCCTCGGGGCACCAGAGAGTGTTCCCCCCGCTGTCGGTCACTTCGGGGCTGCCCCCCCGCTGTTTGCCGACCCAGGGCTGGCCGGGGTTCACTGGGAGGCACCCAGAGAGACGGAGACAAACCCTTACGAGTCCTGGTGCCCTCAGCACATGGGACTGCTTTGCACAGCACTGCCAGGGGTAAGCATCAGCTCCTCCACAATGCACAAAGCTGGCATTTCTCTTTCAGGTCTACAACAAGGTTTGGTTTCTGCGTATGCTGAGAGGTAGGGAGGAGGCACAGAGCGTGCAGGTGATCGTGTAAACTGGTCTCCTGGGACTTCCAGCCAAACCCCACTGTGGGAAGGCCAGCTGCTGCACCTCTGAGCTCTGCGAGGGGCCTGATACTCACGTGCCATAGCAAACACAAGCAGCATCCCTTTGTCTGCCAGTGCTCGTGGCTTGGAGCTCCCCACTCAGGTGCACAGTGATCCCAAAGGACCAAGGCTGCTTTCGGAACTGCACACATCCCCATCATCCACTGTCCTCCACCCCGAAGCAGATGTGTAACACTAGGACCACTTGTGACAGCTTTTGGTGAGAACAGCTATTTCTTAAAGTCCACTCCCTGTCTGATGGGGGAAGTAGGACAGCACATCAGCAGCCTGCTCTGAGCTGCTCCCCAGCCTGCAGACTGGCTCGGGGATCATGGAATGGGATGGCACAGAGGTATTCTGGGATGTGCAGGTACACCAAACCTCATCTTTAAGCTTTCCTGGTCATGGCGATCAGTAGCAAAACCAGAAGATTTGGGTGGCCAAAACGGATTTTAGCCACAGAGGAGCTTTGTCTGGCTCTGTGCACGCAGACACGCGGCCCCCGCGTGTGCACCGCCACCGGGAGCCGCGCGGATCGAGGGGAGCGTGGCCAGACCTCGGTGCAGAGCAGGGGCTAAGGCTGTGTCAAGAGCTCTGCTCAGTTTAGAACCCAAGCCAAGAGAGAGTTTTCAGCATCATGGGGAAATTACATTGTGCCTATTTGAATGTCCACTGCTACTGCCCTCCAGGGAAGGCTGGAGATACTTCTCCCTCTTCTGGAACGTTTCTGACTCTATTTTGCATGAGCATTTCAGCTGAAACAGCGCTGCTGGGGAGCAGAGCTCCCCAGAGGAGGAAGGGGGTTTGGGATGGGTTTGAAGTGCTGCAGCCCACACACTGGGCCATGCAGGGCAAGCTGCAGTGGTGAAGGAAGGTAGCGGGAGACACTTGGAAAAATATGAGGATTTGGGGACGAGGTTTTGTGACACACAGCAAGCTGGAGAGCTGTAAAGGGTGACCCCATTGCAAGTTCTCAGGACTTGCTGTTTCTTCTGCAAACCCAGTTCCCGATGGCAGGAGCATGTTTTTCTCTTTCTCCCACCTCACTTCACTTTTAAATAAGCTTCTATCCCTCACTGCTTGGAGAAACACTTTGAAAACCTGACCCTGATGCACCCTAAAAGCTCAGAAAGCAAGAAGTAAATAAAAAGAGCATTTTCTCTTCTAACTTAAAAAAAATCACATTTAAGAAAAAAGCCCAGAAATCTCCTAACCCTTCTTGCCCTGATTCAGGAGAAATTTTTTTCCTCTTTCCTTTCAAGCCTAGTGCCTCTGGGGGATTTGGAGTTGTGGTGCCAGTGCAGAAGAAGCCAGTGCTCCCTCTGTGCCCTTTCCTGAGGACGTTCAGTTGTCCCAGTAGCTGATGAATGTGTCACCTGCCAGCCAGCACTTAGTGGCTGTGGGGGACCTTAGCACTGCTCTCCTGACATCCTTTCCTGATGCAGAGCTTTACCACGAGCATGGATGCAGCCACAGAAGCTGTACTTGTGCTGAGACACTTGCCACCCTTCTCTGGCCACGGTGACTCTGCAAAGTCTAATTTACAGTCTGGCCAGGGGCTAATGCACTCACCCGGAGCTCTCTGGTGGCAGAGCTCTTTTGGCTCTTCTGGTCCCTGTCCTAGTGCCAGAACCGTGTCCTGGGCACATGGGCGTCTCTGGCAGAGAGGGTATCCAGCCCTCAGAGCATCCATGGATGAAGGTGCTCCATATCTGCTCCCCGCTTGTACTCACCAGCTGTAGATGCTGGCAGGAGATCTCGAGCTGGAAGGCTGCGAGGCTCTGGCAGGTAATTGCTAGAGCAAGCAGGGCTGCATTAATGGAGATGATGGCAGCCAGCAATGTGCTCTCCATTAGGCTTGGCTCTGCAGCAGCCTGTGGGGAGGCAGGAAAGACAGGGGAACAGGGGACAGAGTCTGCTTGGCTACAGTGACGCTTCAGGTAAGGCACTGCAAGGGGGCAGATGGGAAACCTGTCTCCCTCTGGGTACTCCGAGCATTGTCAGCTGCACCTCTGCCACTCACTGTGGCTGCACACCCCGCTGGGGTGGCTGTGCCTTATCCAGCACTGGAAGTGCCTTTGCTGATGTGCACTGGGGGATCCCTGCCCGGTGGACAGTCGTGCCAAGGAGATGCAAGTGGCTGACGCAGCCTCAGGGTGGGAGGCGAGCAGCCATCTGTGACAGGCATGTGCATGCCCAGCAGGGAGGGGCGGGGGATCTGCAGCCCCCTTTTCCCCCCCTCTCCTCCCACCTGGTCTAGAATCGTGCTTGGAGATGCTGCAGGTCCTGGGGGGATATTGCAGCACCCTCTTCCCAAACGACTCATTAATGAAAAGGGAAGATATTACTCATGTAACACGTGAGAGTGGGAGAAGAGGGAGGGATGCAGGCCAGGATCAAGGGCTGTAAACTGAACTGAGGAGGGAGCTCAGGACCGTCAAGGCAGAAATTTGGCCTCTCAGAGCTGGGGAGTGGCTGCAGAGCTGGCTGGCTGAAGGTGCAGCAGGACAGAGGGGCACAGCGCAGCCAGATGTGCTTCAGGTCCTCCTGCCCCAGATCTTGCCTGGGGCCACCCTGCCAAGCTGCTAGAGCAGGGGTGCTTTGGGTTAGCCTGGACCTGCCAGACCATAGGAGTCACAGCACAGTCCAAGGTTGCTCTGCCACTGTGGAGGAACTGGGAGCTGTGGCCACAGGAGCTAATGGTTGCAAAGTGAATTGGAAAGAAACATGTTAGTTACTGTGGTTTGTCCGCAGTGCCAATGAGATGAGCAGGGCTGAAATGGGGTGCCCAGAAGATGGACAGCAGCCAGTGACCACCTGTGCCATCCCTGCTGTGTGTCATGGGCTGGGCTGCTCTGGAGATGGATGCTCCTGAAGCAAGTGTGTCCCATCCACCAGGGATGCACCACTGCCCAGGGAAGGCTGTCACCAAGAGGAGGGACCCTGCTCTGTACGGGGGCCAGAAAACAGATGCAGCTGCCCAACACTGTGTGCTGTAGAGATCAAAGCCACCCCAATCACAGGTGCTCCTTTCAGCTCAGCCACAATGCTGCCCACTGAGCTGCAGGGGAATGGCTCAGCCAAGGGCTTTAGGAGAAATGGTTCAAAAGACCAGCCAGTGTCACTGATGTGGGATGTGAGAGCCAAGGGTGAGGGCAGAGCCCTCCCCTGTGTGAGGAAGGGGCTTGCAGGCACTGCATGGCCCAGAGATGCTCTTTCAGCAGGCTGTCTCTTCCACACCCAGCACACAGAGCCACGAGGAGGGACACCAAACACCTGCAGGAGTATAAACATCTCCTCTGGCCCTGACCACCAGGGGCTCAGGGGCTCCAAAGGCAGAACCTCACTGCATCCCATAGTGGGGCAGCTGGCAGGGAGAAGGGAGGAGCTGGATGCAGCTGTTATGGCAACAGAAGTTCTCAAGATGGGAAGGGAAAAGGCACTCTTTAAAGCATGTTTCCATGGCAACAAGCATCTTCAAAGGCCTCTATAAAAACAGAAATTAAAAAAATAATAAAAAGGTTTCCATAGAAGTGGGGGACTTCTGTGAGCTGAGCTGCCTCAGGTACTTTGAGAGCTAAATGAAGAGCCTGGGACTTCCTAGGAAGGGATAGAGCCAGTCCTTCAAGGCAAAGGGGGAGTGGGAGGGGGAGTTTTGCAGCCTGGGGGCTGTGTCATGCCCCATTCCTCCACCCCATGTTTGCTGGTTTTTTCTAGGTGGGCCTTTGCCCCATAAGATGGCCAAGTCTGGCAAAGATGGCAGGAAACAAATAGCCTGGAAGAAGCTGAGGGGCAAAAAATGCCTGTGCTCTTGTTCTGGCTCTTCCAGCCTCGCTTTTCCCACCCAGGGAAGGACAACCTCACAATCTCCCTGCTACAAGAGCTTGTGAGCTCCACACCTCCCAGGCACGGAAGGCTGTAGAAGGTGAGCTCTGGGTGAATACTGCAGCTGGGAACATGCAGAGTGACTGCCTGCTGAGGACAGGGATGTGGCAGCACGGCCAGGCTGATGTGCCAGCAAAGGGCCAGCTGTCCGTGTGGGAGCAGCAGTGACAGCCTGCTCTGTGTGGGGACGGGCTGGCATGGCATAGCATGGCACAGCATGGTGCCAGCGTGGTCAGGCACCAGGTCTACCCTGCACAATTCTGAACTCTTTTTGTGCCAGGTGTGCTCTGGTGCTACAGGAACTCTGCAAGCATAGACAAAAGGATTTTCTTTCTTAGCACACACCCCTTCACTGAGAAGTATCAGACATTCCTGGAAGGGCACAAGCTCCTGACAAAATTGTATTTGGCCCTGGTCCTGGCTGCACTGTGTGCTGGGGGGGTAGGTTACCTCAACTGGGCACAACAGCAAATGCTTTCAGAAGGGGACTTCAGCCTGCTTTGTGCTCTTTCCTCTCTTCTCTTCAAAGGCAAATTTGCCCCAGCTTTCCCTATTGTGTGACCACAAGTCTTGGGCTCCCTTTCCTCGTTCTGTGGGGTTGCTGCCTGGTGTGCAGCAGGGACTGGCACACAGCTCTGCGAGCAGAAATGGGTGTCCGTGGGCTGGCTTTAGAGTCATGAACTTCATCAGTTTGTGCTGAACTGCAGCCCCTGTCTCTGCTTTTACCACTGCCCTCACACACCCCCCTGCCAGGCAGCATTATGGTTGTCCCACCCTAAAAAAAGCCTCCCTTTGCTTGCTCAGAAGTGGTGAGCACTGACTTTTCTTTACTTTGGGGTAGGGGCAGAGGGCTGGTGGGTAGGAGAAGCACCCTGATGCTGAACAGGTCTTGGCTGGCGGGACTTTTTGAGACTGTGGAACACCATGGGGGCTCCAAATCTTTAAGAATTGTTCAATAAGACTGGTAAAAACACATGTCCCAGGTAGCCTTTGCTTCCCGGATCTCTTCAGTGTGGGATGCACTCAGTTTTAGCTGATATAATTTAATCTGTGGTCATTCTTCAAAGAAAAGAGCTTGTGATTAAAAGGAGGGACAATAGCTGTCAGTCCTGGCCCTGCAACTGCCACTGGTTTTCCATCAGAGTACTCCCTGAGGGGTTACTGACTTCCCTGAGAGGAGATCAACCACCCTATAGTGCCCAGCTCCACATCAGGAGAAGATTGTCCAACCCCTTCTCTGGAGAAATCTGGACTTCCATGCCTTATTTTAACTCTGCTGCTTAGCTTGTTGACTAACAAACTCTACACTCAAATGATCCTGATGCAAAATAATGCTCCTAATCCTGCCACTTAGCCCCTTAGGATGCTGGAGACAAGCACTTTCCCAAATCCATGCTCTACAATCACATACTTCCTCTCCTTTATGCCTGATGCAATAGTCCTGCACATGCTCTGGTCTCCACTTTTACCAATAGATTTTGAGATGTAACCTTACCTGAAGAGTTCTTTGAGAGGCTTTTTTGTTTAATTGTCTGCCAGAGCACAATATTGTTGGCAAGTGGTGCAGGAGAGTTTGGCTTCACACAGTGTAACAGGCTAGAGGTATATCGAAAAGAACAAGTGATAAACCAGAAGTGTATTAAAGGGCTTCCTTCAAGTGTGTGAGGGAGATTCTACAAAACCAAAAAGGTGCAGCTTGAAGGACTGTCTGAGTTAGCTGGATACAGCAGGACGCATGGCAGAGCCTTTTCCTAGCTCGGAGGAGGCAGGAGGGGAGCGGTGCAGAGCATGGCACTGTGCCCAGGAGTGCCCTGTGCTGCTGCAAAGGCAGCAGGCACCGCAGCTGCTTTCCAGCTACTCCCACCAGCAGCTCCAGGTAACACCAGGGCAAACCACTCACTTCAGTTACATTTACCAGGCAATCAGAGTCACATCAGCAGCCCCACTAGCACAAAATGAGACATGAGAGCCCCTGTGCTGGGGAATGTGGAGCTCAGCACGGGATGTGTAACAAAGAGCGTGGTTAGGGATCCTGATGATGCCATTCCAAGTGTGCTGGGAAGTGTGAGCAAGGGATGAGCTGCGGACAAGATGCACACCAACAGACCTCACTCCTCTCCCTGTCAGCCCCCAGGCACCTGCATCAGGACCAGTTAATGTGGAACACGTTGTGGGACTGGCCGTGCCCATGAGATGGTTCCCCTCCAGGCTTTGGTATTTGTTTTTCTCTAGCCTGTCTGCCTGTCCAGCAGGGGATCCTGGAGTGTAACACTGGAGATCAGACAGAGCTGGAGGGGGCAGCAGTCATGTGAGTGCTCGTGTTCAGTGAGCTCTTGGGCATTATCTTTATAACCTTTTTATATCCTTTGATGAATATGTGGAAGCAAGGAAGGGGTGCCTGCCTTTTGATTCTTACTATATGGACCCACACGGAACAGGGCAGCAGGGAGGCAATGCCACAAGATGCACTTCTGTTATCAGAACACGAGCTGCTGCAAGGAGCCCTGCAGCTCCTGCTATGTTACAGTAGCCAACAGCTCCTCTGTGAGGCGTAAACTGGCCCTTCTATGCTTTAATCCATGGAATAATTTTCAGGCTGCAACTTGCTGTGCATTGGAGCACTGTCAGCAGCCCTCTTGCTGCTCATACCCCGCGTTCTTGATACACACAGACAGATAAAAGGGATTGTTTCCGTTTCGCCGCAGCAGGAGCACTGAGCCACCTTCCTGGCCCCGTGCCCAGCCTGAGCCTGCTCCCAGCCTCACACAGGCTTCTCCTCAATTGCATTTACCTTTCTATTCACACACAGTCACAGAAGATGCTGAGTTGAAAGGGACCCACAAGGATCATCGAGTCCAACTCCTGGCCCTGCACATCATCCCCAGAAGTCACACCCTGTGTCCAAACTTCCTGAACTTTGTCAGGCTTGGTACTGGTACCAGTTCCCTGGGGAGCCTGTTCCAGAGCTCAGCCACCCTCTGGGTGAAGAACCTTTTCCTAATATGCAATCTCAACCTCCCCTGATACAGCTTCAGGCCATTCCCTTGGTCCTGTCAATGGTCACCAGAGTGAAGAGATCAACGTCTGCCCCTCCTCTTCCCCTCAGGAGGAATTTGTAGACAGCAGTGAGGTCTCCCTTCAGTCTCCTCTTCTCCAGGCTGAACAGACCAAGTGATCTCAGCCACTCCTCATACAGCTTCCCCTCCAGGCTCTCCAACATCCTTGTGGCCCTCCTTTGGATGCTCTCTAATAGTTTCATGTCTTTCTTACATTGTGGCACCCAAAACTGCACACAGGGCTCAGCTTTACTGAAATCCAAAAAGATTATATTAGCTGGCTTCCCTTGATCAAGGTGGGTTTCCTTGTCATTAAAGGAAATCAGGTTTGATAAGCAGGACTTTCCTCTCATGAAGCCCTCTGGCTGTGGCCAGTGACTGCATTGTCTTTCAGTTGTCTTTCAATATCTCCTAGAATAATCTTCTCCATAACTTTACTGGGCCCTGACGTGAGATTGACAGGCCTGTAGTTTCTGGAGTTCTTGCCCTTCTTGAAAATCAGGATAACATTCACCAGCTCCCAGTCAGCTCAGACCTCTCTGGATTCCCAAGACTACTCAAAAAACATTGAGAGAAGTTTTGTGATGACATCAGCAGCTCATTGAGGCTTCTTGGATGAATCCCATCAGGCCCCACAGATTTGCAGGGATCCAGCTGGAGCAGCAGATCCTGCACAATTTCAGGATCAGCTGGGAGGTGATCATTCTCACAGTCATGGTCCCCACGCTCAGGGCTCTGAGACCCCCTTCGACCCTCATCTGTGTTGAAGATGGAGGCAAAGAATGCATTAAACACAGCTGGACGTCCAGAAGCAGCTCCTGCCTGTGGGCAGCCCTTGCTTGCTTTCCTGCTGCTCCAAGAAGTTTGGGAGGTCAGGGTTCCTTGCCCCATTTCCTCTCATCCATTCATGAGTGCTGGACTCCTGTGGGTCTTTCAATCTTCTTATTAATATTCTGGATGTGAGAATGTTCAACATCATGTCAGCAGGAGCCAGAGGTTAAAAAGCACAAATATAATGTCATGAAACGTCTCCTGTGCAGCCAACTGGAATGGCAGGGGAGGAGGCAGCTGGAGAGAACTTTGCTGTCAGCCTCCACTCTGCCCTGGGTTTCTCTGACCAGGACTTTTTCTTGACTTGGGGTAGTGCCTCCTCAGTACCAAGATCCAAAGCTACAGGGAGGTTGAGGACTTCAGCTTATTAGTTTTGGAAGACACAGTTCCAGTTTGGTCCCCTGTGCCCCTTGCCTGTCCTCCCTAAATGTTCACGGGTCCTTCAGGTGCAACAGAACTGGGAACCGGCTCTAAAGCACCCACTCCTGCATTTGCAGCATGGTCTTCATGCTATACATATTCATTTAATAATAGCCAAGGCCCAGTGTATTCCCAGCCAAGCCTGACCTAAATTCGACAGCAAGGTTTATTCTGCAGCTTGAATTGCAGCAGCTGGAGGAAAAAAAACCAAACCTTGAAAAGGAGAAACTTGGATTGAATTAAATCTGAATCAAATCACAGCCATCTCCTTTGTGTTTCTTTAACTGGAAGTTCAAATTCCATTTATTGTTCCCAGCTCCATCATTTTTAGTTTCCAGTGTGCTTCAGGATTTGTGATCTCAAATGGTTGTAATTGTTATGCAGGGAAATTTTGACTGCTGTGGCTGCTAGAAATTGATCAAGAGCTGTGGTGTAGTTTGGATGATGGTTTATCAGGTTCAGAGCTAGCCCTGGGCAGAAGGTTACTGCCTCTGTAAGGCATTACTTGTTCGTTCTTTCATCACCTGTGGAAGGTGTTCACTGGGCTGATTTATTTTGTGTTACTGCTGTGACATTCAGGCATAAAGGGCATAAAAAGGTAGCTTCAAAAAACTCTGTTCTCAGGGAAAAAGAAAATATTCAGGGCTTAATAATGACAAGATAAACAGGTCTTACTCACGTGCCTTTGACCACTGTAACCCCAGGAGGGTTAGAGCAATGATATGTTTAATCCTGGCCTGCTTGGCCAACTCTTAACTTTGTTAGTCAGCTCCCTGGAGGAGGAACAAAGCTGCTCACGTATGTACAGCTCTAAGCTATTGGCTGTGCTCCAGAAAACGGTCCTCTCTGCTGCTGGAGAAGGATGCTCACCAAAGCTTTGCTTGTGCTCATTCAAACACAACCCCTTAAGAAATTAATGCTCAACAGATCCCACCTGAAATACACAGAGAAAGGAAAATGCCACTCTTCCCTGAAGAGTGGCACGGGCACACTGTTGGCTTCAAGTGTGGGCAGGAGCCAATGCTGGGAGCTCTCTGTCAATGCCTTGTGCTCCTGAAGAAGCTCAGGCTCTGACACCCTCTAGCAAGGCCTTGGGTCCACCTCCACCACCTCAGCCAGCTCAGCAGTGCTGGAAGAGCCTGGGAACGGAGCTGGATGGAGTAGGACGAGGAGGGATATGTCTCAGCTGGCCCTCCCCAGAAACACATCAGAACAAACACCCGAGGGAGCCAGGCAGGGGATTTCAGAGCCCAGTTAGGGACAGACACTCTGCCCAACTGGCCAGCTGCCACAACAGATCCACATCTTGCCTGAAAAGCCAACTTCAGCCCAACTTCTGCAGAGAACAAAGTCAGAGCAGAGCAAAAGCAGAGTCACCCTTTGGTTTCTCCACCTGACCTAGCCTTAAAAACTCAATTTGAAGGCGGCATTAGGGAAGTAAGACATCGTTTATCAGGAGTGACAGATACAATCTATAAATTAGCATGCTCAGCCTGGGAGTCAGGAGGCAGAGATATCTATCACTTCCTCCCCAGCAGGCTGATACAGCACACAAATTTGGCCGGTTCCCCAGAGCACCACCCGGTCTCCAGCAGATCTGACACCCCAGAGGTGCTGGGGAGGCAAGTGGGGATATTATGTAGGAGAGACCTGGAGAAGAATGCAGATCCTGACTCCACCCCACCCTGTCCTCTATGGCCTGGGGACAAGTGGACTCCCAGGAAAATGGGGTTCACATCTCAGTCCAAAGGCACACTACATTTTTAAACACATTGTCAAGGCATCCGAAATAGGATGAGTTGCAAAATGGCTGCAGTCCATTAGAGAAAAGCTGGCTATTTTAAGGTACTTCTACAGAGCTTGCATCCAAAAGAAAGGATAATCTATGGAAATTATATTTGCTTTTTTATCTATATAAACTACTTCTCCGTGCACAGTAAATCTGGGGGTTTAGCCCAGCCCTGGGAGGTTCTGGGTGGCTTTTAGTGCTGCCTGGCATGACTTTGCTGTAAAAGACACACAAACAAGGACATTCACAGCATTGTCATGAGGCACTTGTCTCACTGAATCCCTTTTTTACATAAAACCAGGGAAGCTGGCCCAAATGCTGGAAATGGGTTCATCAGGATGCCCCAGCACAGCCTCACTCCCACCCCAGGTACCTGGGTGTGTGAATCAGCCAGTCCCTGTGGGGAGGAATGCCTGTTGGGGCGGCTGAAGGGACCACTCCCCCCAAGGCACACGGAAAAGAAGTGATTAGGGGGCTCAGATGGTGCAGCCAGGAAGACTGTTAAAGGCCTCGTAAATAAGAGCCCATGTAGACAGCAGGTACTGTGGGGCTTTATAGGGCTATAAAACACCCTGAGCTGCCATGAAGGCTGGAAGGGTTGGGTAGGAAATCTAATTTCACAGGATTTAAAGCAGGTGAGAGAGATATAAATGTATGTTTTTAATAGTAATTAATGCTGCCATTCAGAAGCACTTAAGCACTAGGTTTGGAGAGTTTCCAAGGGCTTGCCTCATAAATCACAGCCCACTACCTGCCTGCCCTGCTCCTAAGGGGCTGGGCTACTGCTCCCTCACCTGACCTGGCCTTGGCAGCAGGGGCTTTTCCAGCTCCAGGCAGAGAGCTCAGCATCACTGCAGCCAGGCTGCTCCTGAGCCATGGCAAGCAGAGCCATCCCCAGCCACCCTTTCAAACCGGGGGTCACCCTGGGATGCTGTCCACCTTCCCTCAAGGCTATCCCCTCTTCTTCAGAGACAGAGGGACAAAGGAGCATCTTCATGCTTTTTTACTGTGTTTTCACCCTGCCTCGTAGTCACTTCTGCTGCACAGGCAGTCGGGTCCCAGCCAGCTCCTGCCTGGCATGAGTGGAAAGCAGAGGCTGCTGCAGCCCACAGGGATGAGGTGGATAGTGGGGGGTGCCTGGGAAACATTCAGGAACTGGGCAATATATTTAATCCGTGCTGGTTTGTGTCATGCTGTGATTTCTAATTTGTCACCTGGGCCTTTAAGGCTTGATTCCATACCATTCTTGGGTGGTGACAGAGGCTAGCATGGGCAGCTGGAGACGTGCCCAGTGCCTTAGCATCCCCGTGCACCCCAGAAAGCAGCCACAGAGCTCCAGCCCTTGCTGCACTGTGTGCACCCACTCCTGCCTCCCTGCACGGCTGCAAGGGCGGCAGAGAAGGACAGCATGAGCAGGGTCCCCCTCCACCACAGGGCCAGCCTCGCCCCAGGCCTGCCCACCTGCACCCCAGCCCCACCCAGGCTTGTCCCACCCCCGCCTGGGAAGGCTCCAGCCGTGTGCCAGCCCTGCCCTCTAGTGTCACTTCTGCCACAGCCGCTCCGTGTAATCCAGATCGTTCCCCCAGCACCGCCGGTGCAGATGTGCAGTCGGGACTTGGTGTGACTGATTCTAACAGAGCTTGGCTTTCACGCCAGGGCAGCAGCAAAGGGGAAGCATCGAGGCTCAGATATTTGCCAGCTGATGATGTAATTTGGGGGAGGAGGAATTGCTACCTTTACCTCCAGTCTCTGCCCATGGTCAAAGCAGGTACCCACCATTTCAAAATGCTGAAGAAGCCAGGAGGGGACAAGACAACCAGGAGAAACCTTCATTAACTCTTTCTTATGCTCTTCCACTTATGTGCAGTGAGACTATCCCGGCTGGGATACAGCACGCCCCAGATGCAGAGTCTGAGTTATGGCCAATTTTATTGGCTGATGGAACACCTGCACTGCTTCCAGAAACAGCTCAGATTTGCAAAGCTCAGGGCTGCTTTGATGTGTAGAGCCTTTGTAGAGGTCCTGTTGCCTCTCTACAGAGCTGAGTCAGCATGACTGCTCCAGGGATCTGGCACCAGACATCCAGAGATGGAAGAGCCCAGGAGTGCTGGTTTTGATCCAGCTTCAAAGCTAGTTTAGATCCAGCTGGGAGTTAGCCCTTTCTGGGCTGAGCTCCAGCAGATTCTGTGTGAGTGCCCCATGTTCTAGGGTCCAGGAAGGTGTCTGAGCTGGGTGCAGCTGGATCCAAGCACTTTCCAGCTAGTGTCACCAGGCTGCTGGAGGACAGCATGTGGGGATGGCACCAAAGCATCTTCGCAGCAGCTGTCTGGGCCAACAAAGCTGGCAAGAACCACAGCTAAAAAATCCACCTAGACCAAAACTGTTCCAATTCCGCAGTGACACCAAGCCTCCTCTGCACTGGACTCCCCTGGAGTCCCATGTTTTTCCACAATGAAATTGCAGCAACATCTATTATCCTGCTACAGCAGCAGGAGAGCTACAGCAGTAAAACTCTGCCAAGACCATTTCTCCTACAGACTGGGGGAGTCTGGAAAGAAGCTGTATTGTAATGGCAAACACCGCTGTAAAACCAGGTGTTGTTTTGAGGACAGTACCAAGAGATTACTCAATTGTCTCCCCTGATTCATGTTTACTACCCTAGCAGAGAGAGACCTGATTCAGCTAATCTGGTCTGATAAATCCTAGATTTTGCATTGGCCTTCTTTTCTTGTATTGATTATCAGCAAATGCTAAATAACAGTATGATAGCTGAGACCTGTTGCTACCAGGCAACATCTGCAGTTCAAACTTGAAACTTCAAAAGCTCAAGCTAATTTTGATGAGATACACAGCAAACCAGAGGAATCAGCAGTAGGTCCAGTAAAGTAATACCCCTGTCACAATAAAGTAATACTCCTGTGATAGATGAGACCTTCTGTGTTGTTGGTCCCTGCCTGGACAGCATTGTGGCACCACACTACCTGTACATAATCTGAGCATACTCAGGCACATATGCATATGTACAGACATAAATGTGCTTATATGCTGGTATATATGTGTGCTTTGATACATGTATGAATCTAGATTGGTATCTTAACTTGTAAGCTCCATACTTTATAAATGTCAGCACCAAAGATGTTTGTATTAACTGGAAATCAGATACTTATTCTTGTAAGGAACAATAAATTCTTAAATACACTGGAATGACCTCACTGCTGAGCAAATTATTTCCCATGTCCCATTCTAGGTAGTGAAATGAGTCTTATTTCTAACCCCAAACCCAGAAACAAAACTGGCAATGTTTTCTGCTGCATTGTTTGCTCTTCTACATGACTTACAGAGGACCTATTCCTACAATAACACACTGGTCAATATGTCCAGGTCTCCTGTGTGGCCAGGAAATGCAGTCTGTGCTGTCTCACCACCAGGTTTGATGCACACCCCAAAGCCCATTGCTGTTTTATAAGCCAGGCTGCTGGCTATCAGCTGATTTGCATGCTTTCAAGTAGGTCACCTAATTTTAGTGGGAAGGGGAGAGCTTTCCCCTTGGAGGAGCAGCACCTTTCATGGTTAAAAAGGTTTTCTGATCACAGAGGAAATAAGTAACTAAGCTGCAGGAGTGTATGTAGGTGTGCATACAGCAGGCAGGGCATCAGGCGTGCCAGACACCAGCAGCACTGCAGACACCTCACAAGACATGGGAGCAAGGACACTACCAGCCAGATTTCCCACATAAAGAACCTGTCAAAGCTGCTCATTTTCCAGCCTCAGACCTCTGCTAGTGATAATTGCTTATTTTGTAAGCACTCAGGCAATATGGAGCAGCACACTCCTAAGCCAGGAATAATCCTGTGCTGGCTCCTCACAATCTGTGCTGCCATGTTAATACACAACCAGGCAGCAGGGCAGGAAAACATTGAGGTCTCATCTGCATACAGAAGTGAATCTTTGCTGCTGTAGCATAATAAACATGTTCTGTAATGAAGTTAAAATTATTTATCTTCTCCAAAAACAAGGCTAAAAGGTAACTTCATCTGCCTGTAACTGCTTGCTTGTAAAAAAATCAGCAAAGCTGTAACAAGATCCATTGAACCAGGCAATGCCAAGCACGAAAAGGAGTGTGCATTATTTAGTGGGAAAGAACGAGCCATCAGAATAACATTGTTAGTGCCCTATTGAATTCAGTCTTTGGAATTATATTTAATCAAAATTGATTTTGTTTTTCTCATTGAAAATCAGGTTCAATTCAAGTAAGATTTAACTCAGGGAAGCCTAAGACTGATGTTGTGCAGGAAGCCAGGCTACATTGTCTAAACCGACTTATTCCTATCTTTACTCTGAAATTTTTAAACCTACAACTTTAAACCACCTTCCCACCAAAGCAAAGAACCCTTGTGAGGCAGCTAGGCAGGCAGGGCTATGGCAGAGTAATTCTGCTGGTCAGTTTTTGCACCTAAGAAAGCCTTTATTCAAAGCACTTAAACCATCACCGTGCTGTAGACAAGCTCTGCCTAGGGAGACTGACCAGAACAACTATCACAGAACTACCTCATTATTCAAGAACAAATCACTTTCCTTTTGGAATACACTGTCAGCACCAGGGAGTTATATTGGCAGAGGTGAGAGAGTTATTCTGGTTGATTTTCCCATGCAGACGTGCCATACATGCGTGATAGGGTTGTAGGATAATCCCCCAGGAGAAGCAACAAGGATTTTATTGATTGGGATGTTTCAAACTTCTGCAGGCCAAAGCAAGACAAGATGCAATGGGAGTGGGGTTTTGCCTTCTCCAACTCTCGTGTTTAGTTTGAGAAGGCACTTTGAACAACGCTAGGAAGTGGCAGAGAGAAGAAAAAAAAATTATATCTGACTCTGAAGCTGCCAGAGGCACTGTCATTCTTGCAATATTAGTGGTAGGAGAGGTCAAATTCCTTGAAATTCAAGCCAAATTATGTGATGCTGAAGCTACAGCATGTATAACAGGCCACGAGGACCTATGGAACAAACCCAGTGCCCCACACACAGACTGTTTGCTTTCTTTTTTTTCTTGACTGACACCACTTATGAGAGAAGCGCCGGGCCAGGCACTGGAAGAAGGTGGATGGAAGGAACACAGGATATGAAGCAAAGAGTAAATGCTAGCTGACTTCTAGCAGCAGGATCAAAGCGTGGCTGAGCTCCAGGGAACACCTGCTGGTCATTTCAATAGCAATAACAATTTCAATTTCAATAACAGCTTTCCCTGCCTTAATGCCAGTCCCTCTGCAGAGTCGCAATCTGCTGTTTCCATGGCAGGAGCTGCAGGCCTGCATCCATGGGATGTCACACCCCATGTGAGCTTGGGCAAGCACCACGCTTGGGGCAGCTCTCCCAGCTGCGCAGGCAGAGCAGGGAGGTGGGTGAGGTGAGCACGTAAACTCACCTGGGGTTGTAAGGGCTCCACCAGGCACCTATCACAAGGTGCAGTGCTGAGAGATGTTGCTCAGAACACAATCCCAAACACTCCCTCACCCTGCAGGCACTTGGGTAGTCCAAAGCAAGCACACCAGCACCAGCTTGCTTTGTCCAGAGGAAACGTGATTCCCATCAGAGCCCAGATGCTGCTCAGAAGGCAAGGGCTGTGAGGAAGGGCAGCATCATTTACTAAACCCACTGATGCACCTGGGACAAAAAAAATCTAGTGACTTCAGAGATCTGAGAAAAGCACATTATGCCTGAAACATTTTCCAGCCGCACCAAGTGGCCTAATTAAGTACTTTTCTCCCCAAAACACCTACTATGCTTCTGTCCTTCCCAACTGTAAGAGCAGCAAAGATTGCTATGGGGGCCAATTAATGCTGCTGGCTTTGCTTCCAAAATCCTCTTAATTATGCCCTGTGCAAATTGCTGGGCCCCAGGACATTGCAAACCAGACACTTTCCAGCAGTCTCAGCTGAAATAAGTGAGGGTCACACTGACCAATGTTTGACAGAGCTCACTGCTGCCTCCCCCACCACATGGAATCTGGCATTAATTCTAATTTATTTCATCCTGTCCAGCAGCTTGAATTCACAACATGCTAGGGTTTCCTTATTGAAAGGCTACTTTGTTATAAAGCACCATTAAGAGAACATGGGATGTTCTGGCATGTGATTATGGGCAGATGGGTGTTTTATACCTGGAATGATGATGTGGGACTGTGGGATAAGTGAGATAGCAAGAGAATGTGTGCAGCCTACCCTAACACCCAGGCTACACTGAAAGTAGTTAGCCCCCGTATTGCTTGCAATGTAGCAGGGCAGTGCACAAGTCAGCACAGGCTGTACCTCAGTTTTGGAGAGGTAAATGGCATTGGCAGAGACACTCTCCTGGTTAGATATCAAAATTATTGATGAAGGAATGGGAACTAGGCAGCTAACTCTTGCCTGTGCTGTCCTTGCTTGCACATGTCACTATGCCTACTTCATTTGGTATTTTGGACATGCCAGGTCTATTGGGAAGGTTTTATTTACCTCCACAAAAATGCAAACATGTTTTCTGTACAGAAGGTTTAGGCAGCGGAGCACACTGTGCTTTTGATGGGATGTGGGCAAAATCCATGCTAGCAAACCACTGAATGTCCAAAACCCAGATCCCACTTGATCCAACCAGCACATGAAGGATGCTGACACGAGCCAGCACAGCAATGTTGTTCCTGACACAAGGACCACTACCTTGCCACCCTGTCCCCTGCTGCCGCCCACTGCCCAGCGATGCCAGGGGGATACAGTGCTGGCCACCATGAATATCCATGAGCATGGCAGCCCCTCCCCAGCAGTCCCACAGCAAGGCCCTCCCTCCTGGCCGTGGAAGGTGCCAGGGACCATCCTCAGACCCTTGTTAGACTGCCCCAGTTGCTGTCTGCCCCTGTTGTCCCAAAATAAGTTATTTCACACAGTGTGCAAGACACCAATCCACACACAGAGTAGAGGTATTTGATTTATTTACAGTTCTGCACAGAAAGGGGTGCTGGGTGGCAAATCCACAAGGCCAGTGTGACAGCTACCAAAACTTTTCACTGTTCATACATTTTTGCAAACAAAGACATTGTTTGCTATAGAACAAAGCTAATTCATTGACTACAAGTTGCCCAGATAATGTTGTTGATTAATATTCTATCTTCTATCGACAGATATTTTCTCACTTCTTCTGGTTATTAGTCTGCATGCTCAGTATTTCTCTTCTTTTGGGTCAGTGGGTTTCCTCAGCTGGTGATCAGTGAGTTGGTGGTTATAAACTCCCCCCGTTGGAATTACCTTTTACCCAGTTGGAGCTGATCTCAGCACAGTTGCTGAGTTGTCTTTATTAACTTCCTCCTTATCTTAGGGGTCCTGCCAAATGTCCTTAGGACCTGTACATTCTACATTCTTTGTGCGCCCTGTCAGCTTGCCCCCGAAAGCTTTGCTAGCTTCCATCTGGCTCTGAGGTCGTTGAGACGTGAAACCTTAACAAGGCTATTCTGCCGACAAGTAATTTCTTTTTCACACCCGGGCATCACTTAGAGCTTGCTTGTTTGCTGCTCTGCGTTCCACGGATTAAATCTCCTTTCTTGTGGATTCGTCCTGGAAGTATAAAAAGTTCAAACATCAAAGAGCATCCTTTCTTAAGAAGTTTTTTACAAATTCGCGACACATTTTTTATAAACTCGCAGCTGCCGCTGCCGCGCTGCCCCGGGGCGGAGCGGGCGGCAGGGCCGGGCCGGGCCGGGCCTTCCCCCGACATGGCGCCGCGGCCGGGGCGGTGCCGAGCGG